>NC_141552.1:41609500-41964000 GCF_021556685.1 Rattus norvegicus
GCAAAGAAGTGCAGGCCAACAGGAGCCGGATGTACATCGCTCCTGAGAGACACAGCCAGAATACAGCAAACACAGAGGTGAATGCCAGCAGCAAACCACTGAACTGAGAATAGGACCCCTGTTGAAGGAATCAGAGAAAGAACTGGACGAGCTTGAAGGGGCTTGAGACCCCATATGTACAACAATGCCAAGCAACCAGAGCTTCCAGGGACTAAGCCACTACCTAAAGACTATACATGGACTGACCCTGGACTCTGACCTCATAGGTAGCAATGAATATCCTAGTAAGAGCACCAGTGGAAGGGGAAGCCCTGGGTCCTGCTAAGACTGAACCCCCAGTGAACTAGACTGTTGGGGGGAGGGCGGCAATGGGGGGAGGATGGGGAGGGGAATACCCATAAGGAAGGGGAGGGGGAAGGGGGATGTTTGCCCGGAAACCGGGAAAGGGAATAACACTCTAAATATATATAAGAAATACTCAAGTTAATAAAAAAAAAGGAAGCTCAAAACATTCTGCCAATGGAGAAAAATCAGTTCATCTTATTTCATTGTGTCTTTCACATATATTGTATATAATGAATTCATGATGTAGATCCATAGACTATTTTACACATTAATAATAACCTCTTATAATTGAAAAAAAAGAAGAAGAAGAAGAGAGAGGAAAGGGAAGCTGCTTAAAAGAGTAGGGCAGAGGGAGAGAGAGAGGGAGAGGGAGAGTGGGAGAGAGAGGGAGAGGGAGAGGAAGGGAGAAGGAGAGAGGGAGAGGGAGAGTGAGGGAGAGAGGGAAAGAGAGGGAGGGAAAGAGAGAGGGAGAGGAAGAGGGAGAGGGGGAGAGAAAGAGAGAGAGAGAGGGAGAGGGAGAGGGAGGGGGAGAGAAAGAGAGAGAGAGAGAGAGAGAGAGAGAGAGAGAGAGAGAGAGAGAGAGAGAGAGAGAGGAAACGGAGAAAGGGAGGGAGGAGTTTTACTGCGACCATTTTACAGAGACCAGTTGAAGAGAGAACAAGCTAGACATGGATGAAGACAGAACAAGCCAGAGAATGAGAAGGAACCAGAAGACGAGAAAAGATTGCCAGACTTAATTTGAGGCCAAGAAGAGCAATTCGGGAGAAACTAAGAGAAGCTAGATTGAATCAGTCAGTTTTATCCAGGAAAGCTGAGTTGAATCAGCCAACCAGAGACAGGAAAGACCTAGACAGAGGTGATCTTATTCAGGAAGAAGTCTCAGAGGCTGAAAACGTTCTAGGCCTAGATTAGACCATATGGAAGCCTAGAAGCTTCTGGGACTTGACCTATGTTAGCAGAGGAGGGCAGGAAGCCACAGAGATAACAATTAGTACAAGTGAATAAAATATACATTTACATCTGGTGCTCAACATTTTTAGAAGAAAATCCCTACATGGTTGGAGAAGAAGAAAGCCCATCCACCTTACAGGAAGCAGAGGACTTCTGACAGAAAGCTTCAGAAAAGAAATTCACCTAGGATCATCTCCAGAGGAAGGATAAATTTTGCAAGTTTGGCTGGATGCCCGAAGAGACTTGGGAGACCCCAGAACCTGGAGCCTTCAGCCCAGAGCAAGCAAAGACTCTGGAGTCTCTGAGACAGCGAATCACAGTAAGCTACTCCAAAAGACAATTTTAATTATTTAAACAGAATCTTCCTGCGTTACAATTGGGAAGCTCCATTTAAAATCTCTTGAGAACAAAGGTAAGCCTTCAGAGATGAAAATTACTACAGGAGAATAAAAGTTACCATTACATCTGGCACCCAAGTAACTTTTACACATCAGTATCCTTCAGCTGTTGCACTCAAGACCTACTCTCTTGACTGTTGAGATGTCTCAGTGGGTAAAGTGCTTCCTGCCAAACCTGACGACTTGCTTGAGTTTGATCCTGGGACTCAGGTAGCAGAAAGAGGAAATGAACAAAATTTAAAAGCCAATGAAAGTTCAGAACAATTGGTGCTTAAAGGAAAATATGAGCCACCAGGGTTGATACGCCAGTTTGGTGGGGGAAAGACACTTGTTTCCAAAGTTGATGGCCTGAGTTTAAACCCCAACATTCATAGAGTAGATGGACCATTTACTGCAAGTTGTCCTCTGAGCATCTCACACTGTGTGTGTGTGTGTGTGTGTGTGTGTGTGTGTGTGTGTGTGTGTTCATATACATAGGAACACATGCACAGTAAATAAAAATAAGTAAATAAATAAATGTTTTTAGAAGTCTTCTTTGTTACTTCCTCTTAGACTATCCTCCTGCTTTGTTATTCTGGGAGTGTATGGGTTATTTCCACTATTTATGGCTTCATATTTCTAACATGCATTTTTATAAGACGTAGCCCTACTATATAATAGAGTTGTGCTTAGTTCCTCCGCAGAGAAATATATTCATTTTCTATGACAGGCTTATTTCTCAGAAGTAGTTCCCCTCAAATAAGTGAAAAACTCAGATAAGCACTCAGTCTGTATCATAAGCTTATGCTCCAAGGAGGGCACAAACACCATCCAAGAGACAGATGATTTATTTCCTAAGAAAGAATCCACTACTGTACATGAAACTATGATAATAAAGGGCAAAACCAACCTGGGTCACACTTCACCGTTCTTCTCTCTTTTTCCCCCATTATTTTTATGAAGGTAGAATTTGACCTTCTTAATAATCTGGAAACCTGCATGAGAGCATGCTGGTATCTTCCAGAGTCAGAGAGATAAACAGAGGTGTCTGATGAGAAATCATCAAGTCATGTCTTATGGGTCTATGTTCCTATTGCCTAAAGCCTGGGTGACTGACTGTGTGTAGACAGGCAGAGATGTTCTCAGAGAGGTTCCCCTGTTTTGGAGCATGTAGATAACCAGGTATAAACTGAGTAAATCCCCAACGTCTCACCTGTAGCTAACAAGCCAGCATCGTGAATTGTCAGTAGGTGCAGTCCCATAGTGCTTCCAAGGACAGCACACACCACTGAAAGGTTCTAGAATCTACCAGTCACTTTCAGATAAGGCCTCTGATTTGATCCTCACAGTAACAGCATCTGATATAACAAGTCACCTGTCTGGTACAGATGTGAAATTTTCTTTTTTCTAATCTGCAGCATTCAAATTTGATTTTTGAAGTTAATGTGCTTCAAAAATCAACAGTGAGGATCCCTCCTAGGAATTCTTTCATTATTGCTGTGTGTGGCATCAATTTTGCTGGTTAGATGATACTTACGGAAATCATCTCACCTGGTGGTCCAGCTCTGCAGGGAGCGTCGTTATCTCCACAGTTGTACAGCTCTTGCCATCTCACTGTCTAAGTTTTCACTGGCAGAGAAGAGCAGAGTAACATTTTCTGTCATCAATGACTGCTCTGCAAGGGAGTGCACTGTGGTTCCAGGGGACCACACTTGCTCAGTCTTGGCCCCACTCTAACTGAGAGGAGCTGCCACTTGCCATTTGCAATACCTCCTCAATGATTATCAGACAAGAGCAGTGACTGTGTGCTGTATTTGAAGGGTTGTGAGGTAGCTGAATCAGTGACATGTCTTAAAAACGGAAGGAATAACTGTGCTTAGGATTTTTTCCCTGTAACTGACAGGATGGAGTGATGGTTAAGTAAAAAGACAGAACGCTGCTCTGTAAATCTAATAAGGGGACACTGAGTTACATAAGAAATGGAAATGTGACAACATATTGCACATTATAAACTTATTTTTTCCTCATTTTCATCTATGCTTCCTTTGAAAGGCCACATAAAAACAAAAGTAGCCTCCCCACAATTAGTCTGTTCTTTCCTCTTGAACAATTATGTGTTTCTTGCATTTTTGAAAGATTTATTTCTTTATTTCTATACATTTATTTATTTGTGTGCTTACATGTGTGCATGCGAGAGTGTGCACATGCGCATTTGTGAGCATATGTGTGTGTATGCACATGAATGAGTCACTGAAAACATTGATCTAGAAACCAAACCGAGTCCTCTAAAGAATACCAAGTACTTTTAACAGCCAGGCTGTCCCTTAGTTCCAAGTCTCTTCCAATTCATTTGGTTTGCAAAACTGGATCTATTGCAGTTAGAAAGCTAATATTAGTGACTCTTTACACATTAGCAGCAGCACAACATACAGCACATTTTACCATCAGTCCTGAAATCTAGGATAGGAATGGGATCAGTGTTACAGCCAAGAGTAAACAAAAGTCACTGCCCTGTGGAGGGTTTTAACCTGCCTGCAACAAAATTAAGGCATATGGGTGACAATAAAATAAATGTTCATAGGCCATGTCACATAGCCAGCCATTATCTCTTCTAAAGAACAAGAGAGAAAATAAACATAATTATCGCGTAAAGAATTTTGGTCCAACTCAAATATGGGTTCCTAATACTGAGTCCTTATGACCAGTGTCAAACAAAAGATGGTCAGGATTTTACAAATACAATGCATAGTTGTAATGCTGAAGTATATTTGAGTCTTTCTCCTTACAACAGTGTAATTTTGGTAATAATCTCTAGAGGATCTTTTTAATTTCATAATTCTTTTGAGATTGAAAAATCCTTGCAAAACACTACTGGATCTTTCTTGTTCTTTCAGAGGCTCATGTGAAACAGAAACATTCCTTTGTCTTGCACCAGCTGCTACTGGGAACCAGTAATAATAGACTTCTACACCTGAAACTGCAGACTCTGGAAGGCTTTCGCTCGGGCAGGAAATAGTCCACCACTTTTAGCAGACGCATAGCTGAGACAAAGTTTTAATAGTTGGCTCCTCCAATCCCATGCAGGCACATGGATAACAGGATGCTAAAACATACTCAGTCCAAGAGTGGGAGGGATTAAACATAGACTGGTCTGTATATATCTGGTCATGCTTGGAAAAATTATCTGCAAGCTCTTGAACCCTCCTTCTTATTACCTCATTATTAATAACACTGCATATATTTCCAATGGGCTATTCATAACTCTGAGCTTCTGTGGCCTTGACAACTAACTGCCCATCAAAATGTTGCTCCTTTTCTCTGAGAACATAGAGTTGAGGGAGAAGGCTTCTGACTAACCAATACGTTTCACAGGTCACTGAACTAGAGCTTGCCCATTGAATAGTTCCCAGCATAGGCTGAGAAGCAACGCAACATTTTTATGGCAAAGCCTTTGAGAAAGAGAGAACTCAGAGCATACCTGTGGGGAAAACAGGTTGGAAGGACAGCCTGGGTCCCTGAACCATGATGTCAAGGAAGATCCTTACTAATTAGGAACACACACATGACTCCTGTAGAAGTAACAAGTGAGGATTTTTTTTTAATTACAGTAAATAGAATAATCTTCTAAGTCCAAATCCAAAAGTAGACTATAGAGAAACTTGGCATATAGAGCCTTTTTAACATACTAACAGGTTAGGCAGGTTTGCTCACACACTTCTGTATTCCCAGCATTCAGAAGGTTGAGGCAAAGGGTTAGGAGTCTCATAGGGAGACCTCTTTATAGTGGGACCCCGGCTCAACAACACCAATAATGTGAGGTCCTTAATTCGCCTAACGTATTCAGTGACTGTCTTGATTGTTGTTTTATTTGGGGTTAGAAAAGCTACTGGAACAAGTTCAGGGTCCCTTATTGAAATAAATTATCAAGATAAAGGGAAAATTCAATTTGGAAAATGAGAAATTGGAAGACATTAAGAACACCGATGGAGGTGTCAAGAGGGGAGTAAAGGGGCAATGGGTGTTTTTTCAGACCAGAAGTAATCAGGCAAGCCATTTGTCTCTCCCTACTCTCCTTCAGATGCTTAACATCCGTCATGTTTATCTGTTAAAAGGTCAAGCCAGACAAAAAGATGGGAAAGCTTTTGAAAACCGCCAATAACTGCGAATTATAAAATGCTGCCATGGCTAGCATACTAATCAGGAGAAGCTTGGTAGATTGAAGGATAGTGAAATTGTGTTAATTTCATTTATCTTTTAGAAGAAAAAGCAAAAGGAAACTTTTAATTATACATTTTAATAAGGAAATAAAACCCAGAAGCAAGAGAAAAGATGAAAATTAGGGGTGATATGGTCCATTACTGACTACACTGGCATTTTCATGGAGGCCAGGAGAATGCTTGCGTTTGATACTCATGTGTTTTTAAAACTCTCGCTCACCAAAGTAGACACATTCAACATTTAAATTTTTATTCTGTCTTAATAAGGCAATATTAATAGATTTGAGCTTGATGGGGACCATGTTAATTGTGATTTATCTGTTCTAAGAATTCCTAAAACCATCATTATCAAAGTTATCCAATTTTGAAACAAATCTCCTGAAACATTAAATATTCAGTAAGTGAAGGTTTGTACTCCTAAACAGCGGGGCTGGCAAAACAGGTCATCAGGTAAGGGCTCAGACTGCTATTGCAAAGGACTAAAGATAATTTCCCAGAGAGCCCACTCAGGAGGTTCAGGTCTGCCTGCAATTTCAGCTCCAGGAGACCTGATATCTCTGGCCTCTGAGGACACCTACACTCACATTCATATGCCCACACAGGTATCCACCCCTTGTATACACAAATAAAATAAAATAAAATAAAATAAAATAAAATAAAATAAAATAAACGTAAGAATATGGAATGTATTATAAGAAAGAAATAACTATTTTCTAATTTTGCTTCAATGGACTAATCAATATTGGGAAAATATTTTTGGAAGTATAAAAACATGAGAAAGAAGTGACATGCACAAGATCAACACCATAGTTAGTTGAAGGTTTTTGTTTTTTTTTTTTTTGAGATGACCAATCATGTGTAATAACCATGCATACAACCCTGGTGGCTCCAAATGCCTTAATAAGGATCCCCCTGGTTCACAGGTCAGCTTCTCTGTGGGCCTGAGGAGAGAGCATGGAAGAGAAAAGCCCTTCCATTCAGCATTGATGATAGCCATCTTCGTCACACTCATAATGTCCACACCAGGACTTTGATGGAAACCAGCTGCCATGCTCCATCCTCACTGCCTAGAAGTCTCAACTACCAGGCCAAACTATTCATCTGGCTTTTGGGTTCTCAGTTTCCCTTAGCATCTCTGTCCCCTAGTATAGTCATGTCTTTTTATAGTCTCTTAGCTGATGATCCAGCAAGGTATCACTCAGTCCTGGATAATTTTTTTTCTGGGCCTGTACTAAGTCATTTTCTTCCAATACCTGGTGCTGTAGTAGGCAAGAATTAAGTTATGCAAGCATTACACATGGTATATTCAGCCATTTCTAACACATTAAAATCCCCACATTATAGATACCCTGTTCCATCAACAAGCATGTAGACAGAAAGCAGATCACTGTAAAATGACAATTACATGCTATTTATAATTTCTAAGTATTAGTGGCATGCATGCTCAGCCACAAATGAGACATCTTCATCAGTTCTGCCAAGATTTGTGAAAGATTGTGAAGAGAGGGTGGAAAGACTATAAGAACAAGACTTTGCAGAGGCCTGGAGTGAAACTGTTTCTTCTGCAAGTGAGGGGACTACTTAAGTCTTGAACTATTAACAGCTATAGACATGGGTGCATAACTGTCACAAGATCAAGGCCATCAACTCTACAGCATGGAGGGGGAGGGCTCACTAGCTGCAACCCCCTTATTGAAGATGTATTGACAGTTGATGGTGACGGGGGAGGGATAATCAGATTTTTTAAGGAAGGTATACAATACTCCACAGAATGGCTACACCCATGACTATATGAGCAGTACAGATCTGCCTCAGTGGGTTATTAAGGTAGTAATGAAGAGGAGGCCATGAGGGTGGGAAGGGGCAGGGAGGTGGAGAGTGGATATGAAACAAGATGGGGGAAGAATGGGGGTGCTAACGATGAGAATACATTGCATTAAATTCTCAAAGAATTCATAAAATATTATATTAAAATCCTTTAAAGAATTTGCCTTTAAAAAATAGTGTATGCATGCACACATATGTAAGCAAGTGTGCTTACCTTGGTTGTGCATATGTGGAAGCCAGAGGTCAATATGAAATGACTTCCTTAATTGTTTCTCTGTCATAATTTTTGAGATGGGACATTCCATTGAACCTGAAGTTCAGGGTTTCAGCTAGACCATTTGGTATGCAAAACCCAGAAATCTACTATCTCTCTGCGCTGCGGCTACACGTGCATACGGTTGCATGCAGCTTTATATACGTGCTGGGAACCTGAGCTTCTCACACTTGCTCAGGATGAATTTTCCCCACTATGCCATCCCCTTTGAATATTTTAAAATAAAAACACTAACAAAAATGGTAGATAAGTATTTCACTTCAATAAGTATAAACAGCATCCCCAAGCAATAAAAGTCACAAAATAGCTCATGAAAGAAGAGAAAATAAACACATCTTTTCCTATTTTCAACCAAAATATTTATACTTCATAACTTCCTTGTCTCATAAATTTCCTTTCTATAAATTTATTTTCAAAAAATGATAATCAATGTGTCAGAGACTCAGCTGCAAGGTTATGCATGGCAGCTTTGTTTACAAAATGCAGAGATTAAACGTAATATATCTAAAGAACACAGTTAAAATTCCACATGTCATCAAATATATTCCTATAAGCGGCTGGAGAAAGACTCACTGATTAAAGCATTTGCCTTTCTTGTAGAACCTACCTGGCAGCTCAAAAATCAATTAACATCCCAGCCCTGGGGATCACACTCGCTCTTCTAGGCTCTGGATTCTTGTAATCCAAATCCATACTTTGAGGCAAAAAGGCACACAAATAAAAGAAACCTTAACATATTCCTGTAAACTGTGTAAAATGTTCTAAAAGTTTCAGAAGGTTTGATTAATAAAATAGGTAGGAAACAATTAGTTGGCATTTACAAAATGCTTGAAAAAATATACATATATATGAATGATTATGAATGCATACACAAAAATAGTAAGAACTGAGAAGAAAAGATGAATGATGTGTGCATGTGCATCTGTGATAAAACAATAGCCACTTATAACTGATTAACATCTAATTATTCTCCTAAGAAGCACACAATTCACTCTTTCAATAAAAGAGTAAAGCTATGTATAATCTCAGTCTAATACCTCTTGTTGACACAAAATATATCTAAAGAAAAAATAATAAAAAACTTTGAGATAAAAGCATAAGAATTTACAGACAAAAAGTCAGAAGAGACAAATCCATTATTTCACAAAAATAATGTTGCATGAGGTTTAAAACATTTAATAATTTTATATATTCATTTATAATTAGATATTCTTTAACATTTATTATATTATTAACTATCTTATAAAGTAATGTTAAGTAGAAAATAGAATGTATATCATAAACCCAACTAAAAAAATCCAATAGAGATAATAGATTATAGTAAAATAATATGTGCCCATTTCATGGAGTTCCAGACACAAGCATCGTAGAAGATGTCTATAATCCAAAGACTTGGAAAGTTCACAGTAAGAGGATTCCAAGTTTAGGGAAATCCCAGGGTACATGGTGAGCTTCAGGCGAGGGTGGGCTAACTAGAGAGAGCCTATCTCAAAAGACACATAGATAGTGAACTAAATAAGGTTAAATATGGTTCTCTTATGTGTAGAGCATTTGACAAATGCATAAGACTAAGGAATGAAGCAGCCATTTAGAGGGACTTCTAACCTGAGTGATTACTTTTAAGATTTACTTGTGTGAGTGGGTGTATGTGTGTGTGCACAGGTAGAGGTCAGAAGAGGGTGTCAGATCCTATGTGTTGAAGTCACAGGCATGTATTGCAACGTGCATCCGGTCAAGTGGGTGCTGAGGTCTGATCCTAGCTCCCCACCATCGCTTAGCAAACACTCTTAACAAACACTTGAACCATCCCTCCCAGTCCATGTGATCTTAAGTTTGTATTTTTCTACTGATACACAAATTTGTTTTAAAATCAAGTAAAATACTTAAAAATATAAATTGAGTTTCTGTTGTTGAACAATTCTGTTATATGAAGCATATTAAGAATGTGGCAAAAAAAATGGTATTTCTAAAACCCAAAACTCACATGAATTTCATTTTTTTGTAACATGTTTGAAGTTGTGCTAAGACTCAGCTTTAAGAAGCAAGCATTTTAACATGGGAATGCCACAGTGTAATAATGTCGTTTGGTGGCATCACCAGCACTGGCCTCTGGGACAAACAGGTAGAGACAAGTGCAATCTATCAGCGTTTTTATGAGGACCAATAACCTTGATATCCATTGGCCCAATAAACAAACTCTTCTACATGAATGGAAGATCAACACAGCCTGAAGCTGTCTTCATGCTGCTCTGTCACGTTTTAATCAGTGCTGGAGCTGAGATCCCATAAATAAACACCAAAGTGCCCACTCATCATTGTAAGTGTGGACTCCATAAATACAGAAAATCACCGAAGATCATGTGTACTTGTCATCATCTATCTTCCTTTGCCTAGATCAATCATCTTGGCCTGACTCTTGAAAACCTAAGCTGTCACAGCATTGACCATAAAGGCACCATGATGCATTCAAGACTCCTGTTAGGTGGGGCAATTACCCTCCTCCACCCCTACCCACAACCCTACCCCTACCCCTACAAAGAGTCTGATGCAGGAACACGTCTCATAATTTTTGTGTTGACACAGCTGTAGCTCTCCTTGCCAATTCCTGCTGTGTGAGCACAGTACTCATTCTTGTAGCCTTTCTTAAGTACTCCATTTGTTTTCCTTAGAATTCTAACCTACTTCAAGAGAACTTTGATATCTATACATTGGAGGTCATTTCCACCATAATGTACATTTTGATGCTGAGTGAATCTGACATTGGAAGGACTGGAAGTGTCAGTTGTGAGACCTAACATTTCCAATGCCTCTTGGGAACTGAGTACAGAAGAGAGTGTCATATCACTAAGCTTGTGTTTTCATTCAAGAAAAAAACCACCAAAGGACTGCTTGGGAAAGTCAATGGAGGCCTCTTATATGACTAGCACTCAGTAAATGGATGCAGGGGAAGACTCCTAAGGGCAGTGAAGAATGATGGGAGCCCAGGGGTCCTCTGTCTGAGAATAAGGCTCAGAGTAGGTAATTGGGCAGAAGTGATTGAGAAAGCAGCACAAGCCAGAAAAATTACTGCTTGAATGATACAAGGTATGGAGTGTGTTAATCTTAAAAGAAACCAAGAGAAATAGGGTCAGTACCAGAGAGTGCTTTCCATATAACTTCCCTGAAATGCTGGATGTAGCTGTCTATGTAAGAGTTTGCATTCTGTGAAGAGACACCATGACCAAGGCAACCCTTAAAAGGGTGACATTTAATTGTGACTGGCTTACAGATTCATACGTTCAGTCCATTATCATCAAGGCAGGAGCTTGGTAGCTTGCATCCAGGCAGGCATGATGCAGGAGGAACTGAGAGTTCTACGTCTTCACCTAAAGGCCGCTAGGAGAAGACTGGCTCCCATGTGATGAGGAGGAGGGCCTCGTTACCCACTCCAAGAGTGACACACTTCCTCCCACAAGGCCACACCTACTCCAACAAAACCACACCTCCTAACAATGCCACTCCCTGGGCCAAACACATTTAAACTACCACAGTACCCATCTTATACTTCACCCAGAAAGAAAAGTCATCATCTCTTTTTTTTTTTTTTTGGATATTTTTTATTTACACTTCAAATGTTATTCCCTTTTCTGGTTTCCCATCCATAGCCCCCTATCTCATCTCTCCATCTTCTTCTATGAGGGTGCTCCCCCTCCCCAACTACCCCCCTTCCTGCCCTGACATTCCCCTATACTGGGGGAGTACAGCCTTGGCAGGACTAAGGGCTTCTCCTCCCACTGGTGCCCAACAAGGCCGTCCTCTGCTACATATGCATCATTTCTTATATTACATGAGAAGGTAGTAGATATAGAGGAAAACTCGCCAAATTTTGGAGCCAAAGACATAGTCTGTAAAGAGTTATTAGACCCATTGTTTCTCTTGAGCCATGTAAATAAACCCTTAGGACTACTGGTCCAGCAATTCCTTTATGGGGCAATTTTGACTATTAGCTCATCTCACAAAGCCACTGAGTGGATTATAGTTCTATATACCTTTTCAACGTGATAACATACAATCTAGCTTTCTGTATAGCATTTCTCCCCCTGCGGTTCTGCATGCACATGAGTGTCCCTGTGAAATAGACTCAAAGCTGCATGATGATCTTCCTGCTCCTGTACCTGCTCTTTTGAGAGTCTGTTCCTGGAAATCCTATCACTGTGTAAGGATATTGCAACTGCCTTCGGTGAGGTTCATCTCAGACAAATTGCTCTCACATGGTGCTTCAACATCACACAAGAAAAGTTTTCTGCCCAAGAGATAAACAGAAGCATGGCCCAGTTGACTGTTGATGACACCTGGATCATTTGTGCCCATCACCCTTTGACTTTAGCTTTGTGGGTTTAGAATTTTAAGTTTCCAGATGGTAATATTTTTAACCACAGAGCAGAAGAAAAACACCATTAAATCATTAAGAGTTTTTATCTTACTGCAGTGTAATTCATAGACAATAAGACTTCTTTGTCAAAAATCAAGTGTCCATAGCTGTGAGGATTTACTTCTGCATCTTCTGTTTGATCCCATTTACCAACCTGTCTTTTTATGCCAAGACCATGTGGTTTCTACTACTATTGCTCTGTAGTACAGCTTGAAGTGAGGAATGTGCTTCCCTCAGAAATTCTCTTACTCTATAGGATTGTTGTAGATATCTTGGGTGTTTTGTTCTTCCATATGAAGTTGAATATTGTTTTTTCAAGGTCTGTAATAAACTGCGCTGGGATTTTGATGGTAATTACATTGAATCTACAGGTTGCTTTGGTAGGATGGCCATTTTACTGTTAGTCTTACCAATCCATGAATATAGGCAATCTTTCCATCTTCTGATACTTTCTTCAATTTCTTTCTTCAAAGACTTGAAGTTCTTGTTATACATGTCTTTGACATGCTTGATTAAAGTTACACCAAGATATTTTATATTATTTGTGGCATGGAATTTGTTCCCATATATTTTATTTTCTAAGCCAACTCATCATTTGTAATTGGGAGGGCTGTTGACTTTTTTTTTGAGTCACTTTTGTATCCAGCTACTTCATTGAAGGTGTTTATCAGCTGTAGAAATTTTCTGGTAGAAATTTTGGGGCTGCATATGTATATTATCATATCATCAGCATATATCAATACTTTGACTTCCTTCTAATTTGTATCCTCTTTATCTCCTTTGACTGTCTTATTGCTGTAGCTAGAACTTCAAATGCTATATTAAAGATATGGAGTGGGTAGCCATGTCTTGTCCCTGATTTTAGTGGAATTGCTTTAAGTTTCTCTTCATTTAATTTGATATTGGCTATAGGCTTGGTGTGTATTGCCTTCATTATGTTTAGGTGTGTCCCTTGTAGCCATGATTTTTTTTCAAGATTTTTATCATGAAGGGCTAATGAATTTTATCAAAGGCCTTTTGAGCATCTATTGAGATGATCAGCGGTATTTTTTCCTTCACTTTGTTTATACAGTGGATTACATTGACAGATTTTCATGCGTTGAACCCTCCCTGCAATAGTTGGATGAAACCTACTTAATAATAGTGGATGATCTTTTTGATACGTTCTTGGATTAGGTTTGTGAGTACAGTGTTGAGTATTTTTGCACCAATGTTCATGAGGAAAATAGGTTTGAAATTTTCTTGTTTTTTAGTTTTTGTGGTTTAATTATCAGAGTAACTATGGCTTTATACAACGAATTTGGCAGTTGTTCCTTCTGTTTCTATTTTGTGGAATAATTTGAGAAAAATTGGTATGTGCCTTTTTTCCAATTGGGAGATTTTTAATGACTACTTCTATTTCCTTAGGGGTTACAGGTCTATTTAGATTGTTTATGTGATCCTGATTTAACTTTGGTAAGTGGCTTCAATTGAGAAAATTGGGTTTTGGTTTTGGGGAATTTTTTAGATTTTCTAATTTTGTAGAGTATAGGTTGTGAAAGTAAGACCCAATAATGTTTCTTTGGATTTCCCCAGTGTCTGCTGTTATGTCCCCTTTGCATGTCTGATTTTGTTAATTTGGTTATTCTCTCTGCTTTTAGTTAGTTTGGCCAAGGGTTTTTCTATCTTGTTGATTTTCTCAAAGAACCAATTCTTTCTTTTGTTTATTCTTTTTATTGATCGCTTTGCTTCTATTTTATTAATTTCAACCCTGAGTTTGACTGCTTCTTGCCATCTCCTCCTCTTGGGTGTGTTTTTTTTGATTGTTTGTTTCTTTGTTTGTTTGTTTGTTTTAGAGCTTTCAGGTTGCTGTTAAGTTCCTAGTATGTGAAATCTTGCTAATTTCTACTATAGACAATCATTTTAATGAGAGTGGTGATATCCATTTGTAGTCCCAGCATATAAGAGGTTAGGACACAAGAAATACTTGTGCTCAGGGCGTGGGTGTTGCCGTAAAAAAATTTAAAAGTACAAGGTTTAGAGCCAGTCCTTCTATTGATGCCATTACAAACTTCTGAGTTGATCACACATGTGAGTTAAGGGCAAAATAGCAAATTCATGGCTCTGAGTTCATTAGAGTGCTTTCAAGATAATATATTAAGATAGTTAACAGACTACAGTCCAGATTACGTTATATAGATAGATGGTTTTCAAAAATGTCAGAAATCCACAAAACATGAGGTTTAAAGTTACCTATCATTTGTTGAGACATATCTGCTCCTAACAGTTCCCCTTTGGTGGATTTAATGAAGAAATTGAGCATCTCTACCTCCAGGTGAGGCAATACTTTGTGGCTAGGCAGCCACTGGACAGAAAATGCCTGTTTCATCTGCAGACTGATACTGTCCAAAAAGAACACCTTATGCAGAATAGTTGCTGACTGATAATCTCTACCGAGCCAGAATTATCAGCCCTTCTAGGTTTCTGCATTTCAAGAGTTTCTCAGTTGGTTTTGGGCCAGAAGGCCGAAGACTTGCGCTCACATGTTGCTGACAGAGGACTGTTCTGGTGGAGATTTGTCTCTACAACCTCTCCGTTCTGGAAGCTGTGATAGACTTCATATGTTTATAGATAATTGGTCATTCTCAATTTCTGACAGGGTTGAAGACTGATTATAGTCTCATAGCCTATCAGACTGTTTAACTGAAAATACATATTTGATTAGATAGTTATCAGATGGTATACAAGCTAGCCAGGATATAACATAGATTTTAAGCCTTTCTTAAGCTGGAATGGATAACTAAATGTTCTGTTTAACCGGTGAAGTGTTGGACTGGGTGTTAGTTATATTTTATACTTTTAATTACAAAATGATAATAGTTGTGCTCAGCTTATATTTGAAAGAAAAGTTTTTTTAATTAGACAAAAAAGGTGAAATATGGGATGATGTCATACAGGTTAAGGCAGGTACAAGATAGAATGAGGCCCGTCATTGGATGAGAAGGAAGGATAGGCAAGAGAAAAGTTTTAGAGAGAGGAGGAGACTGGAGCGAGGTTGGAGAAGCAACAGAGAGAACATGCAGGTTGATGTTAAGATTCCTCTCTGCACATTTACAAGTTTTTATGAATATTCTTAAGAGATGGATATGTACAGGGCTTTGTATGTCTAGGTGGGCAATTATATCTTATCAATTGGATCAGAAGTTATTGTGTTGTGTGTTCTTTCATGTGGCGATTGAAGCTCAAGAGATTATGTAGTAGCTGGAGACATTAGGCTGCCACAAAATTGGGATGTGTATGTCTGGCATGGTAGCAACCAGCCTTGGGAACTAGATGGGTAGAGAGAATGTTGCCAGGCTCAGAGAGAAGCCGTCAGCAGTGTGATATGAGATGGAGCAGAGCGGGTGAGACACTTTGCTGACTGAGATGAAGAAATCTATGAGATATCTTGGGGCACTACAGTGCCAGATCTAGTGTAGGATAAAGAAAGCATATATATATATATATATATATATATATATATATATATATATATATATATATATAATTTTATAGCAACAGGTGGGGGCAACCTGGGCCATACAGTGAGACTCCATCTCAATGATAATAATAATAAAGTAGCAACTTTTATATTAGTTAAAATTTCATTGAATATATTCTGGTCCATAAATAAAGATGAAACTCATACTTTAAAATGTGATTGGTTGTTTCCACTAGGTTCCTAGCCTATGTGGTCTCAGGTTCTTGGCTACATGAGCTCTCTGCTAAAGGAGCATAGCACTAAAACAACTCCTAATAAAATTCTGCTATACTTATAGATCAGTGTATTTTTAGCCATAATGAGATGTGATTCCTACTATAGTAGATGTAAACAAAAACAGAGACCTGCAGCCAGACACTGTGCAAAGAGTGAGAGACCTCAGAACACTCAGCCCAAAATGGGTCGTCTTAGGGCTAAGGGAACCCTGCTCAAAATGAGGTTAAAAGATTGTAATAACCAGAGAGGATGAAGGATGCCAAGGACACTAGGTCCTCTAGACACACCAGAACAGATAAACTCACAGAGACTCTTGGAAGCATACATGGTGCAGCCTACATGTGTCCAAACAAGATGGGGTCCCAATTCAGGGAGGAAAAATAGACATTAAACCCTCCTCCCTAATCCGCATTCTAGCTCCCAACTGATAACACTGCCAAATAAAAAATTAGTTCTCTCCAGTGGAACTTACTATACATCAACTTTGGAGGTTCTTTATTGCATAATGTTTTCTCAGGGTTTTATATATATTGGCTTCCCTGGTTTTGTGTTTCTATGGGATTCCTGTGGGTATTAATATATGTGTCCCTGAATCTATATGTATTTCTTGTACTTTTTCTTTGGTTCCTTTTCTTCTTTTTGTTTGTTTATTTTGTTCTATTCCTGTTTGTATGTTTTTATTTTATCTTTTTAAACATTATTTATTAGATGCCTATTTATTTTCTAAAGAGAGGCCAAAAAAAATGTATGGATTTGGATGGGAGGTGAGGTAGGAAAGATTCTGGAGAAGTTGGAAGAGGGGAAAATATAATTAGAATATATTTTATGAAAAATGTTGTTTACTATAAAAGAGAAATAATGAAAACTGCAGCTTGAGAAGAACAAAAAAAAGATATCAATCCCTTTATAGTCACCTGGACATTTTTTGGATATCTTCTATCACGAGTTAAAATAAGTAGGAAAGTGTACTGGTATACCCTGGCTTAAGAAGGACTTGAGGATCAGAGTCCTTAAGTCTCCCTAGTGGAGGTAGACCAGTAGACCTTTCTGTGGAAGTGAGCACACAGCAAAATGGGAAAAGGAGTTAAAAGCAAGGTACACCATTGGGATCCTTCCCTGCTCTAAGCTGGTTTGGTCAGGTGTTTCATCACAACAATGAAACAGAATTGAAACAAGACTGTTTGGTCATGTTGAGGCCAAATGAAGATGTCAGTCTGAGTTCCTGCATTTAGGAGAGATAGGAATATGGAAGGTAACAAACATGACACTATTGGAACTCTTAGTAATGGTTGGCCTAATGAAACCCACAAGGCCTTCTGACTATGTTAATAATAGAATGCTAACTGAGTCAGACTAGATAAGCCAACTGCATCGGGTTTCTACCCTTGCAATATACCTGCTTCCTGTCAATCAATCAAAACAATTTCATTTGAATAGACTAGATAGTTCTTAGTACTAGATGATATCCAAAATGAGAAACACTTGAATGCTTCTAGTGAGGAGCATTATCAACAGATTCAGTCTGAGTAGTCAGCCTGGCTTCTCCAATCGACAACTGAGCTTGGGGGAAAATAACATCTCTTGGCCTCATTTCCTTATTTCCATATTTAATATGTTTCATTCAATATCCCTGAGGCTTCCTGTAGTCACTGAAAACACTGATTCTAAAAGGCACTGGTGTTATAAATGCCATGCCCCCCCTCCAAAAAATATGGTGACTCTATTTTAAAAACATCTGACAATGATGTAAGATATAGTAAGGGCCAAAAAAGGAAAACATATGTCACGCTTCCAATGATGATATATAATTTGAATCTGTAGTTTGAACTGAACTGGAAGGAATTTTGGAGAGATAGCATTTTATTTTGAACATGAGTAACTGGTCTGATGTTAGAATAGCCTTGAGACATTTAGCAAGTAGATGTCTCATCCACTCAACCCTATGCACTTTCCTTCAACTGAGCAATGAAGAAGTGTATGAAATATCCCTGAATCATCCTCCCCAAAGGCATTAATTCATCTTCTCTAATGCTTAAAAATTCCTTTCTGTAGTGAAGCTGAAGGAATTTTCCTGTTGCTCTAGAAGAAGATACTTGAAGAAAGAAATCATTTCCTTACTAACAAAAATAGATTCCCTTTTATCTGCTTCAACTCACACTTAGCTCCCAAGATACTTCTAATACAATTAGCTAGCTGGACTCTTGGCCAAAGATGCCTCAGAGAGAAGCTGGCACAGTTCATAAGGAGTGAGGAAGACCATTAGTCCTCTTGATAAGGTACAGCTATGTGATTGCCCCGGGAAGGAGAGGACTCTGCAGCTTTTTCAAGTCACATAAACATCAATCTAGACCTAAAAGTCTTCACAAGACAATACTGCCTTCAAATCCTGCCTTCTAATAGTAGGATCAACACAGTTCGCTAAGGGTGTCTTGGAAACTATGGGACTGTTTTCATCCAGCCATAATTTCTGTTTGTGTTTGTTTCTAGCAAGACAATTATTATGACAATTTACTTTTAACTCTCTCTAGCATTACACTGATTTTTTTTATTTAAATGATGTGAGTTAGGTAAGTTGCTGGGTTTTCATTCCTAATAGGAAATCCATATTTCAAAATAGTTGCTACAGAAAGGTTGAGAAGCAGAAGGATGGGGAAGACACTCAATAAGCAAAGTGTTTATCCCACAGGCAAAAAAAACCCCTACTATGTGCTTGAATCCCAACACTGAGGAGGCAGAGACAGAAGGAACCCTGGGACTTGCTGGGCACCCAGTTTCATTATATCAATAAGCTCTAGGTGCAATGAGAAAATAATGTCTCAAAAATAATGTGGAAAAGTGATTGAGGAAGATACTAGACATGGATTTCTGGCCTCAACATATACATTTCACATATGTATATAAACTCACTTACTGAGAAAGAGTGAGGGTGAGAATCATGAAGTAATTATTAAGCATCCCAGTAGCCGCTCTGAGTAGATAAGCTCAACCCCACTCAGAACTTTGGGATTTAGATAATGAAGAGCTACCAAACCCTTCTCATCAGGAGTGCTTTCATACAGGGTGCCTTTGGGTTATCAACATGGGGTACAGAGCTTCCCAGGAAAGGCCCTTGGTCAGTCATCATCTTAAGATAACATCTCCAGTCCTTTGGCCCTCCAATACATTTAGCCCTTCGATACATTAAAAACAAAGGTATCCTATGTTTTTATTGAAATATTAAAGCCTTGAGCTGTTAAATATCAAGATAGACAGCAATTGTCTTTGAAGAGGTATTTTCAGCCTTGATTGTTTGATTTTTCTTTTCAGCAGGTGACCAGCTGGCTGGATACAGCAAGCCTCCCCAGTCACCACCTTTGAGTCTTAGTCAGAGCTCTAGAATCATTGCACATGAATTCAATTACAAGTTTTACTTGGTAGATTCAAACCATACTTGATCATTTTTAGTCTCATTTTCAAATGGTATTTTAACATCAAACATTAATACTTCACATATTCCTATTAATTTGATTTTCTCCTACCGTGCCAAGAATATCAGCCAAGAAATCATCAGGAAAGCAAATCGAAATTGTTCTTTTCTATGCTGCATTCCCAAATTATACCTAGCACGTGCCAAGTCCTACTGCCATTCTTACCTGTCACGTCCCCCAAGGAAAGGACTTCAACTGACATGATTCATGTTTTTTAACTTTGGTTCCAAATTAAATGGCTATTTGGTTTTCCCTCTAATGTGGTTATGGTTAAGCATCATAAATCTTTATTTATTGTCATTCATGTATAAATAACTATAAAAATGCAAAAGAATGGAAAGTTGTAGCATCAAAGGCCCCTCCCCAAACTCATATAGCTCCTAGAAATTGTATATTTCAAGTGTCTTCATTTAACTTGTGTGCTGCTAGCAATTGAAGTCATTGATTTCACAAAACACATTTTATGCTAATTGTTTCTACCAAGAAAGTATTAGTTCATCAACCACAATTCTAGAGCTGGGCTATCAGTCCTGCATATGCCCTCTCCACCTTTTTTGATTTCCAATATCCTGGCATCTTATGTGGACTTTCGACTTACAAGTTAGAAGAAGTTCCTGAAATAAGAAGGTCACCCAGAGCCCACTGGCATGGCCATGCCTGGCTTTTCTCACCCATGACTCATTGGGAATCCTGTAGACTCAATGATTTGGCTTATACCTACAATATAGACATGAAAAGCTCTTCACAGCAGCTAAGGGGAATAGCAACCAACTGACCCTAAGCTTTTGTACAGGAAAAGGTAACTTAACCAGATTAGTTTTCAGTCAAATATATAGACGCCATAAGTAACTATGTCGTTCATCCAGGTTTGGCCTAAAACTCTAGTTCCTTGCAATTTTACTCATTATATATTGTTGACTGTACATGAATGGCCCTTTAAGGAGTCTCAAATACACATTTATGTTAGCACCATTTTCTCAATACTATAGTCGTCTCATTAACCATGCACATGAAGCTGATGCCCTGTCCTAGCAAAGTCATGATATGTCTATTATCACATAAAGATGAGAACAGACTTCCCTGAGCAACTGATTGCAAATACCCTGAGGCTACCAGGACCATGCCAGGGCTTAACAAGCAGGGAAATCCCCTAAACCGGAGCAGAATTCACAAAGTTCAGAATGCAGTTCATTAGTGAGATAAAAGGCATTGGAAATGCGAACAACCCTTTCTCTACCACTGCTGTGAATGCTGACTAATTAGCTGTCTTTGACTACAGGGTAAAGTTGAAGAGAAAGTAAAAAGATTAAATGGGTAGGAAAGGGCAGGTATTTAAAGCTTAAGATGAAAGGATGTGGTTTAAAGTGGCATTAATTTTTACATTAAAGCAAACATCTGGATAAAAGAAGGTCAAAAGTAGAAAGGGCAGAGAGAGGGAGAGGAAGAGAGGAGACCAGAAGGGAGAGAGGAGAAAAAAGGGAAGGAGAAAGGGAAGGACTAGAGGGTGCAGCGAGCGGGAAGGACAGAAAGGTTTCCTAACGTAGTTTTCTTCTGATGCTAGAAAATAAAAATAATTAATGATGAGAGGAAATAATGAAAAGGGGCACGTAACGGAAAGTAGAGATGCTGTCATATTTCCTAGCATTGTGTCCAGTAACCTCTCTCATGATTACTTGGAAGTTAATGTAACAAATTTTACTGTGCAGAATGTTAATATTCCATGTGCTTTCAATCTGTGAGGAGTGCCGCTGAAAGCCTGTTGTCTGGTCATATTTCTACCAAGTCCATGCACCAATAACTCTAAAAGTCATAAGAAGCACAACAGTTTTCTGTTCTGAGTGCAGCTTTGTCTTACTTTAAGTCTCTGAGATGCTACGTGTCTGCCGCTGTGTTCTGCGAGCTTCAGCTCACTTGAAGAAGGGTGTGCAGCAGAAGTGATTTCATCTGCCTCTGACATTGGAAAACAAATGTTCTAATGATGTGGAAAGTGATTTTACAAGAAATTAATTTATTTTACCAATTTCCACCTCTCTCTACACGTTTCCTACAGACAGAATATTCAAGGTAATTACTTGGCAAGAATTCCTCTCCTCCCTCCCCCTCCCTTCCCCTCCGTTTTCCTCCTCTCTCCTCTCTCCTTTCCTTTCATTGGCTCCCCTCTAGTCTCCTCCACCACATCTCCCCCTTCATTCTTTGTCTCTCCTCTTTCCCCTAAAATAGTACCTACTCAATGCAACCTTGAACTAGGATGGAAATAAAACAGACTTTCTAAAGAACTAGAACTATTTTGAAAACTGCCGTTTGTGTCAATCGAAAATAAACTCCAGAAAAGGAATCACATTTCTACAATACATTTAAACTACAGAAACAATCTTTAAAAGTCCTAAAATTATGTCAGTACTAAACTAACTATGTAATTGTGTTTTTTCTCATTAAAATAGCATCACTGATTTTCTTGCAACATAGCTCACTGAAAGAGATAGTGTCACGTTTGTATAAAGAGCCAAACTTGAAATGAATTGCAAGGTTCACCCCATGGGAAGAGCTTAGATGGGCCAGGTTGTTACCTGGGGACACTGTGTTATGTCCCACCTATTGAAGGGCAATTTTATCCTCTTATTGATCTGGATTCAATGATAGAGGAAAACTAGTCTTTGCAATGATTCACATGACAAATTCAGTATCATAGTGCATTGAAATACAAGACAGTTATGTATCCACGTCAAACAGCACTGTATAACCAAGAATATGAATTAAAATTTTACATAGCAAGGCAAGACAGGATCAGTAGCAATTTCGTAGCATTTTTAACTATCTTAATATACATCAGCAGAGAAATTGTTTTAATTTCTGCCACAATGCGTTCTATCAAAAGACCCAACTAGCTTTATCATGGAGTAACTATTTTTCTTATATAACCAAACAATTAGACTTGGGGATGCAATTCCCCTGAATTCTTGACATATTCTCTATCAACTAAAGATGCTGCAGAGATGGCTCAATGGTTAGAAGCACTGGCTGGTCTTGCTAGAGGACCTGGGTTCAGTTCCCAGCATCTACATGCTAGCTCGCAACTGTTTATAGCTCCATTTCTAGGGAGTCTGATGCCCTCTTGTGCCTTCTTGGACACCAGGCACTCATGGGGTGCATAGCTATACATTCAGGCAAATACACAGATAATGTATATCAGTCTATATTATTTTAGGCTGTCATGCAATTCATAAGTTCAAGGTCATGATAATTATGTTATAATGTTATACTAGCAAGAAAATAATATAACATAAAAGATAGCCTTATAATTGGAACTGTGGTTTAAATGTTTAATATTTGAGAATCGATTGTATTTAAGAAGGGCCACATTCATAAGCACTGTTCTTGCAACTATTTAATGATATGATGCTGGTTTCCCCTTCAAATAGAACCTACTTTTGTGCTACACACAGACACAGCAATAAATATCTGTTAGATGAATCAAATTGTCAGCATGGACATCCGTTTGAGGAAACATCAAAACCCTGAATTTTAAGGAGGTTTCCAAACCCACCCAGGCTCATGGTCAGTGCAGAGAAGTCAAGTTCCAACCATTCCCAGATCCAAGGAGAACATTCAGGTAAGGTCCAAGTTCATCATCAGTGAGGCAATAATTCACTACTGAATATACACCTTGCTTGTGGATAAAATGTGTGAATTATTAACATTATGTCCATCATTATTTTTCTCTTGAAACTATCTTAAGGCTAATCTACAATTTTAAACACTTTAATTTTATATCTCTATCGTTACTATAAAGATAGCAGCAAAGTTGTCTATTGAAAATGATACCAACACAATTAAGAGCAAATTAGAGCTGTTTAAGGAACAGATTTCAGTAAGATTAAATCTGGGGCATTTGAAGATCTAGTTACCTTGAGGTTCAGCACAAGACCATCTAAGCTGAGTAACTTCTTACTGACCCATTATTAATACTTCTGTGTAATCCAATGACATAGAGAACCCTTCAGAGGCAGTGATAGCTTGGTCAAACAAAACAAAACAAAATCTGCTTCTGTGGAAGGTCACAGGCCATACTTCACTGACATCAGAAAGTTGAGTTATCACAGCTGAGCAGCTTTAAATGGTAATGATGAAATTTCTCCTTAGTCGTAGGACTGCCAGCCTGTAAGACATTTTTATTCATTTGCACAAGACAGGGATTCTTAGGGAGAAGTTATAAGCTGGTGTGTGTGTGTGTGTGTGTGTGTGTGTGTGTGTGTGTGTGTCCGTGCACAGTGCTGCCCATTAACTTGCTTGCATCCAAATCTTCCATCATATCAGATTCGAGGTGGGCATGAATGGGAACAGGCTAGTTTCACAGCAGCATGCTTTGAGCATATCCCTAAAATCCCTCTACTCCAGGCTAAAATGTTATTGTTTCCTTATAATTCTGTCTCCCATAGAATCTTTGCTTGGTGTCAAACCCTGAAAAGAGCTCTGAAGAAAAACAGCATGAACTAACAGTCTTTCTATATGTTGGATGAGGAGGAGGAAGGAAGTAAGGAGGAAGAGGAGAAGGGAGAAGGAAGAAGAGGATGGCTAGCATTTTCGTTTGTAGTTGTTTAGAATACTTTGGAAATATGATCGATTTTTTATTTCCTACCCTTTTGATTCAAGTTGTACTTTATGTCAAGGATACAGAGTATTGAGATAATTTTAGACTCATGAGAGTGAGAGGGCTTTTGAGCAGATAAGATTGACGTAGGAATCATTAAGGAAATTAACAAATGAAAAAATGACATTTTCTTCTTTAAAATTTTAATCCTGAGCAAATGAGTTAGTCAATTAGTGAATAAAAAAATCAAAATTGCATAACCCAAATGAACTTACCCAAAATCACAAGGGACTGAAGTTTTCTGAGACACCGCGGATGAAGATGAAGATTTGTAGATGAGTTTTGCTTTTGTCTCACATAGCTTCTATGCAGAGACAGTTCTGTGACTGTGAATCGCACAGCCCGGGTGCTGCTGAGACCCAGAGCACAGCTCTGAGGGAAGAGGTGGAAAGGAAAGGGCTGAACACTTCTCAGAGAGGCGATGCTCACTGCATGAAACAAAATACTCGGCCATGGGCTTCATGCTAAAAAGAGGAACTACATGGTATGTTCCTCCTAGGAATATTGAATTGTAAATATACTTGCTAACACATGGGGAGAATTGTTAATAAACAGGTATTGGTTTATCTATAGGTGATAAAGATGTGCCTACAGTAAAAGTCTGAGTGAACATAATTACATGGCAGTTTCCTCTAAATAAAACAAAATCCTAATTAAAAATACACAGATACACTATTCAGTCTTCTGATATTGAAACCAGGCTTTCTGTTTTGTACAGCCCCTCTGAGTTCACGCACTCACAATACCTTGTTTAAACCAGGACACACTTACGTATCACTTTTGTTTGAATGGCTCTTCAGTGAAGTCTCCAAAAGCTGCTTACACACAGGACTGAGCTATTAAAACCCACATTACTCTAAATAACATTGGTTCTTACTTACAAGCCTTGGGGATATCCTGGCTGAGAGACTATCAATGTATACCCAAGGCTTTCAGCAATTAAACTGGTTTATGTTAAGAGTGCAAAACTCTCTTCAAAAGACTCAACATTAATTAATTTTAATTGGCTTTGTTAATTTATGAAAAGACTGAGAATAATTCCTTTGTGTTCTTATTTTTAGCAGTCTCAAATTAATCTGTTAGTACTGATAGCTACCAAGTTTAGAACTGAAACAATAAAATTCTTTGAAATACAACACTCTTTATTTATTGCAAAAAGAACATAAAACAAAACTACAGAACATCAGTGTGTTAAACTAAAAGCATCATCCTCAAAGAACTCTGAGAGATTTCAAGAGACAGATAGAAATATATGAGCATAATTTTATCCTCAGAATAATATTGTTTAATTAATAATATCCTCAGAATAAACTTGTTCTGCTTAGAAACATGTAGTACAATGGATCTAGGGATGCATACCTGTTACTCTAGCTCTAAGATACAAGGGCAGGGGGATCACAAGTTCCAGGCTAGGCTAAACTACATAATGAGACCCTTTCTCAAAATAAGGGCTAACTCTGCTTTACGTGTAATAGCTGAGAGTTGTAGCCCTGAGTTATAATCCCAAGCAGCACTACCACAAATAAAAATGCACACGAAGTTGGAAGTTGGATGTGAGGGGTATTCAGAGAGAGATAGAGGGAAAGGTGTCCACAACTGAAATTCATAGCATACATGTGTGAAACTCTCAAAGACATTCTAATATCATAAAAGTGATATAATGAAATCTATCATAGTATGCAAAAACTACATGTTGATAACAAAGGAAGGATAAAAGGGATGATTTGGAGTGACCCCAATATAAAAAAATAATAAGTGTTTGATGAGATAAAGTAATTAACGTACTTTAAATGCTATATAGTGTGTACCTGCATCAAAATCCCATACACAGCCTCCTTACACATTAGCTAAAATATTACACATTATACATTAGTTAAAATAATTTTAATTGAAAATGACTTAAATGTAATTTAGATATTAATAAAAATACTAATCCGTACATATAGAAAGAAACTTAATATGCGAGTCCCTGTCCGTTGCAACCACAAGTGAGAGTTTAGTATATGATACATGCATTGCAATGGTTATTAACGAGGATGTTTTACACACACATATATGATGGTGGGATGTGTCAGAAAATGTATCTGCTAGAACAGATGATTTCCTAAATCATCTCAGCGAAGGTTAATTCCACCAAATCTATCTGGATCACTGGTGCTCTAGTCATCCTACCCGTCTTTAGCTAGATGATCTCTAGCGTGGGCATCCATCTTAGATACTCAGCCTCCTGCAAATAAATAAAACACTCTTGTTTCAGGTTCCATTTTTCTGGATCCTTTTTTGTTCCTGTTGTTGTTGTTACAGAAGAACTTGGATACCATTTGCTTTGCAAAGCCTTCATATGGCACTGAACACATATAATGGGACAGTCGAATAAGCAAAGTCACCTTCATGGGGAGTGTGAAAGGATTCTCCCATCAGGGAGGCTTTGAAGGACACTGGTGCCCAGAGTGAATGCTAGCATTTGAGCAGAATGCTCTGCAGGCCTCCACGTGGAGGAGAAAAGGTGAAGTGGAGAACAATGAGCTTCTTTTGCTTCCAAGGGTCACTTGTGAAACATTCCAGAGAAGAGAAAAGTGCCATCCACCATGGGGAAACTACCAGGACATTTTAGTGGGTTCATATGAAACAACTGGCCGCTCCAAACCAGAAAATATTAATACAATCCATTAACTCTCCTGTGGGTACAGAAATTGAATAGTAAGTAGGAAAGTGCTACAAACCATCCTGCTTTGAAGAAGGATGAGGAAAGATCTTTGAGTCAAATTTGGAGAAAGAAATATTCACTTAGTAGACAGTGGCCTGAAAAATCAGGCAAATACACAGAAGCAAGGAAGACTGTTGTCGGATCCAGGACTTGGTTGGTCCATTATTTGGGTTGGCCAAAGCCAGAGTCTTCACATGTATAACTGAAGGAAGAATTTCTGTCAGACAACTAGGTTAGTCAGAGCGGTTTACCAAAGTGGGATTGGTTTTTACGAAATTATGCATAGTGAGACATTCTTGGAAGACAAGTTACACCTTTCTCAAAGGCTCATCCAAAAGGGGTTAAGTGAATTTGGTCCCTTTGGAGAGACTCAAGGCATCAGGGACCACAGGGATCAACCAAAGAGCACATGGTTAACTATTTGCAGAGGTACAGCCATGATGCTATCCTCAGAACAGGTATGAGACCTTAGTTAGTGATAAAAAATCAGCTGCAAAAATGTCTCTTCCTCCCACATACTCTCTCTTCAGCTGTGAGTCCCAAGTATCTGAACAGCCAGAAAAGAAAAGAAAATCCTAAGACTTTAAGATAGAAATAGAAAGGCTTTTTTAATTACAAAGCCAATCACTTACTTATGATTTAGTACATACCACTAATATTTAATTGCATCTCCTCAAATGTTCAGAAACATTTCTTTAAAAGAAATTTTTGACATTTGGCCATTTCAGATTAAAGCAAAAAGCCAAAATATAGTTAATTGAATTTACCTTCCTCCCAGTATTCCTACAGAAGAAAAGAAATCACTTCCACATTAGTGATTAGTAATTAGTAACAAAATTATAATTGGACTACATTGGCAAAGATTGCCAAAAAGAATTAGCCAGAGTGATAATTCAAACCCCAAAAGGCCAGTTCGAACACTGTAAGGCAGTAATAGATCAGCAAGAGCATCATGTCAAAGATCCTATATGTGCCTGTGAACATTCCTAAAACTTTAAATATCTAAGCTGCTGCTGAAGCATGAATATTTATTTTCACTGACATTATTCCCTGGTTCAGGCTTAAATGTGTCTTCAGTAATTCTAAAAGGCCTAACATCAGTGAGGCATCAAAGTACCACTGCCATTTCAGACGTACTGGCTGCCAATTTTACAAGGCATTGTGACATAACCTACCATGTGGCATCCAGGTTCTGTCAGCACTGCCCCTCACTGGAAACAGAAGTACATGGTACTATAAAACAAAGAGCATCTGACTGGCTACCGTCTGACGGATCTTCCCAGAAAGGAGGAAATAGAAGCTAATTGTTAAGTTGAAACAATCTTTCATTACAGAGAAAGTCTTGGTAATATCTCAGATACTGTTCAAGGGTTACAATTAAATTTTTACAAAATACAAAAATTTTAGTATGTACCCACAATGGTGTAAATTTCATCCTATGTCTTGCTTCCATAGTATTCTCTTATTTTGATTCAATTCTCCTATCTGAAAGCACTTCTAAAAGTACCAAATGCTCAGGAATTTCCCTACTAAGCTAAAGTAACCTTTGAAATCCTAAATGAATTGTCTGCACTAAAATCACGTGACTCTATGTGCAAACCTTTACCTGCCATTTTAAAGCAAACGGCAAAGAAACTGAGCTAAGTAGGTACAGAGAGAAAAAACAACCAGATACATAATAAACATCAAAAGATTTACTAATCAGAATCCCAGAGCTGCAGAGAAATACTTGCTATGGAAAACTAGAGCTACAAATTTCATACCTCATTACAAAGCATGAGTGACCGAGGCCAGAAGCCTCTTTTATATTGTGAGCAATTCTTAGACTTCACTTAATTGTGTAGCTTCTAGAAACGAGTTGGCACCAGGACAGGAAATGCTTCCAAGACATTAGGCCTGGGTTTCTACCCTCTGTGTGGTCCTAAGCATTTGTTAGGTGAACGAGTGGTACAGTCTGGTAATCTAGGTTTCAGATAAATGTAGTTGAGGCTAATACAAGATGAGGCAGGGAAGGACAAAGGCAGACACTTGAAAATTTTAGAGGAGTTACAAACAAAAAGGAAATAATTGTTAAATTTAAATAAATTAAATAATTTAATTAATTCTGGATGCCCAACATTGTTGGTAGAAGCAATCATGGGGTGAAGGTTAAAGTCTGGATGATACAGGACGGATCAGGAGTCTAGCTGGTCTCCATGCAAATTGTCCTGACTTTTACTGCAAGGACTTCTCAAAAAAGTTCTGGTAAGGGAGTGGTAATAAAATAGAGAGACAAACATATCACCTGATCTAAATGCAAAGGAAAGGGCAGGGAGCCCCTACATGTTCTTCCGTCATTGCTATTGTCTACCGGTCATCCTCAATCACTCTATACAATCTACAACGTCTTCATCCCAAAGACCCAACACCGTGCCTCAAAAATAGTTTCAGTTCTAATTTTTCCTTGTCTTGAGTGGTGGTTGAGCAAGAGAAAATCAGAGGGAGGGTGCGTGCCTCTGTTACATCTCTATAGAAATTAGAAGATGAGCCATGGAAAGTAAGAATTGAAAGGGGAAAGTGCTCTACCACTGCTGATAAGATGATAACACAGAGTTATGTTTAGGAACAAGGTAGATTTGGAGAAGTAAGGTAGAGAAGTACGTTCCCCATCCATGGAAAACAGTGTGATTTTTTGCCACTAGTAAGATCATTGGGGTTTTTTTGTCTTATTTTTTTGTTTGTTTGTTTTTTTTTTTCAGAAAACTACATGTGCCAAGAGGAAAGGCTGTTAGCCACAGTCATATACAAAAATTTCCCACTGACAAACAATCAAGGACATTTACAGACTCAGCAGAGAGCTGAGTTTATGCGGGGAAAGTTCCGAGCTTAGAAAGATTTCTGATTATTTTTACTTATTAATTTTCAGTTCATTATACCAGGGTTCAGAGAGCTTCTTGAAATAGCTCCAACATCAAGGCACAAAATTAAGCATTGAGAAAATCAAGCAAAAGCAAAAATAACCATAGATAATTAAATAAGGCTCTGATTTGCATTTATACAAAGAAATACATGACAAAGTTTTACAGAGTTCTTGAGATAGGGAACATGTCCAACTTTAATCTTCCCAGGATTCAAAGCATTTGAGGATGCAGGAGTAGTGAGCTTGCTAATTTTTGTTCTGACTCATTTGCCTCTCCCCAGGAAAACTTTTGAGAGGAAAATCAGAAGGTTTGTCCTGGTCCAGAACTTTCCAGATTTGAGCATTATGCGGGACAAAGTACATCGGGAAACTGACAGTCAGGAATAGTCCCATAATGGGGAGGTTTAGAAAACACCTGTGCAGATTGGCTGTCACATTAAAATTGTCAAGAATAGATCCTTTTGTCTGTTAAGTATGAGAGATGTGGATGCAATTTGCTGAGCTAATCCAAACATTATGTGACACTCTTGAAGGCTGTATACACACCCAACATCTCACTGTCAGCATGCTGTTGCTATCATCTTTGTAGCAATTCTACCTGCCCTCCAGAATCAGTCTCCTGCCTCTCGTCTCATCAGTAGAACCTATGGTCTACTGTGGCAGACTTCACAAAGTTTCTCCAGGCTTCTTTGCCCAGAAGGAAGCACAACTACCCAACCACTCTTAGCCTCCACACTCACTTCCCTGTGACTCCTAGCCTATGAATAGACATCAAACAGCCTGTTAGTACCTCTCAGTCCCAAATATTCTCTCCCTCTCCCTCTCCCTTTCCCTCTCCCTCTCCCTCTCCCTCTCCCTCTCCCTCTCCCTCTCCCTCTCCCTCTCCCTCTCCCTCTCTCTCTCTCTCCTTCCTTTCTCTCTCTCTCTCTCTCTCTCTCTCTCTCTCTCTCTCTCTCTCTCTCAGTAATTTTTCATTGTGCCATTGTGCCCCTATAACAGCAGATTCACGTCATCACCACAATGGACGGTTTAATCGATTCTAAGTCATTCTGTTTAGTTGCTGCTAAAGGCCATGTCCTTATCTTACCTGTCTCAGCCTTGCTGCCAGCAACATAATTTGTTTTTTTTTTCTCAAATATGGAAATGAAAGTAAGCTTTCAACAGGAGATCATGCAGGGCAGTTCCCTCTGCCTCTATGACATTGGGAATGTCATTTCGTCTCACTGGAATTTCTTCCCATAATATTTTAAAGAAAACGACCTATTCCAGAGCCCCTCACTGCCTGGATGCATGCTGAATATTATCTCTGTCGATTGTGTGTCTCTGTTGTATCTCCTAGAACCTCTAACAAGATACAGATCTATCATGCCAGCTTTACATGTTTCTTTGCTATGGGATCTTTGAAATCTAGATCGGCACCCAGGACCAAGCAAATTTCTCACACAGTGGCAGATGTGTGTGATGAACTCAGTTTTCTGAATAATATCTTCAGTAAAAAATTATATTGTATTCTTTTAATAAGAAGTGCCAAATTGCCCTCTGTAATGTATTTTATTAGTTTCAAAATTAAAATATAATTCTTTAAGTAATTCCTCAAACCCTATTTAAGGGTCATCATAGAACAAGAAGCCATAGCAAATTTGAAAGTTTCATGGTATGACTTAACTGCATTAATTCTCAAAGTGTGTGTCACTCACTTCTTCAAAGTTAATAATTGAGAACATGCCATTAGGATTCTAGGTTGCCACAAAATCTCACTGTTACTTCACATGAACATTTCTGAGTAAATTAATCCTGTTAAGCATACATGTATGTTCAGAAACACTAAGAAAGTATTCAAATGTTCATATTTATCTTCTCCTTTCATGGGACGAAGTTACACCCTAAACACAAGTAATTTTAAGTCAAATGAATTGTCTCTACCTTGTGAGACAGACAGATAGATAATAGATAAATGATAGATAGTAGATAGATAGATAGATAGATAGATAGATAGATAGACAGACAGACAAATAGACAGATAGACAAATAGAAACAGATACTATTCTGGACAGCATAAAATTAATTGGGATTCATATATTAACTCAGTCTTGTCTAGCATACATTACCTTCTATATCTCCATACATCTCCCTTTGTATTTTTATTAAATAAGCAACGGCATTCTTAGCAGAATTTTACAGGGGAAAAAAGATCTAGTCAACATCTAACAGAGCCATGATGTGAAATCAGGGTCTGGTCCTTAAGTCCCTTTAGAGCACAATGGGACATTTTTTATTGATCGTGAATATATGAGCTGGCTGTGTGGCAAGGCACGGACACACTGGATGAGAGCTTTGAGTCACACAGTACCCACAGGTGGGATCAGGATGACCTGGAGTGCCCTGACCTGGCCATACCACAGAGAGAAAGGTTTCCACGGTCTTTCGATTCTTTTAAATTAGGGAAAATCATGTAAAGTAATTCTAGAAGGTAGAAAAAGAAAAAGATCTATGGGGATGGGTGACGGGTTTTTAACTAAGCTTGATATCTTTTTACTTCTTCCTGTGCCCAGCCCCTTGGGTGGTGTTATTTGTTGTCCCCTCTGCTTCTCCATCAGTCCCCATAGGAGACCTGACTGCCTGTGAAATTTTCTTATTTTAAAAAGACTATGTATGTTGGGGCCTCACTGTGTTCTTGATTTAGTGCCAATTTAACATTGAAATAATCTTGTAAGAAATCAGAGCTCTCCTGCAGAGAGCTGCTGGAGAAATGGCAGAAAGGGCCAGAGAAAGAAAGGTAAGTGGTCACCTCCTCTTCAACCTAGAGGACCTCCCCTGGCTGCCTCAGCTTCATTAGAGAAGCTAATTTAAGCTCTTAAAACAGATCCCAGCACCCCCTTTCCATTCTGGGCAGTGATTACAGTGAGCTCTTCACATAACACAGCCAGGACTAAGAAATGAGCTCAAACACCCCAGCAACACACAAGCCACCTTTCTCTCAAAGCTATTTTTAAACAACACCCAAAAAGGCATTTATAGAAAGTGACTTGTCTTTTGTCGGTCTGCCTATTCAAGTTCTGGTAGATAATGATGCCTCCTATCTTGGGTGTGAGGTCCAGATGACCTGTAGGATTGAACCCTGATAGGAGCGTAACAGGAAACAGGTGCCTAGATCTATTACCAAACACCAGGGATGATGGGACCATCACCGCCCTCTTCTCAGCCTGATGTTATCAGCCGTTGCAGTGTTACCACATTTCCTATCAAAGCCAGGTGAAAGAGCTCAGAGGGAAACAGTGACCGTTCTGTCATGGGGACTTCAATGGGTCTGTGATACATTGGATCCAAAATCTCTCTAAGGCAAAGCTTCTATTACCATTCCCATGACATGCTTAGGTTGTGGACTTCTCTGAATGTGAATGCTCAGATTAGCACTTTTAATAAAGTCGAGCTATGATGTCTGTGTATGTGTGTGTGAATGATGTGTGTGTGTGTGTGTGTGTGTGTGTGTGTGTGTGTGTGTGTGTGTGTGTAGTATAATTAGAATAAGAAACCATGAATTTAAGGACTGGAAGCAACATGGTCAGAACTGGAGGGAGGTAAGGAACAGCACTTAAATAGAAAATTCTCGAAAATGAAAAATAAAGAATACAAATAGAAATATCCAGTGTTTCATAATGTTCTGCCTTCTATTTGGTAGAAAGATTAATAGTTTTAAGGTCTCTGGAGAGATGGCTCAGGGAATAGACTGCTTCTTGAACAAATATGAAGACATAAGCTCAAATCCCCATCACCCATGTAAGAAGACGAAAATGACTACAGATCTCTGTAATCCCAGACCTGTGAAGGTAGAACCAGGAAGATCGCTGGAGTTTGCATATCCCTGGCCTGGGTTAGTGAGAGACCTTGTTCCAAAGAAATAAGGCAGTGAATGATAGAGCAGGACATACAGTATCCTCCTCTGACCGCCTTGAGTCAGGAGTTGATGTAGGAGTTCAGGCACACAGGCATGTACTCCAGCACACTTGTGCACACACACCACACAGACACACATCATTCACACACACCACACAGACACGCATCATTCATATACACCACACAGACACGTATCATTCATATACACCACACAGACACATATCATTCATATACACACAAAATAATTTTAAACAAAGTTGCATTAAACTGACTAAATAGGATGTCTTTTTAAAAGAGTTTTGAAAAATAAACTTGCTTTGGTTACACATACAGGGAGAAAAACCAACTGAATCCTCTCAAGAAAATGCTTTCTCTCCAAGGAGCAAACACACAATAAAAGCCACTCTCTTCTACAAGAACTTTCATTTCCCTACCAGACAATAGTGGGGTATTGGAGAGCCAGGGAGAATATCATTCCAGAATCAACAAACTTGAGCATAGTTACAAAACCACAAAGCAAGTTATGGTTTAAACATTCAGTTTTAATTTAGTTGTAAACAGCACCTATTCCTGCATAGTAAAATTATAATTATATTTAAACTATATAAAGTATTATTTGGCCAATTAAGCTCCCATTTAGAGACACTGAAGTCTTGGCCCTGTTTCATGACTGCACAAAGACCCAGCATTCTGAAGGGGCTGCCCAACAAACCAAGAGCTGAAAATGCACACACGGTTCTAATTCTTATATAGCTCTGTAGAAACTGAAACATGGGTGCTCTTAGCAGAAAACCCCAAACAGATGACTCTGCCAAATTCAATAGCTATTTTATTTTCCTGAAAATAAAAAAATAAATCAGATGAATACATACAATATACTTAAACAATGCTGAAAACATCTTTCTCATGCTAGAGATCTAAATGCGTCTTCTACATCAATGCGTTTTGCTAAGCAAAAGACCAAGTAGAACAGAGCCGTCACTTTCCTGATGCAATTATCTGAAAATTAGTGGCTTATTTGTAAAATACTATGTACAGATCTATGATTGGAAATAAAGTGTTGGAAGAAAAATAAGATGCATTGTGTTTTAGCAGTGTTCTGCAAAGGCAAAGCCTATCGAGCAGCTGTGGTTTAATAGACTGTGCAGTGGAATTTAAATCAGTTGTATGGTGTTCATTAAGACAGCTACAGTGTTCTGTCCAAAGGAGCACTGAGTTATCTCCAATCAAATCTCAGTTGTCAGGCATAGGGCTCCATGGTTGTGTTGGTGTCACTCATACAACTGAAAGCCCTGTATCACATCATAACATTAAATCAAGGAGACAGGATGGGCCAAGATGAACCAAAATTTAATCAGACAAGAGGTCAAGGGTAGCGATAGAATGAGAGCTGGGATTGTGAGAACTGCTCCTGGGTTGACCCAGAAAATATTAAATATTGAAGGAGTCATCAGAAGGTTAGAGTAATGCAGGAGGCCTGGAAGGTGGGCTCGATGTCTACTAGAAAGGCAATGACAACCTGTGGGGTAAGCTGAACCATGCCGTGGTCAAAAGTCAGCATATTCCCTCTCTGCCATTTTCTGAGTCCTCTAACAAAACAGAGTTGCCTGGAACTTCATGTGCACATCCTAAAGAGTCCATAAAACCGTGAGTGAACATCTCAAGACATCTGTGCGGCAACCAACTTTATTCCACACTATAACTTGCATATAAGAATGTGATTATAAAACCAAATACCACCCTGTGGCATGACATTTTCTGGGGAGAAACAGAAATAATCCCAAACATCCCAGATGGACATGACATTGACAAAACTAAAGCAAGGATTCCATTCAGGGCCAGCTTGGTAAGCCATGACTTTATTAAGACTTCTTACAGAAACAATGGTGACTCATTGACAATTGTATCACCTGTAAATGACCTGGGAAACTCGTAAGAAGCCAGGTTAAAATCATAAACACATAAGAAGTCCTCTGCAGTCTGTTGTTCAAGCTCTTGTTGGGTGATTACTGGGGAAGAGAGTGCCCTCATGACTATCTAGGAAAGGCCTTATGAATCTGGGAAGTTCTATGAGCCCACTCCTTCCCTCCACAGGGTATGTTGGTAGGTCCAATAACATCAAGGTCTCCTATAGTTCATGAAATCTGCTTTGCTTCAAGATGACAATGGTCCGGTCTGCCTAAAAGATAAAGCTATACTATCCATCCTCCAAGAGCGTGAAGTCCATCTGAGAGGTAAATGCAAGATACACATATATACTATTATTTTGTGGCATAAGCATTCATTTTCCCTATTCTCAACTTGCCATTTGCTTTGGTAACAAACAATTTGCTTTGGTTTTCGTTGACAAATGACAACATCTTGGCTTACCCAACTTTCAGCCTGAATCCACTGCTACCCTTACTTAACCTGTCACATTCTAGAACCTGTGGTACCACTCAAGTCTCATATTACCATCAACCACTACTTCTGTAGTTCTCTGAGCATTTCAAAATGAGGCTCTACTCAGTCACAGTAGTGTGCACTTTTATAGCCAGCCAGTAGAGAAGGCCAGTGAGGGAGCGAATTGAGTAACACCCAGGTGTCCAGGAAAAAGTAGGTTTGCTGTTTCACCCTTTTGTTGTAAAATTACTTGTGAAATTACTTCTCTTTGTATGTTTTACGTGGTTTGGGTTTTTTTTTCATAAAGCCAGCGAGGAGGTAGATAAAACCTCAGTGTGCAGCCTGGTGCGCTCCATTGCAGGCATTTATTCTTGGAATAGTAAGTCACACAGAACAAAACACAATAGAGAACTTGGCGAGATTCCACTTTTGCTTTAAAAGTAGGCCAGTTGTAGTTTATTAGCCTCTAATGAACTTCTAAATTCACATCTTATTCATATAATAGTGAAGGCTTGTAAGCAACCTAAGTTACGTTGTTATTGAGTACCTTGTACACAATGCTTTATAATTCCAGAAAAGAATGACAGAAAAAAGATGGCTAATGAAAGGAGATCTGTGACTGAACACTGTGTTGGGCAAATGACCCCAGTGTTGCCCCCTCCTTACGATAATCCCATGCTAAATCCTTCAACTTCACTCCTAGAAAAATTGACTATGTTTGCATAGTTGCTATAAATAAAAGAGCCTGAATCAACTTGGAAAGTAAATTATATTTATTAGTGAATCAAAATCATACTCAATCCAAGCAAATCAAGTGCATTTTTTTGTTCATGTTCTCTTCAAACCCTTATTTAGCTAGGGTAAAGGAGTTGACTCGTTGAGTGGAGTCCTTGCACTCAGATGTGGGGACTTGAGTGTGGACCCCCAGAACTCACATAGAACTGAATGTGGCGGTGCCCACAATAATCTCGAAGTCCTTATTGTGAGATAGGAGGTAGAGACAGAGACTGTTTAGAAGCTCATGAGTCCACTATTCTGGTGTGCACAGCAACCAACATTGAGAAACTCTGACTCAAACAAGGTTGAAGAGGAAGGCCCATATTCAAGGTTGTCCTCAGACCTCCACACAGGTACAGTGAAGCATAACAATGATCACAGAAATACAAGTGAACACACACACTGCATTCCCACACTCTCACCCCACCCCTGCCGACCCCCACAGAGACAAAGACAGACAGACAGATATGCACCCATGCATGCGCGTGCGCACACACACACACACACACACACACACACACAAACACACGGGAGAGAAGAGAGATATTTTTACTTCAAGCCTGTGGAGATAGATTAGTGGCTAAGAACATTGATTGCACTTCCAGAGAACTGGAGTTTTGTTCCCAGCACCCTTGTAGGATAGCCATCAATTGTTTGTAATCAGATAGCCTCTTTTGGCATCTGCAGGCACCTCTACTCATATGCACATAATTCCACACAAAAGTATGCCCATGCATGCCAACAACTGATAAAATTAACATATTTTAATTAAGTAATACTACCAACCAATACTAATTAAGTACTTCACAAACAAAGTGGCTTGCACAATGTATTCTTAATACTCTTAGTGGCCTTTTCTATATAAGTAAATAGCAAAAGTTTATTATTCTTCCTTAGAATATATGACCAGAGAGGATCCTGGGAAATTACAGAGGCCAAGTTGAGCAGTGTGAACAAAAGGGAGGCGATAGCATCACTAGATCACCCAGTTTGATGAGCTAGGTGTGCTCAGACTCCCTTGCTCAGTTCCAGGATAAATCTCTCTAGCCCTTTGAATCATCAAAGCATGCTCTAGGCATTAATTTATTAAACTCTGTCATCTTCACCTTCATTTGCATAATATTCGCATCATTATTTGAAAAATTAGAAATGTAAAAAGTTCCCTCAGTAGTGGCACACTCCCAGAATAGCAGATATTTAATAGGTTAAATGTTGTCTAAAAAACAGCAGGATGTGATGGGTGGATTGATGGGTTGGACAGGTGGATTACACTCAGTTGAAAATGAATGCTATTTTACACCAAAAGAAGTAACCAGAGCCAACTTATGAAATTCAGTATTAGTGAAAGTGTATACTACCAGTAAAATCAGCCAATGTGGCCATAGATCTCATACCAGAGAAAGGAAAGTAATAGAAAGGAAGAGAATAAGAGGAAAAGGAAGGCCGGATATAAATCTCACCATTATTGATATGAATCAATAAGGCTTTTATAAACTCTTGTTCATAGAAAACACACAGATGAGCTGATGTGTAAGTGTGCCATTGTGTAAGGATAGGCCTCTCTTTACCTTTGCAGCAGTATTTCCGCCACATTTATTGGACTATATTCCGTTGGTCTAGGAAGACTGGGCCCGTGACCTTCTGAAAGCTTGCAAACTGCATACTCTACCACAGAACCACATTCCCCACCTCTGGTGCCTTAAATTATAAATTTAAATTTCCACATACACAATGATACCTCTCTTTTTCCTTCAAGTTAAAGGAAGCCTTCACTTCCATTGTGACATCTTAGATCTCATTACCAATGTCTGACTGCCCTCACACACTGCACACGACAGTTTTATGCAGCAACCTCCACACCATGTGACCTAATATGATCTCTCAGACCTGACCAGATAGGTGCAATGGCTTCACCTGGCAGCTCACACAAAGGCAGCAGAAACCATAGCACATTCCCAGGGTCAGGGGTCCTCCTAACCACACTCTTAGTTCATCACTAAGGCCTCTGTGCCAGGAACCTTGAAAAAGGACTTGCTAGGGACCTCTACTGAGCCCAGGTCAGGATAAGTGGAAGAAGCTTCTGGAAAACACTTCTTCACATTCTATGTAGTTTTACCCTTAGTCCCTTCTTTTCATCCTGAATGTCAGATACAGCAAACAAGAGCCTTTGTGTCAAGGCCTTCTTAGCAGTAAATCGGTCTTCACCCCTCTGCTGATCCACCTGAGTCTCATCTCACACTGCTCAGTGGGTGAGAAAGGCGTTGGGTTAGGAGCAGATCAGCACTTATTACACCTTAAACCCTGCTTACTCCATGGCAGTGATTAAAGCCTTAAACTCTACCTTCATTTTGGCCATCATCACTGGGTTTTCTGATGCACAGCAGCTCAGCTAATCTGGACTCTTCCTGTCTAGAATCCACCATCCCAGTGTAGCTCCATCACTGTCCCAGTGTAGCTCCATCACTGCCCCAGTGTAGCTTCATCACTGTCCCAGTGTAGCTTCATCACTGTCCCAGTGTAGCTTCATCACTGTCCCAGTGTAGCTTCATCACTGTCCCAGTGTAGCTTCATCACTGTCCCAGTGTAGCTTCATCACTGTCCCAGTGTAGCTTCATCACTGTCCCAGTGTAGCTTCATCACTGTCCCAGTGTAGCTTCATCACTGTCCCAGTATAGCTTCAACTGTCCCAGTGTAGTTTCATCACTGTCCCAGTGTAGCTTCATCACTGTCCCAGTGTAGCTTCATCACTGTCCCAGTGTAGCTTCACCCACTGTCCCAGTATAGCTTCAACTGTCCCAGTGTAGCTTCATCACTGTCCCAGTGTAGCTTCATCACCTACATTGATCATCAATGTAGGTTTAAGCATGACCATTGTATGGCTCATTCCTGCCCTGTTCATTCTTCCATGGTCTTCTAAATACCTTTCCATTTTACAAAATATTCCAACCTTCTTCATCCTATGTCTCTTAGGCTTGGCCTTGTTTCCTAACTCATTAAAAAAATACGATCAGGAGTCATTGATTCTCCCCTCGGAGGCATGCCATGTATACCTTTATATTTTATTTTTCTTTAATAAAATAATTTTATGACTCAATACAATTTTATTTATATTTATAATTTAAATTTACATATAATTTATAGGTTAGTATGATAATGTTATACTTCTTTGAGAACTTTACAGCATTGCATTTTGATCATATCCATCCTCAGTTCTCTCCCAACTACTCCCAGATCCACTAGGAAAATTGTTGTCATTTTTTTAAGTAAACCAATGAGTCCACTTTGTGCCATTCATGTACTACTGTGTATGTGGCCATGCACTGAAGAGTAGTCAAACCAAAAGAAGACACAACACTCTTGAAGAAAATTAACTTTCTCTCCCTCCAGACAGAAAGAGCCCAGAGTTCCTCAGCTAGGGTTGGATCACATGAGGATTTTTCTTCTCCAGGATAGAATGTTGACTGACTTAATCTTGTATGGGTCATGTTCAGGCTGCTGCCAATCCATGATGAAAGAGATCTTGTGATGTCTAGAAGACACGGCTGTGCTCCACTCCTTCATGACCTCTGGTTATTTACTCCTTTTCCACCTCTCTTCTGAAATGGTCCCTGAGCCTTGGGGTGGAGGAAATAAAGATGTTCTGTTTGTTGCGGAGCACTCCACTGACTTTGACATATTCCGTACTTTGACAATTGTAAGCTGTCAAACTTCACCAGAGAAGTTTTTTAGTGCAGTGGATGATGATAAATACATTTTTAATCTTTACCTGTGCCTTCCCAGCCCTTCTATATCACGGTGAGTATAAGTTAAATTTTTTCAATGCTTATTTTTAATGATGATTCTTAAATGCTTTAACCTCCCTTTTAGCCTACCACCCACCGAAGGTAGTGGAAAGGAAAGGAACCAGGGGGAAATGAACCTGTTTAGAAATGGTTCTTTGGAACAACTCATATCTGTGTTGTCTGGAAATTGGAAGTTTAGTTCACAGGTCAGCTTGATCTACTCACAAAAACGTCATGGATATACCAATAGTTAGTGATGGCACTACTTAGCAGAGACAGTCAGGCCTTAGTCTTAGTATGAGTCAGCGGGAGGGACCAGCAGGAACGCCAGAAGTTCTCAGCTGTGCCTTTCTCAGCTAAGTGAAGATCAGTGAAGACTCAAAACTAACAGGCATTGCACAGCCAGCTCTGTAAGCGAGCCATACTCAGCTTCCATCAAAGTCTGCTGGGCCCATTTATGTTCCCTCCAAACATCACGTGACCTCCCCGGGTCTTTCCTCAACATGTGTCTTGCCCTCAGCACATAAGTCTGTCTCAACTGACATCACTCTGCCCATCAGCCCAAGTCCATGGAAGTGGTCAGAAACTGTAACGCATAACCAGAAATTTTTGCCATGTCTCTATCTATGGAGTCCTGTCAAATGGCGCTCAACTAAGCGATGTATGGCAGACAATTCATGTGGATAGTTAGCAAAGGACCTTTCATCACATATCTTTTCACATGCGTGCTTTAGCAAAACATCCTCTCTCCTGGGTCTGCTTCAGGAAAACACTCCTTCACATGTTTACCCCAGCAAAACACCATCTGACACAACTGATCTTCCAAAGAACTCTTAAGTTTCCACTTCAGAGGAGTGAACTGAGCTCAAGCCAGCACACCTGAATTGTACTCACTTTCAGGCATGTTTCTTGTTTATGTTATTTTTCCTAAATAATTTTTTCTTTACTCTGGTGCTATTTTATCAGTATACTGATGTGAAAACTTCTGGTTCCTTTGGAGACTTTGTGTCATTTGATGTTTTTCTGGAAACCATCTTGTGAGAGAATGTTTTTGCTGAAGCAGACACACGGGAGGATGTTTTGCTAAGAACAGACACATGGTTTTCTGCAAGCAGCCTGGAAAAATGGCATGTGATGTTTTGCTAGAGAGGACACTTGAGAAAATACGTGATGTTTGGAAAGCCAATTGATAGTGAACGATACTGCGTGGCATTGGTTCCCCTTGCTACTCTTTACTGATCATCATTTGTCATGACTTCATAGAGAGAAAGGCACTAAAGAACTTCTGGTGGTGTGCCATCGGCTTCTTGCCTCTTCCACAGACTCAGGGCAATGGGCAAAGCTTCGTGATTTGTTTTGGGTCAAACTGCCATTGCTCACTGATGAATGATGTTTCGGAGTAGACTCGGCTACTGCTGCAGATTCCCGCGGACTGAACTCCTGCTATCCTGACAGTGCAGATTGGATTCACTCCAAAGAACTATTTCTAAACAGGTCCACATCCTCCTTTGCCCTATTAAACTTTCGTTTCCAATACTTCTGTTGGGGCATGGGCTAGAATGGTGATTAAAGCATTTAAGTATACATATTAAAGTAGGTTTTGAGAAATCTAAGACTACAGTATAGCAATAATCTAAGACTACAGTATACCAAAAGTCAATTACACCCATACTTAAAGACAAAACAGAAAATACTTACTCCAGTGGTCATACCTTTTCTCTCTTCTCTTGAAAAATAAAATACTATGTAATGTTGGCCTAAACTGATCATATTTAATTTTTCCCTTATCCTTTACTCAAAATTCCAACCAAGTCACTGCCAAAATTCAATTTTTGTCTCACTAGTGACATCCATAATTGTAATGGTCATGAGAACAGGACCTAACAGTTAACCAGTCAGGAAAGTTTCCAGTAACTTAATAATGATTGGCCTCTCTCGGGGGATCTATGATTCAAGGATCAGGAGATACATTATTTTATGCTAATAAGGGGGCAAATAAGCATTTTTTGAAGTCCTAGATGGAGGTAGTGAGAGAAGAGGCAAGGGATGAATAGACTCACTAAATGAAGAACTCGCGTCTTCAGCTCACACATCTGTGAAATAGCAGGAAAAAGCCTTTCATTACTTTAAATAGAATCATCAAATGTAACATCAGATGATGGGAGGATTAGTTATATGGATTGCAGGGATTCTATTCCCTATAGATGACACAGTACTGAATTAAGTACAATCTCTTAATTTGTTGTAGTTAACCTTTCCTTCAGTTTACTCCACAGTAAGGCATATCTTCCAAGATGAGTCAGTCAGATTTCTATAGAATTGTATTTCTGCATATCTTTCTTTGGTGGAGGAGAAAACTACTCCTTTTTATCTAGATGTTTCCTCTTAGTCTTTCCTTGGGGGGGGGGGAAGCAAATAAACAACTCAAGCTTTCCTACTGAAAAAAACAAGACAACGATCAGCATATACCTGCACAGCTAATTACTCCTTTTTACTTCTAGTTATTATATGGAACTAAAATTTTGTATTTTTACAGCAAGTGTTTTTTTTCTACCACAGATTATAATCATTTCTTAGAAGTGAGATCTTTCTATAAAATCATGTGATTTTGTGTTTATATACCAGTGAAATGTCTTCAACTTATATTTTTGTGCCAGTTGTCAATTTTAAAAACTCTGTTGGCCAAAAGCACTTGACTAATATATCTAAAATATTGGAAAATGTTACTATTTGCATGATTTAAATATTATCCCAGAATTTGCTATCACTAAAATAAGTTCATATGTCAATCAGAGTTCTAGATAGAAAATACTGGAAATTGGCTCTGACTATTAAAGCATAAACATCCTCATTGGGAAGCTATCAGAGCTGAAAAAGCTGGGTTCAAGGGAGCTTCAGAAAGTTAGCAGGGGCCACAGGAAAGGTCCCAGGGCAAGTGTCATCTGCTCTGCTGACCCCTGACACAGCCAGTACACTGGAGCTTCAGAAAAGGGAACCGAGAGACACACTATGTCATCAGCAATCCACCACCATCCATAAAGAGGGTATTACACCCTCTGTGGTTAGTGGGTATTTCCTTAAATCCAGTGTCTAGGTAGTGGGAGGTGCTGTGAAAGAAAATTGCTGTGGACAGATAAGAAAATGGGGAAGGTCAAACACAGGCCTTCAAAAGAAATGCTCCAACAGATATGAGCATCAGAAACACTGCAAATGGCCAATGACAGCACTAAGCATGGAGCATACAGGAACATAGAAGAGGCTTGTGAGGAAGGTAAGCCTGGGTAGCATTCAGGTTTGCTTCTGCCTTACCATGTGTTTATGTGGACATATGTACATAAACTATCATTCCCCTAGTTACTTTCCTGATTGACTGATTTTATTAAAGTTCCCAATGGTCAGGGTTACCTCTTCTATAATAATAAACAAAGAACAGAGACAGCTTTTGAGAATCTGAAAGCTGGTGTTGTGGTACCAACATCTTCTAAACTTCTATCAGAAATAGGTTAAGGGGATACAGACATGGATTCATGCCAAGAACAATGGCTGCTTTGCAGAGGACCTGAGTTCAATTCCCAGCACCTACATGAGGGCTAATAACCATCAGTAACTTGAGAACCAAGGGATCTGATGCCTCTCCTAGCATCAGTTGGCACCAGGCATGCAAGCAAAGCATCCATACATTCACTAAATAATACTAATAATGTTAAAGTGAAATGTGTTGACACTGAAATACCTCAATAAAAAACTGAGATATTATAATTCAACACAAAACTACCCAACACACCCAAGATTTCCTTGGCCTGTCACACCATATATTCCATCTGTCGTTTATTTTGCATTTTTACAGATTTAGCTTCACTACATTTTAGTTTACTCACAAAATTATTCATTTGGTTTTGAAAACATTGTCTGAATTAGGGTTTCTATTGTTATGATTAAATGCTGTGACCAAAGGTAAGTCATGAAGATAAGGATTTATTTGGCTTACACTTCCACAGGGTGCTCCATAATTGAAAGAAAAAAACAAAACAAAACAAAACAAAACCACAAATCAGGACTGAAGCTCCAACAAGGCAGGAACTTAGAATCAGCAGCTGATACAGAGGCCATGGAGGGTCTTCTTACCCGACTGCTCCACATGGCTTGCTCAGTGCTTTCTTAGAGAACCCAGGACCATCAGCCCAGGGGCAGCACCACGCACCATGGGCTGAGCCCTCTCCATCAACCATTTATTAAGAAAATGTTGTACAGGCTTGCTTACAGCTCAATGTTATGGAGGCATTTTCTCAATTTAGATTCCCATCTCTCAAGTGATTCCAGCCTGTGTCAAGTTGACATTTATACAGCTAGCCAGCACAAGTATCTACCGCTATTAGACAGGAAAGACTCTAAATATATGGGCTTGGTTCTCAGAATTGCTATTAATGATGTCATCCTTAAAGTTATGTAATTACCTGCAGGGAGTTTGAACTAATACAGAGAACACGCAAGTGGGAAATGTACGGAATGAGAGACCTGGGAACACTTAGTCCTAAATGCAGCCTCTCTATCCCATTCCTCCACTTAGGGAGCAGAGAACCATGCGAGAGAGGCAGAAGGCTTGTTAGAGCCAGTGGAAGTGGAAGACACCATGGAAACACTGTCTCCCAGGCACGGGAGGACTGATGCACATACGAACTCTCAGAGACCAGGGTTGTATGTACAACACCTGCACAGGTGCAAAGCAAATGGCGTCACAGCAATAAGAAGGGAACTAGACATGACCCCAACCCCTGAACTGTAAGTTATTCCTTTGACAACCATTTACAAAGGGAAACTCAGTGTTCCCCAGTAGAGTGTCACTGTGTACACAAACCACATACATGCCCAGCAGTAGGTGGACAACACGAAAAGAATTCATGGTAGTTTTAGAGGGCTCTTTTGTTTTGTTCTGTTTGTTTGTTTTTGACCTTACTGCTCTAAGCTTTTGCTTATATACTATGGTTCCTGATTTTGTGCTTCTGGTGTGTGTGTGTGTGTGTGTGTGTGTGTGTGTTTTGCATGTCTAGGTGTTTTATGTGTTTCTCACACTTTTTGTTTGTTTTATATTCTATTTGTTTTATTTACTTTGTATTTGTGCCTATGAGATAAGGGAAACACATGGTATGAAAAAATTACTTTTAATAAAAATTTTAAATTTGGGCAAAATTATTCTCTAAAAACAAAAATTAGGTAAATGGTTAAAATCATTACAAGAACATTGTCGTTTCATACACTAATATATTATAAAAATTTTCTCTAATTTTCAATGTTTTGTTTGTTCTAATTTTGGGGAGAAATTTTTTAAGTTGGTCTTTAAAAACCTTCCATCTCCATGTACCATGACTTCAATCTCCAAAAATTTCTATTGTTTTCATAACTCTTCGTATTCTTAATTTCTGAATGTTTGTTTTATATAGAATCTAGTTCTTAATTATAGTGGAAATTTAATATCTTGTAATTCAATAGGTATAATTGTGTTTCAACTGTAATTTTCTTTTGTTATACTTTATTTCCCTTCAATATGGAAGTAATTTAAGTCCTATTTTCTACAGGAATAAACACAATCAATTTCAAAAATAAAATTATGTAATTCTATTTATACTAGCATTTTTCACAGTCTATAAAATAAAATTATTTATTTAAATGTTTAATTAGAAGTTTCTATATAGTGTATGTTTGGATTTCCTTTCAATTACTAAGCTACAATATTTGAAGATAAATATTGGAATCTGATAATAATTACCCTTAATTTTAATGCCATGGCACTCCTGATCTTGGTACTGGCTCCGTCTAGAATTAGATGACACCAAAGTAGTCTTTGTGATGTTGCTTGGATGTTTAAGTTCATTTGTCTGGGTTTTGTCCGGCTTTGTTTTGTTGCTGGAGATTAAACTCAATGTCTGACTCTCACATACCAAGTACACACTATTATCACCGAATTATATAACAGTTCATGGAGCCATTCTCATACAGAAATACTGATATCTAGCTTTGCTGAGCAGAGACAAGTATGTCTAAAATAGTTGAATCTAAAGAACTTGCTCAGAAATAATATTTCAGCCTAGTTTAAGTACTTCTGAGCTGCTGTGGAGTTTGAATATGCTTGACCCATGGGAAGTGGCACTATTAGGAGGTGTGGTCTTCTTGGAGTAGATGTGGCCCTGTTGGAGGAAGTGCATCACTGAGGCTTTGAGATGGGTTTTGAGGTACTATGCTCAAGTTCTAGTGTGGAAGAGAGCCTTCCCCTAGCTAGCTGCAGAAGAGAATCTCCTTCCTTGCTTTCAGATCAAGACGTAGAATTCTCAGCTCCTTCTCTTGCACCATGTCTCCCAGAATGCTACCATGCTTTCTGCTCTGATAATAATGAACTGAACCTCTAAAACTAAAGTCACCCCAATTAAATGCCCTTTAGAAGAGTTACATTGGTCATGGTGTCTCTTCACATCAATGAAACCTTAACAAAAACAGAAATCTTGTTTAGAACATGTTCCCTAACTCCTCCTAGGTCTGATTCCCTGATCTACATGCAAGAAAGATGTTAACAAGCAACGCTTAAAGCAGAGTGTGTGGGAAAACAGTGCCTGGCCTGCACTGTTTCCTACTCCTGTGATTCTATTTCTATCCTTTAGCGAGCACACTTTGAAATATTTCTGATGTCCTATATTGTCAGAAGTGACTGCAAAAAAAACCTCACAAACTGACACAGTCACTTTAAACCTACGAAATTTTTTAGTGGTCCCATCTGAAGCATTCATCTTTGCTAACAGAGATGTATCCTCATTAGTGATAATTCTGCATTAAAAATCTCATCATTTTTAAAGAATAAAAAGTTTCCTCATTTTAAAAAGAGACGACAATATCATATAGCAAAGGTGATGAATTTTGTATTCAGTTGGATTAAATGGTTGGCCATCAGTTCCATTCCAGTCAGATTTCCTGGTAAGAGGTCAGTGTGTAGCAAAGGTAAAAGATTGGCCTTAAACAGATCATTAAGCCTAAGGTAAGAGCTTCAGGAGGACAAAGGTAAAATATGGCCCCAGTTTTCACAATGAGTTCAGTGAGTGCCGTTAAATAATTGAGCGTGGAGTCTGGTACTTAGGGTTTGTAGTTTATGGATATGTAGGTATGTTGTTTCTTCTGGCATGGTTCAGTTTCATGCAGCCTGTCTCATCCCCAGAAGAATGTATAATGCTGTTCTTTATGTCCATTAGGAGAAATGAGCACAGAAACAGAAAGGGACTTTCTGCTTAGAGGTCGGAATGCACTGTTTCCAAACCACACAGCTTTCGAGAACACTGGAAACACGCTGGCAGTGAAAAGTTGGCTAGAGGTGAAAGGGACCACCCAGTTTCTGTTTGTTCTGGTAGCACTCACTGGGTGAGAATTTGAGTAGAACTGTCAGTGTCTGTAGTACTGCCATTTGAAGAAATGCATATGCAAACCCTGGCATTCAGTTGTCAGATGTCATGACTGGTCTTGAGAGAAAAAGAGTAATACCCCCAAAGCCAATGAAGATCAGCAGGAGTGGCTAAAACAGGAAGCTGTGGCTATCATGGACAGCACTCAAGGCCTCATCCACAACACAGGATGAGTCAAACAGAAAGATAAAGAAGCAAGAACAGAAAAAGCATAGAAAGTTGTTCCACAGCAGACACTCTTGAAATTGAAAGCTACATCATGGGGAACTGGAGCTGAAGTTTGGAGGTAGCTTGATAGATAACACACTGAAACTACTCAGAGGTGGCTTAGTTTCCAGCAGTAAATCAAGAGAGAACATCTGCTAGGAAAGCTGTAAATACATTGAGTTCCATAGCAGTGTACACGATGGTAGAGGGATAATATGAATTCATGGGACAAAAGGAAACTTCATATGAAACTTTCTGAACTTACTGCCATAAAATGTACACAGTTGCAGTTTTCTCTTCAGATGTTTTCAATGGACTCACCACTATGTGCAGTGCCCTGTCTCCTGTCCTTGAGAAATCCTAACGCAAGTCCTCCTTCATTATCTCCCACCATCTTTTGCTCACTCTTTTCAGAGAAGTAAACATGTGAACGATTGTTTTACCTTAATAAACGATGAGAGCAACTCTTCCTTGTGTGTCTGATCCCTGATGCTGCACAGGTTTATTCTCTCCCCAACCACTTGAAATAAACAATTCTCTCTGTATCCTTCACTCTCCTCTCATTCTTTGATCCACGCATTTCAGCCCTATCTTCCTCCAACAGTGCCCTTCTTCTTGGTTTGTCACTTGACTAATCACCAAATCCAATTAATTTCTCTGGTCTTATAGTATTTGGCAGTTTGTAGACACTGAATAGTATTGGCCATTATCTTCCTGAAACTCTAGACTCTTGATTTTCTTTCTAATCCCTATTTTTAATCACTTTTACCAGCCCTTTCTTTTTCTGATTATCCATAAAGCACCACACCTCACAGGTAATCATTTATTTCCTCCTCTAAATCTATTTCCTGTGGACTCACAGAGTGCCTTGTTAGTCAAGATGACTATTTCTCAGTTGTTAATCCAGATCACCGATCTGTGTTGGATAGCTCTTCTCTGTTCTCTCGGACCACCTTAAATCTAACATAGTGAGTGAATTTATCATCCCTGAGAAGCTAGCTCTTTCCCTGTGTTTCAGCCGACAGAGACCATGTTCAAGTTAAGATCTAGTCAGATCCAGTCAGAAGCTCCGCTAGTGTCGTACTTGCCTGTTAACCTTCACAAGACCTTGCTGTCCTTCCAACATTCCTAAACCAGTCACATTCTCCCCATTTTCCCAAAAGAATTATTCTATTCAGCCCAATCCTTTATGGCTACAGAGCGGCTGCAGGTAGGATTTTCATAGCTGAAACATGAGTTTCACATGGTGTTCACATGGAACCACAATTCTACAGTTTGAACATGAAGTGTTCCCACAGACTTGTGTGTTTGAGTAGTTGACCTCCACACGGTAGTGTATTTTGGGAGATTGTGGGATCTTTGGAAGGAGGTGCTAGCTAAAAGAACTAGGTCACTTGAGGTTGGGCCTTATGAGCTCCAGCCCCTCTACCCTCTCTTTAATGATCTGGAAAGATGTCAACAAGCTACCTCTTGTCCTTACCACTGAGGACAGCAGCCACTCCTGCCACCAGGGATGAAGCCATACATACGCTTTTTCTGCCTTGAAGCTGCAAACCAAAATGGCAATGAGAAAAGTATCCAGCCACAGATTAAAAGCAAGTAGCACCTTCTAGTTTCTTTGACACTCAGAATCAAGATAACAGATTCTTGCTGAAATAGGAAGTCCAAACTAAAGCCAAACAGTGAGTGGAGACTCAGCAAAAATATCACAGGAAGATCTAAAGTCACTGTAAGACGATGGGAGGGGGCAATAACAAGAAAAGTCAGAGAGACATAGTGGGCTAAGTGGGCACAGAAATGCGTACAAAACAGAAAGTCAGGGGATCTGGTAGCTTTTAAGCAGGTTAACACTTGAGAAGTGCCATGTAAATACATCGTAGAGTCAGTCACAGGGAGCCACTAGGAGAAAGTCAAGCCCAGATGCATTTTACTTAGCCTTCACCTGTTCTTTTCCTCTCAAGCTCTTTACCTGATATTTTTACCGAGTATTTGAAAAGGGCCGTATTTATTTCCCTTTGCACTATGACTATAACATATAATTTGAATCCACACTCCCTGGCCAGGATCACTCACAATAGACTCAAAAGAGATCATCTCCTATTTTTATTAGGAGTAACCTAGGATTTTATGGCACCAGAGAAACAGTTTGAGTGGTCGGATGGAGAATGTGGGAAGATGGAGCAGGTCTGTGAGATTCATCCAGAGTCAAGGCTTCAGAAAACCCTAACTGTGGACAGTGGAAACTCGAGGCCTTCTTCAGCCACTCTAGCCGGTACCTTTGTTGCTCTACATTTTAGTCAAGCTTCATCATGGTCCCTGGGACCCCAAAGCTTCATCAGGCACTGAGAGAAAGTAAGAGATAGTCTACAGAGTCAACGAAGCTGAGGGAACTTTGGATCTGTGTTATCTCCTTTGTACTAACCAGGGAAACAAAGCCATTTCCAAAGCACTTCTCAACTCACTAGCAAGAAACACAAAAAGGGGGTCAGTCATCCCCCCTTTTGTCTTTGTTTTCTGCAAAGAGAGTACAGCCCGGGGAGATACAGAAAGAAGGGCAGTTTGGTAGACAAAGGGAGTGGCCTTTGTTATGCAGACCCATAACAAAGAAAAATGTATTTGTTTTCTTATTTTTTTCTAACTGAAGATTTTTTAAATTTATTATTTGATTCATGAACACAGAGACAGTGACAGAGAGAGAGAAAGACAGGGAGAGACAGTAACAAAGACAGAGAGACAGACAGAAACACACACACACACACACACAAGAGAGAGAGAGAGAGACAGAGACAGAGACAGAGACAGAGACAGAGACAGAGACAGAGGGAGACAGAGAGAGAATTCTCTCCTTATTGCACTTTTATAGGCCAAAACCCCCTCCTGGAAAATCTTGAATCTTTATTTGAAGCTCTTTAAAACTTGAGTTACTAAATATTAGGGGCCCATATCTGATCAAAATGCCAAGAATAAGAGATAGCAGAATGATCAGCCCTAAGTGGGGTATCTACATACTAACATCTACCAAAGCTTAGGAGTAATTGCAAGGCAGAGGTGGGTAGAAAGATTGTGGGAGCTGGAAGTGGTAGACAAATGCAACAAGACAGTATCTTCTGAACACCACAGGGTGGTTACACATATAAGCTCACAGTGTTATGGTAGCACAGGCAAGCTCAACCATTCAGAATTTCAGCACAGAGAGAGGAAGTAGGTAGGAGTTTCATCCTGAGCTGAGGAGCTGTGGAACTCAATAGCTGCTATGAGATGGGGGGAGGGGTGAATAAGAGTGTAAGTTGCTGTGAGATGTGTGTGGGGAGGGGGAATAAGAGTGTAACCACTAGTATGTTGGTCATAGTGCAGTGCATGAGCTCAAACCCAAGAGGATATGGGCAGTGCAAACTGAACTTGTTGGCTTTTAAAAGATGAGTTGTGTGGTTAGAGTTGAGGAATGAAGGAAATGTAATTAAACTGCATTGGATGAAATTCTCGAAGAATTTTAAAAGGAGATTTGCATTTGCATAGAGGAAAGAGCAAAGACTAAAGCTTACCATCCTAGAAGCATTTTCCAGGACACTTTCTCTAATCATGGATGATGTTTACTACTTTACTTTCAGCTCTCCAACCATGAACATGAAGTAGTAAGTCCTCATATGTGCAAAGAATAAATTTTCTACCTTTTTTCTAAAACACAAAGCACAAAATGAAAACTGAATTTCTGTAGCATTTTGCTGCTATTAAAAGATCTGAAATATTAAGAATAAAATACTAGGGAGGAAACAAAACAAATTTATGAGTGATAAATGCCACAGGTAGGTTGCCAATTTGTGGCCTCCCCTCTAAAACACAAGGAAAAGACAAGATTTGAATCTGCAAATTGACAACTGCTCATCTGCCAAGTCCTGAGCTCCCAGCAGCACACAGACTCAAACCACTGCAAACCTTCAGTAGCTTCTTTTCTCGTGCATGCTCAAAGCCAAACAGAAAAGTCTTCTCTTCTCATTGTCAGTCAACAAACTTAGCTCTACACGGAACTACTCAAAGGAGAGGTGGCCCCAATGCTAGCACTCTGTCCCTCAGAGATCTCTATCTACACCTTTCTACTGAAACCCAACAGATCCATCCTGTAGCACATAAGATTGATCTTCAATCTTTCAATCCTTTCTTCTGTCTACTGTTCGTTTAAATGTTATTGTCCATTCTGCTTTACAACCTTTAAAATTCTATTAATGCAGACTTTCAGCACAAGAAGAAGTAAGTGCTCTCATTAGCTTATGCTGATTTTCTGCCTTTTAAAAATATATCACTTAATGCCACTTGTGTATTTGGTGTTTATTCTTCCATAATATATGTCAATCCCTGTTCGAGAAAGATCCATTCTAAATTTCATCTGAGGACCAAGCTCCCCATCAGAGTTATCTCAAGCCTTATCACAGATCAAAGGTGACAAATCAAAGGTCACAGATCAAAGACGAGACATCACAGAGACAGATAAAATCAAAACAGGGAGACACCCATGGTGTTTTGTTGGCCGGAAATGATTATTTATGAACACAATGTGATTGTAACTGTACATCAAGGTCAAGTCTTCTCTTTCTACATTTTTTTCCTGGTCTTAGAGATAAATCTCATGATCTTGAACATGCTAAGTTCTCTGTACAACTGTGCTCCTGCTAAAGAGTATAAATTCCACACATGAAGAAAGAATGATGTGCCTGAAAATTTGAACATAATGACCAAAATATGATGCCAACCCTCATGGTTGAATATGAGCTTGTAGGTGACAAATCTTTAGTCAACTGTTGCTCATGAAATGATTTTGAATTATGAATAAAAAATCATAGATGGAGTCAAGAATCGATTTATTTGTTTTAAAATTGCAAACAATTTTAAAAAATATATGGGAGAGATGAAGAACGTTGGCATACAGTATACACGAGAGAACTCATTGTGACACAAGGCATCACTGGTGATATGAGTTGCTGTCTGTGTGTGCACATGTGCAGACCATTGGAGGAGATGAACATCTCACTGTCGATTACAACAATGGCTCTGACCGTTGTGTCTGTATCTATCAAGCTTCCTGAAAGGGCAATCTTTATCCTCACTCTACACTTCTCCATTTTTCAGACACTCAGCTTCAGCAACCAGAGAAAGCTGCTCTTGATGAGGTCATTGATGGCCTTCTGCCTGTCAAATGTGATACGCCCCTCTCAGACACATTCCTATTAAGTTCTTTGCAGTGCTGAGCATTGCCCAGAACCCTATAAACTCAAATAATCTTTGTTTCTTTGGCTTCACTCTCTAATGAATCTTTCTGCCTTTACAACGTTTCTCAGTGTATTTATTTGTTTCTTGGTTCCTTGCCCCCACATCTGACCTCAAAATTTGTACACAACAGCCACAGTCTTTGAGATGTTACAGATCTGATGAGTCACCATCTCTGTCATGTGTCGCCTCCAATATGGCCACCCTGGCCCTATCCACTGCCATCTCATGTGAAGAGTATTACAATGAACTGGTTTTTCCCTCTGTCTGTACCCAGAGCTGGCAGATGTGACCCATGGTCATGGAAAAGAGAAAATCCAATTGGCCCATCCATTTGATCAGACCACTCACTGCCCCCTGACTTCTTTAGGTCTTTGTTCAAACAGCATCTGACTGGAGATTTCCAGGCCTGCTCAGTTAAATACAAAACTTCACCCTTCCACAGATGCCCTGCCTCCCTCCCCTTGCTTTTCTCTATAGCTCTTTTCTGTAGTGTTAGACATTTGTTTACCATCTGTTTCTTCTTAGTATAAATCCCAGCAGGACAGGGATTTCTGTTTTGTAGACTGCTGTATCCCAGCATCTAGAGCTAATGGCCCATAGAGAGAGGCCAACGGCATTTATTAAAAGAAGGGATGACTATCGCTAACCATGACTTCTTCCTATGAGAGCTCACATGGATGTGCAGCAGTCCGTGTACTTCTGTCTGTATAATAGGTTTGTAAGACAAATGTCGAGCCATTTCTGATGTCTATATGTGTCCTGTCCAGTTTGATACAGTGAAACTTAACTACCAACACGATGGGATTAAAGAAGAACTTTTGGGAGGGTACCAGAATATGAGAATAAAACCTCCTGTGAATGGGACAAATGATCCCATTAAAGGAGGCTTGAGGCAACTATTTGACATTCTGCCCTTCCACTGAGGAAAAAAATTAAGACCAGTCTAAGTCTCACCATACTGAGTCCTAATAACTGTCTTGGGCATCTAGCTTTCGGAGCTGTAAGAAATGCATTCCTGTTACCCGATATAAGGTTTTCTCTTACAACAGAAATAATGCACTAAAATGGTCATTAAGCAAACGTAGGAATTGGCAGTCAGTGCTTGCTGGGAGAGAACTGTTGCTCGCTTTAGTACTATGGTCACAGATGAATGTCCCATGTTCTGCTGAACATGCCTGAAAAAGTAACCTTAATTAAACTCACTGTGCCACATGCAGGAAGGAGGCATGGAAGCTGAAGAACTGTGTGGGAAGTGTGCAGTAGGAGAGGGAGAAGAGGGGATAAAACTACGGAATCCATTCTGTAGACATGTGTGGGGTTCAAACAAAAGCTGGAGGGCAAACAGGTAGGTGGTACTGACACGAAATTGACTGAGATTAACATCTCAGGTCTTAAAGGAAAGGGACATGGGTGTCCTACTATGCCTTGCTTTTGCTGTGGACCCCACTAACATGAGCACAGTGAACACAAACACCCCAGTGTGTTGCTTATGCGTTTGATAGAATGTACTTTGACACTTAGTTACCCCACTCCACACCACACACACACACACACACACACACACACACACACACACCACACATACACACACATACACACATACATTCACACATACACATACACTCACACACACACACTCACACACACTGACACACACATACACTCAGACACATACACACATACCCCACACACATATGCACATATACTCACACATCCACACACACCCCATACACATACACTCACTCACATACACACATATATTCACACACAGACACATATACTCCCACACACACTCACCACACACACACATACACTCACACACACACTCACACACACTGACACACTCACACACATACATTCACACACATACACACATATATTCACACACACACACTCACCACACACACATACACACACATACATTCACACACACACACGCTCACACACACACTCATACACTCACACACACACATACACTCACACACACATACACACACATACATTCACACACACACGCTCACACACACACTCATACACTCACACACACACATACACTCACACACACGCACACATACACACACACACACACACACACACAGACATGCACATGCTCACCCACTTCTATTGTTCATTCTAAAGGGTATTAACACCATTTCATTTTCTCTTATTTCCTTACAATATCTAATCACTACATGTTATAAAAAGAAAACTATTGATAATTACCTATTTATGGGTTCTAGCCACTTGCCTTTTTAAAATCTATCACTCCGCTGCCTGAAAGATATTTTATTCATGTATGTCAAGTAAAATCTGTACGAAAGTAATTTTTTCATGATCCAGTAATTTTAGAAAGTATTGGGTCAAACATTTAAATAGAAAATTTCAGATATCCAATTTTGGTTTGAGTGTAAGTGCTCCCCACCTCAACACACACACACACACACACACACACACACACACACACACACACACACACACACACTCAGGCTCACAGATTTGAATGCTTGGTTTCCAGCTGCTGCTGGGGTTTGAGAAAGCTTACATTTTGAAGCTTTCCTGAAGGAAGTACGTCACTGAAGGTAGGCCTTGAACAATTATAGACTGAGCTAACTTCCTGTTCTCTCTGCCTCTAGACTCTCCATGCTCTATGGCGGGTCAGGCTCCTGCTCCTTCACCAGTCTACCGCCATGATGGATTGCTCTGTTCCGGAACTGTGAGCTAAAATAAATGCTTTGTTCCTTAAGCTGTCTTTGCCAGGATATTTTATCAAAACAACAGAAGAGAAACCACAGTACAACAGGAGGGAGATATGAAATATACCAGCTTCTGGAACCATTTTATTAAAAGAAGACTTTTCTGGAGGTCAGAAATTTGGTAAAGGTCAAGGGTCATGGAAAGGTCAATGTATGAGTCAGAATTTTTGGAAAATATTTTGCTACAGAAATAGCACCTGTGTGAGGTGTTTCAGGTAATGTGACAGTTCAATTACCACTGAGCACCAGCCTCCTGGTAGGTGGCACCAGGCATCGCTCCCTTTCTTAGCCATGTCTTCCTCTGTTCAGCGACTTCCAGCACTTTCCTCACTGACATAAATCCAGGCGCAAACACTTTTCAGGGGAAGTGACCCTTGCTGGAGAGTTTAAAGGTTTACTTTCACCTTTGATCAATTAAATTCTATGGTTTCCATTGAAAAAAAAGAAAAACAAACCTGACTGGGATTGGGCTTTCAGAGCTGTTTATTTCACAGCCCACGGTGGCTGACTGCAAATGAGGAGCAGTTGATGAGTAGGCCTGCTGATCACTGATATTATTTCTTTGTTACCTTTTTTCCCTTTTATACTCTGCAAGTTCTGTTGTTACAAGAAAAAAATCAATAAACAAGCTTTCAAGGAAACTTATACCCAGAGAGAATAAAGGCCCTTTTGCCTTGAAGTTATTCTTTTTCTTTTTGAGGGAGCAATAGCCACTCCATGCCAGACTTCACTGTCAAGTCAGCAGGAGCCCTGTGTGCTGAGGACTCTCAGGGTAGCAGGAACAGGGTCCCCCAAGTATTTGTAGAGGGATATCTTTTGTTACTAGGATAATGTCTGTGAGTTGTACAATTTTGAAAGTCAGGTTGGATTTTTTTTAAAAAGGAACAAATATAAAAAAATAATAAATAAGTCATAGTCCATGTTTCTAGGGAGTAGGAAAAACTACAAGTGCCCATCCTTTCCTGTGAACGTAAGTGAAACATAACCAGGAAAACTGAGACACCCCTCTCCGTCTTCTCCAGTGCTCAGGCCTGGGAAAAAGCAGGCCCTTGAAGTTCTGAACTCAAGGTCACTGGGCTTCTCACAGTAATACTTTAGTATCTAAAGGATTCAGACTTAAAGCACAAGTATGAATGGTGAACCAGCCCAAGCCAGTAGAACAGAGAGGGATTGGGAAAGCTCTGACAATGTTCACTGTTTAACATGTTTAGCCAATACCCACACATAAATATGGAACACTTGAAACATGGCTAATACAGACAGAGAAGAAAAGTGCTAATTACGTTAGATTTTAATTCCACTCAAATTCGAAGCATCACATGTGCCCACGGCCTATCATGCTAGACATCGCTGTCCTAGAAAGTGGTAGGGAAATTTGTCAAAAATGGGATTTCCAGGCTTTTAACAAAGGCGTGGAACATTGCGAACCTTCAACATGTTTCCATCTTGGAAAAGCTATGTCACAAAGATAGAGAAAAGAACAATAAATACATGTCCAAAAGTATGAAGTAAATCATGGTAAGTCAAAATAAAAGTTTAGGGGGTTGGATTTAGCTCAGTGGTTGAGCGCTTGCCTAGCAAATGCAAGGCCCTGGGTTCAGTCCCCAGCTCCGAAAAAAAAGAAAAAAGAAAGAAAATAAAATAAAAGTTTAGAGCAATGTAGAGTAGCACTTGCTAGGTGGAGCAGGATTAGACAAGTATTTAGCAGCAGTGAGTCGTAAGAAGGAGCGCTTAATGTCACCACGGTTTATGACTACCGAATAAAATACCCCTAGTTCTCAGGCTTACAACTGGGGCATTTCTTTTGTTCATGAATCTGTATTTCGCTCTGGTCTCATGAAAGCAAAGTTTGTCTCTGCTCTACTCATCGTTACTACCAAGGCATCCCCTAGACTAGGAGTTGAGTAACTTATTCACATGGCTGGCAGATGACACTCACTATTGGCTGAGAACTTAGAAGAAAATGTCACCTAGTAACTTAGAGCTAGTTTTTTTTTTTAACAGGGCTTGAAAAGTCTCACAAAATGGTCATCAGGTTTTGAGGACAAGGATCTCCAAGGAGTTACAAACCACGCTAAACCCCTAGTGGTCTAACCTTGGAATTTGCACTCTATCACTTCTACTGTACAATACATAAATGACCCAGGTTCAAAGGACAGAGAAGCATCTAGACATTTATTAGAAAGTGTCAAGGAGGTTCTGGAACAGCACAAGTGACCGGAAACAACGAGGTGCTCATTTCTGCAAAATAACCCAACCCTGTTATTGGGACCATTTAAGTCTCAAAGAAGAGGAAGAAACTTTAGTGAGTCCAGCTCCATTAACAGACATGTGGGCCTGAAGCCTGGCCAGCCCCAGAGGCTTGTTGAAGCAACCATATCTTTCTCACACTTTTTCCTTCAGTCTGATTCTTGGCTCTTACCTGTATCTCTTTTTGTATTGTTAAAAATAGCTGCGTCATTATCTTCTCCAAATGACAGAACAAGACCAACTTGTATGCTGGCACTCTGCCTGTTTTGATCTAAAGAAAGTATCTTTGTCCCTTAAATAATAGGTCCTGTGTGATAATGACTGATTATTCTGCATAGCTTATGTGTCCATCTTTGTCAAATTCCTGCGTTCTGAGGATGAAATTCAGCCAGCACAAAATGCTCTCTAGTCTCTCTCCTCAACTCTGTAGGCGAAACTTGTCCTTTGGGCTACAAAAGAAGTCTGGGAAGGAAAGATGGATGTATTTGAGAGAGCGTGAAGCGGACATCCTCCATGCTAGAATGCCTACTACTGCCCAAACTAAACCTCCAGACAAAGCCCACTGTTTGAAAGGAAGAAAAACCAAATCATATCACAAGTGATTGATCAATGGTAAGTAGGAGCTGAGGCTCGTTTATGAAAGCAATGACCATTCTACATATCAGAAAACCAAAATAAAATAAACGTCATATGTGTTAATTAGTGATTGATATGGGTGGTGACATCCGTGGATTAGACAAACTGGACACTCTAAGGAAGGTGAGTGAGCTGGTAAGCAGCACCCTTCTGTGTGGACGCATTAGCCAAGTAAGGCCTTTCCTCCCCAGGTTGCTTTGGTCATTGTGTTTCATCACAGAAATAGTAATGGTTCCTTAGATTGACTAGGTCTTAAGGGCTTCTCAAGAGGCATGGGGGAGTTCGTTTGACCCTTTCTTTCCTCCATGTGAAGGTACATCTTAGAAAACACCATAAATGAGCTGTAATGAAGGTCCCCACAGGTATTAATTCTACCGCTCCCTTCTCAAGGATGACTGACATCCAGCAGCATGAGAAATGAGTTTCCATTGTGTACAAGGCATCCAGTTTATAGGGTTTTGTTTTAGCAGATTGATCAGAGTTAGAGTAGGCTGGCTAGTTTTATGCGACTTGACACAAGCTCATTTGGGAAGAGGGACTCTCAATTGAGAAAACGTCTCCAGAAGACTGGCCTGTAGGCAAATCTGTACTGTATTTTTTAATTTAGCGATTGAGGTAGATGGTGCTATCCCTGGATTAGTCAAACGGGGTGCTCTAAGAAAGCTCACTGAGCAACCCATGAAGAGCAAGCCAATAAGTAGCACCCCTCCGCCTCCAGGTTCCTGCCCTGTTTGAGTTCCTGCCCTGACTTCCTTTGGTGATGCAGTGTGACTTGAGATAAGCTGAAATAAACCTTTTCCTTCCCAGATTGTTTATGGCCATGGTATTTTATCACAGCAATATAAACCATAAAAGAGATAAATATAAACAACTTCTAGATGTACAAGTGGATAGCAGTGCCTGGCATCTGTCCTAGGGGACCCTCACGATTGCTAAAGTCTACATATGCTCAAATCTCTTCTAGAAAATGGTGAGAGTTTACATATAGTGTAAACACGTTCTCCTAAGTACTTTAAATAATCTACAAACAATTTCTAATAGTAATATAATATAGTTGTTATACTTCATCACATGGAGAATGATAAGAACTACCTGCCTGTATTCAGTACGGATGTAATTTATATTACATATCTTCAAATAGTTGAGGGCATGGGTGTAGAAATTTCAGATATAGAGAGCTGACTGTAGAAAAATGCTTGCTATTACTAGTTTCCACAGTTTGCCAAGTTCACACAACTATGGTTGTTTCCAATGCAAATTCTCCAAACTAAACTCTAAAAATAAGCAAGAGCAAACATTAGATGTCTACCGCAAACTTTGCCAGAGTCAATATGAGTGAGTGCCGACCTATAAAGGTTTTAACAAACCTAATACATTTATAAAGAAAGGCATGGATTCTGTCAGTGGAAAGTAAATTCTAATCATGGGAACCAAATCATTTATTGTCCACAAATTAAAAATCAATGATCTCCAAAGCCTTTCATATGTCACATATAGACTTCAGATGGCTGACACATGGCCAGCCATCATACCACAATTAGGTCAAGCATCAAACTTCTTCTTGACAAATGTACAATAAAATCTTCATGACATTCTTAATTGCTGCCGCTAATGATATTTATAGCATGCCAAGAGCTAGGTCAAGAGCGATTTCAACTGCCCCTGTATTTTCCAAAGCCTTTGCTATGCGCAGTGGTACTTTCAACCATAAACTTGAAAAGGACAAAGGTGTCAGCCCTGAGAAAACTCTGTTATGTGCCTTCTGTGCGGAGGTTATAGAAAACACGACCGTGGGAGAGGTAGGCTAAGGGGAGGGCGGTGTCCTTCGTGGCTCGTCACTGTCCCTGCTGTGTTTAGTCACAGCCTCCATCCAATTTTTTAATAGTTTCTGCACATCTTGAGTTTTTCTCAACCCCAGCTTTATCTCTCCACGTATATTGATTTTTGCCCTTGAAAAGCAGGTATAAGACTCCATTTCCTCCCTATCTGTCACTCGCAAAGCACATGCAAGCCATCGTGCCAGACTGTGGCAGCTAGAGTGATATAAATGACGTCTTTAACTTAGCTCCTAATTCATAACAGGGATGGTATACGAGACAACTCTGACCAACCCTGCGATCTTCACCTTCTAGTCTGACTCTATAGTAACCAAATGCACCTCTGCCCTGAATTAGTGCCCCATTTTGCGGATGAGAAAATGAATGCAGGAAGTGATTAAAAATGCAAGTGACTGATTCTAAAAATATTGATGAAGTGGCCAGTTAAAGCTTCGGATACGTGCGGGTGAAATTAATAAGTCTAAAAATGACAGTAAGTGTTGAGACCAAATTTTATGGAAGTGAATTCTGAGACTGGTTTGCAGTTAGTGTTGGCTGTCTATGTACTCATTGTTTGTGACAGAAGCAGAGTGGACATGCGTTCATGTGTGCATATCATTCCTCACATACTGTCCATCTTTGTGTCTATGAAAATAGAGTCTCTCAGGAGCTTACAGCTCCCCATATATTTGGCCTGTCTCTGCCTCCCAAGAACTCAGATGACAAGAATGCACCACTGTACACAGACTATTCTACATGGGTTCTCAAACTCAGGCCAGTGTTCAACGGAAGCCAATCGAGTTATCTCCCTAACCCACTGGCTAATTTACATTAAGCATTTCCTAGAAAGTATTATGAATTAATAATAATATTGTTTTAAAACTCGAATATTTAATTATTTTTATTTCCTGGATTTATAGAAAACAGTCAGGATGAAACACAGAGGGTTAAGCAACTGCCTGAGTCAGGCAACCATAATCAATAAACTATAATAAACTGATATAAATAAATAAAATATAATAAACTAGAGTGGACACAGTGGTGCACATCTGGATTTCCAACATTAAGAAGGGTAAAACAAGGGAGTCATGAGTTCTAGGTCAACATGGGCTACAGCGAGAGTCTATCTCAAAATACACATACAAACAAATTCTCATTTGGGATTGGAACCTAGTGTACTTGACTTTCAAGATAAGCCTTTTCTTATTCTGCTACCTCTAAAATAAAGAAATTAGGGGAGAGGAGGAAAAGATCAATTTTTCTAATGTAGATATAACTGATATCACAAAGCCATCAAAGTGGAAACAAGTATTTCATATACAAGTGATGTCAGTAGGGTTGTGAGCGCTACAAGGTATTAGCCTGGCAAGGAATTGGTTAGAAATACAGTTGGAAAAATTTGGGAACTGGCCAGGAGTAAAGTGCTTTAGGAATGGCCTGATGAGGTGTTTGAATTTACAGAACATCCTAAAGAGAACATGGTCTTTTCAATATTTTGGCATAATCCATGTAAATGAACAGTCAAATGAATTTGAGAAAAGATGCATGGTGCATAAAGGAGTGGGAATCCAAACCTGACTGAGACAGCATCTTACCCAGTCAGAATGGCTACCATCAAAAAGAAATTAACAAGTGTGACCAAAGATGTAGAGAAGCGCAGGCGTATATGCTATTGGTGAAGTTGTAAATTAGAATAGTCATTATGAGAAACAGGAGGGCAACGCATCAGGAAACTAAAAACAGAACTACCATATGATCCAGTGTTCTCACTACTGGGACAGAGCCAAAGGAAATTAAATTCTTACATCAAAAACATGCCTACAGCCCCTTGTTCATTACAGCTCTGCATACAATAGCCAAAATATAGACTCAACCCAGATGTCCCTCCATGGATAGAGACAACAGCATATTTTCACCATAAAAATAACAAAATTCTATCATTCGGTGCAACATGGATGAAATTGGAGGGCATGATTCCATGTAAAATAAGCCAGACACAGAAAAACAAATACCACATGTCCTCTGGGAAAACTAGAGACTGGGAAAGGTGAGGATTAAGAGAAATGGAACAGAGTTCAAATAAAGACACCAGAACTCAGCTATGGTATAGGAGTCCATATTCTTGCTTATCACTGTAGAGTAAACAAGAATTAAACATCATAGGATGTTCACAATGACCACAGGCATGAAATTTAATATATACAAAGAACTCAAGTTAGGCTTCTAGAAAGAAATAGCCCTATTAAAAAATGGGGTACAGAGCCAAACAGAATTCTCAACTGAGGAATCTCAAATGGCTGAGGGGCACATAAAAAATGTTTAATGTCCTTAGTCATCAGGGAAATGCAAATCAAAACAAGCCTAAGATTCTATCTCACACCAGTCAGAATGGCTAAGGTCAAAAACTCAGGTGCCTGCAGATGCTGGAGAGGATGTGAAAAAAGAGGAACACTCCTCCATTGCTGGTGGGATTGCAAACTGGTACAACCATTCTGGAAATGAGTCTGGCAGTTCCTCAGAAAAATTGGACATCGTACTACCCGAGGACCCAGCTATACCTCTATTGGGCATATACCCAAATGATGCTCCAACATACAACAAAGACACATGCTCCACCATGTCCACAGCAGCCTTATTTATAATAGCCAGAAGCTGGAAAGAACCCAAATGTCCCTCAACAGAGGAATGGATACAGAAAATGTGATACATTTACACAGTGGAGTACTACTCAGCTATCAAAAACAATGACTTCATGAAATTCTCAGGCAAATGGATGGAGCTAGAAAATAACATACTGAGTTAGGTAACCCAGTCACAAAAGAACACACATGGTATGTACTCACTGAGAAGTAGGTATTAGGAAAAAAGTTCAGAATACCCATAATACAACTCACAGACCCTATGAATCTCAAGAAAAAGGAAGACCAAAGTGTGGAGGTCAGTCCTTCTTAGAAGGGGGAACAAACTAATCTTGGGAGGTAGAGGAAGGGAGGGATCTAGGGGAGAAAGAGGAGGGAAAGGGGGTCAGGATCAGGTGTGAGAGAGAGGAGGTGGGAGAAGTACAGATCATCAGGAAACTGAATGTAAGTGTATAGCAGGGGAGGAGGGGGAACTGGGGTGACTACTAGAAAGTACCAGATGCCAGGAAAGCAAGAGGTTCCTAGGACCCAATAGGAATGACATTGACCAAAATACCCAACAAAGGGGAGAGAGAACCTGTAGAGACCATATCCAGAGGTTAGGTACAGCGACTGCTTGAGGGGTGGAGCTACTCACCCACCTTAAAAATATTAACCCAGAATTGTTCCTGTCTAAAGGAAATGCAGGGACAAAGAGTGGAGCAGAGACTGCCCCACCTAGGGATCCATCCCATCTGCAGACAACAAACCTATACACTACTGCTGATGCCAAGAAGCACTTGCTGACAAGAGCCTGGTATGGCTGTATCCTGAGAGGCTCTGCCAGAGCCTGATCAGTACAGAGGCGATGCTCACAGCCATTCGACTGAGTGCAGGGTCCCCAATGGAAGAGTTAGAGAAAGGACTGAAGCAGCTGAAAGGGTTTGCAGCCCCATAGGAAGAACAACAATATCAACCAACCAGACACCCCAGTGCTCCCAGGGGCAAAACCACCAACCAGAGAAGACATGAAAGGCCCCATGGCTGCAGCTGCCTATGTAGCAGAGGGTAGCCTTACCTGGCATCAATGGGATGGAAGCCCTTGGTCCTGTAGAGTCCTGATGCCTTAGTGTAGGAAAATGCTAGGACAGTGAGGTGAGAGAGGGTGGGTAGGTGGGGGAGCACCCTCATAGAAGCAGGAGGAGGGGGGATGGGATAGAGGTTTGCAGAGGGGAACCAGGAAGGGAGATAATACTTGAAGTATAAATAAATAAAATTTCCAAATATATATCTATGGATGAATGGAGGAATCAAATGTATTAGATTATAATATACTGCATACATGTACTAAATTGTCATAAATAGCACACAAAGATGTATCCATATGATCTCAATGAGTTATGATTAAAAGGGAGAAACGTATACACAGATATGAAGCAACCCAGCATACTGCAGAGCTAGGTTGAAATTGGCAGCCTCTCTATTCCATGTACATCATGAACAGACAGATGACAGATGCCCCATCGGATCTCAGCGCTGACCTCTTTTAAGGGATTAGATATGGGAATCACAGGCTAGGCCATTAAAGCGTCAGCAAGCTGCACACTTCCACCCTAGGTTCAAGGTTGGCTAACGATGTGCCTTTCACGTAACCACAACACTCGCCCCCTGTATCTAGTCCTGGTGAGGTCATTACATGGGTCAAGTAATTGCAGCATGATTTCCTCACCTGTGAATATAATTAAAACCAACAGTCACAGTGTTGGGGGAAATCTCAGCATGGCCTTCTACTGCTTCTAAAATAGATATGCGAGCTCTAGTAAACGTGGTGTTCCTCTTACAAGTTAAATTAAAAACTCACAAATGAACAACTTCAGGATGAAGCAGAGGCAACTTTACATTTTTAGAGTCAGCGCTAGAATATTCTTTGAGAGAGAGATTCTCTTTATATTCCTTTAATAGCTTTTGTTGAAATAGTTTTAAAAGCAACTTATATCAAATTTTTTTCTGAATGGGAGAGATGGAAAGAAGTCTACTTTCCTACCACTTGTAAAACTGCCTAGTACTTAGTTGATAGACAGGTACTCAGGATGGGATCCTAGCACCAGAAACCCAAACGGTCAGACTGACTCCCCCTCCCGTGAGGCTAATCTAACCAGATAAGAACCACTGTCAAATAAATTCCATCCACTGAACACTGAAAAGCTCTGGTTTGTTATTAACTTCTATAAATAAAGCTTCAAGTTATTTTTACCTACCTTGTTAAGGCCTAAATTATGGGTAGTAACTCACAGGACACATAACTTTCCTATCTCCATGCTATATCGTCAGTTTTTGAGAAAGCAGCCATAATTCTGGGTGTTGTCGTCCAAGATATTCTCAGTTCCACGCAATAACAACAGAAATTCTGAATATCTTAGGCGTTAGTCAGTGAGCACGATACAGGTATGGGCATTAAAAATTAATGCCAGGCTGTCTTCTGAGAGTCGGTAGCTTCAAATGGCACCTCTATGATAACAATGAAAAGAAATGCCGAGGAGCCAGTGCTGTGCAACAATGTAACATATGACTCACAGGACACACACGTGCAAATGGAGAGTTCCAACAGCAATGCTTTTGAGCATTTTCTGAGAAGATGCTCAAAAGTTACAAGTGTATGGGGAGAAGAAATACTAGGAGGAAGGTTAGAGTAACTTTGGACAGAAAGAAGCTTAAAGAAATCTCATAAGACTTTTTATCTTTACAGTTCTACTTTTCTATTTCAGAATAGGTCTTAAAATTATGAGGGAAGTGTTGTTTTCAGATACCACGTTCTAATAAAGTTCTTTTTTGTGACAAGGGTCACAGAAACCCTAGGAGGTTGCTGCTGACACCTAGTGGCATGATTTTTTAATGCTTAATGCACTTAGATGATACAGACTATACAGAGTATATAATAGGTATATATATATATATATATATATGTATATATATATGTGTGTGTGTGTGCGCGCGCGCACGCACGTGAGCGTGTATACATATATGCATACATACATACATACACATACATATACATAAATATAAATATGGATGGCCTGAATTACAAACGATTAATTTCAGTCCAGGTATTTAATTTTCAGTCAATTGAATCTCCTTCATGACTAGTCCCTTAATACTGAATAAATGAAAACTAGCATATCTGTTAACCCTTAAAGAAACCAATTCTCTCAAATCTCCTTAGTTTATAAGAAATCTGCTTTAACCTCAATAGATTTTATTTCATCCCAGCGTCTCACATGGCCCTATCACACCCAGCTTTGACATTCAATGTTTACATATTGTAGAATCATTGCCTACCATAGAGCAGGCTGTGTTGACTCTCACACTCCAGATCCACATGCTGGCACACCCAGAAATGGCCTTGAAACTTCCACACGTGATCTTATAGGATCGGATATACAACACTTGTGTGTGGTGGGGGTGGGGCCTCTTTAAGCATCTCTAGCCATCCACATGATGATACAGAAAGCAGAGAAGAAATTGAAAGGATTATGACAATAACCAAGATCCTACACATAATTTCTATCAGATACAATTTAGCTCAAATGTGTGTGTTCATTCAAGTGTGTTCAAGATGTGTAAAAAAGAAAGACACTTATTTCTAGATGCACTTTCCTACTTCAGCTACAGTACGTGGGAACCCACCAGATAAATTAATAAAGTTATTGATTTTTATTGAATTTTTGTGTAAGAGCAAAACAGGAAAAGGTTGCAAAAGGCACTGATTTTTCTCTTGAGCCAGTTACTTTGCTGAGTAAGTCAGGTCAGGTATTTCATCAACGACAGGTGCAGTGTGGCCCATACAATGACATGCACATGCGCAGTGTGGCCCGCGCAAAGGCATGCGCATGTGCAGTGTGGCGCACACAATGACACAAGCAGTGTGACACACACAATGACACCTGAAGTGTGGCCCACACAATGACATGCGCATGTGCAGTGTGGCCCACACAATGACATGTATAATTTGCCCCATGCCAATGGGTGACAAGATTGGGCCATTTTTCTAGGGCCCAAAGTATGTGCCACCTGTGGATTTATAAATCTGTGGATTGCCAGTGTGATTTATTCTCATTGAAAATAGAGTGTGTTCTCCGGGTAAACCTAATTAATACAGAGCATAGCTGAGTTATGGCTCGCATAGTACAAAGGAATCTTTCAGACTTTTAAATATTCCTTGAATGAAAATCTTGGTGAATCAGAAAGCATGCATATTCACTCAAAGGATGTCTATACCTACACACTGGAGTGAAGACAAATGGCAGAGAAGATATTTTTAAATTTATTTTGAGAGAAAAATCATCATTACATATTGCTTTATATAAAAGGATAGAAATATATACACATGTAAGAACATACATGCAGGGAAGCAGAAGGACATATGCAAGCAAATTTAAATCAAAAATACTGTGATAGATTATGTGTCTAAGCAATGATATATAAGTGCAGGCTGAGAGAAACAAACACATACACACACACACACACAAGCAGAGAAAAGGAGAGAGAGAGAGAGAGAGAGAGAGAGAGAGGATTTCAGAAGCCAATTCTGTGTGTGTGTGTGTGTGTGTGTGTGTTATTGTTTCTGTGTACATGTGCGTGCCACTATACATGCAAGTATGTGTGTATGGGTGTGAAGGCTAGAGGATGATAGGTATCTCCCTGTCACTTTTTTCCACTGAAGTTTCTGAGGTAGGATCTCCCACTAAGCCAGATGTTCACTGATTGAGGACCTCGGAATGGCTGCGTGCACCAAGCACCCTCCTGTCCCCATCTCCATAATGCGCGGATTGAAGGGAGAGACACACCCAAGTGATCAGCTCTTTACCTCTCATGCATATGACGCAGTAGGTTATATATTAGTCACTTTCTCTATATGTACATATGTAATACATAATTATAAAGGAAAACATGATTTTGAGAGAAGATATGGGATGGGTCATAAAGGAGTTGGAGGAGAGAAAAGATAGCTCTGATGGAAATGCATCACATTCATTGAATGAAATTATATATATAAATGATATATATAATTTTGGAGAACACATCTTGCCTGATACAGTAACTACATCCATGCAAAGCAGAGTCCTCATCAACCATGAGCTTTGAAATAGGCCCTGCTAAAATTGCCTCACACCTTCCATTGGGCCTCAGGAGCATCCAAACTTCTACTTAAAATCCTGTTTTTCACTTGGTGTCAATTTTTGATGTTCTGCTTTCTGTTGTTATTAAAATGATGGATGTGTGCTGATAATAAACACAATTGGTGATACATTCTTAAAATATCACAAGATATTAATCCTTCTATATATTAGCATTTACCACATCAAGAAATAGAAAACAACAATAAAACCAACCTATAAGCAGTGTACTTAAAAGTATTTCTTACTGTTTCTGAGTATATGTAACAAATCATAATATAGTATTTTTAATTGCTCAAAAGCATGTTTCCACTAAAGTCTAGATTCCACCCTAGAGTGCAAATTTTTCCTAAATCTTTCATTTTATATCTTAGTGTCCTAAGAAAATGTTAAACATATTTGAGAAGAAAACCTGATGTTCCTACACAAGAAAAATAAATTACAGGGGCTGGAGAGATGGCTGGGTTGTCAGGAGCACATGCTGCTCTTTCAGAGGCCCTGGCTTCAGTTCCGAGATCCTACAGGGACATGAGAACTCTCCAGAACTCCAGTTCCATTGTGGCACCCTCTTCTGGCTTCTGAGAATACGGCACACACATGGTACACAAATGTGTGTATATATACATATATATATATATATATATATACACACACACATATATATATATACACATTTGTGCACATATATATATACATATATTCCATCCACACACCCATATAAATAAAATAAGCCTAAAAAGCAGTTTATACATAAATAAATTACAAATCTGAAATTTTGTTAAATGAAAGTCAATCTAATTTAAACAAGAAAAACAGGTAAATATTGAACAAAATAAGAATATATACATAACTATTTATGGAATATATTATGGCATACTATATTCTATATTCTATATATATATATACACACTATGTAAGGCAAAGGACATTTTGACTTGAATAATTGAAATATCCTTTACTTTTGGGTTACAAAATTATGCTTATTGTAAGTAACAGATATCAAATACTTAAAATAATGAAATTATGCATGAGAAATTATTCAAGCATCCTTTTTAAAAAACACTCAAATACAGTGTTTTCTCTTAATCTAACAGCTTGCACTCTGAGCCTCACTGACAGTTAATCCTAGACAAAAGAGTATGTCAGTCATCATGTAGAACAATTTCACTACATACACACTGACATGTATGTGCACATTCCTACTTGAGTCCACACATGCAGAGCATCAACACATTTCTACTGGTCACCTTATTAAGAGGAATATCATAAATGAGACAGCACATGCCTTTAATTCCAGCACTAAGGATGCAAAGGCAGGCAGATCTCTGTGAGTTTGAGGCTGGCCTGGTCCACAAAGTGAATTCCAGCAATGAAAAAGAAAAAAAGAAGGAAGAAAGGGAAGGGAAAGGAAGGGGAGGGGAGGGGAGGGGAGGGGAGGGGAGGGGAGGGGAGGGGAGGGGAGGGGAGGGGAGGGGAAAAGAAGGAATGCTGTAAGAGTCAAGCACACTGAAATAAAGGACTAACCAAGCAATCATGACATGGCCTAATTTCTCCACATCAATTCTCTCTCCCACCCCAAGCCACTTTGCATCCTTCTCTCACTCTGGCATCAATGCAAAAACATCCTAGACCATTATTGCTTTGGAAATATTGCCCAAAATATCTCCCCAAAGCTTAAATTGTGTTCTATACAAAGCACCTTGGTGTGATAAACGGAAGGAAGCAAGTTTAGTTGCTCTGGGAACACATGTTAAAATGCTACCATGCTGATGTTAAAATGTTACCATGGTGATAGAATTACCTCTCTAACCCTAACTCTTCCTCTACAACATTTCCTTCAAAGCAAGTCTCTCCACACAATCAGTCATTCAGATCAGCATCTATTGAACTCAATATATTAATATGTATGGACCCCTGAGAAAAAGAAAAAAAAATCACGTAAACATATCTTGAAAAGCTTTCTTTTCCTCATTCTGTAATTATATACCAGTAGCACATGGACCCAGGGCACTCCTTACGGAATTTTCCCCCAACCAGCATATTTCTTGTTTCCTGTTCTCCTATCTTCCCCTGACTCCCCTTCAACCAAATCTTGTCTATTGTCTCCCTAAACTGCCGTCAGTCCCCTCAGTACCATCAGTACAACATCAGCACCCTCTGCTTATTGTCTAGGTATAAGCTATCATTATTTTCTTCATGGAAGACTCATGGATAGTAACCCTAGGCAAAAGGCAACCATCACGTGATTTCCTTAGGTATTTGGAAGTTTTAAGTTTCATTTTCTAGCCCCCACTCCCTCTACTCCTCGCACCCCTCCCCTTCCTCTTTCCCCATCCTACTTCATAAAGCACTGAGTTGACTTAGTGCAGGAACCATGAGCGTGGGTATAGAACCATCCGCTGGAGCACTGGTGGCCTATCCAGGGTCATGCTCCTGAAGAAACCTGGCACGCACCCTGCCCATGCAGCCATCAACGACCAATAGCTCCTCAGCTAGAGGTGTGGCCTCAGCTAGGGGTATGGCTTCAGGAGCTCTGTATTTCTCTGGCCTGGATCCTGTCTATGTGATGTGGTAGGTGTCACAGCTGTTGTGAGTTCATGTGTATAACATTCGTGTCATGTTCAGAGGAGAGGATTTCACAACATCCTTGTCCTTCATCCTTGTCCCCTTTCTACCCCCTCGTCTCTGGTGATTTCTGAGCCTTGGGGATCATTCCACGGTTCAGTTTATACGTTTTGAAGATATATTAATGTCAATCGAAGATAAGATAAGATAAAGCTTGGATACAAGGATACAATGCCCCCAACCCCCAAAAAAATACCTTTAGAAAATAGAACTTTTCTCAAGGAGTTTGCTTGTCCTATTAGGAATCAAGGAAAACCAAAATTAAACAGAACCATCCTCATCTGCAATGCAATTTAACAAGTTAGCTTTGATCAACTTCAAACCAAAGCTCAACCACCATTTTCTCTAATTTAAATGCCCATTAAGTTTAAATTTTTGTCTTTATTTCAGTTCTCATATTGATTAGCTATATTCACCAATTAATCCAAAATAAAAACCAGTAAATTCCAATTGGGATGCAACTGTACAATATATGTCAATACGGCTCAGTAAGAATGTAGCATTCGACAGAATTATCTAGATCTGCTCACAATTCTAACCTGAGTGAACTTTTTCTGCTAAAGCTTTATCTGCACAACACATACATTTTATATATCTTCATCTATACTCAATTTGTTTTCATGTATATTGCTATTAGAATATTTGCATGGGTTTTCATAGTCTTAGGACAACATATGTAAATAAATCACACAGCGATTTGAAAATTTAGCAGCAAAATATGCAATCTGTTAAGCATAATCAGGCATGCTATTCAACAACTGCGTAATGTAATTCAGCCTTCCCAGAGAAAATATGTGTTTTGGCTAAGAGTATCTTCATAAAACTTGATGAAGTTTTCCAGAAATCTGTATTGATGTGTTTTTGCATATTCAAAAGGTAATATGCAAAGCCTTCTGACTAATGCTTAAATAAGAGAAAGGCTAACATAACTAAATCCTAACAAGCCTCATTTCTCTCACTATCTGCCCTTTGTAAACATGGTTCCGCAGTTGGAGTTATTATCAAATCAGAAAGGAAGAGAGAGAGAGAGAGAGAGGGAGAGAGAGAGAGAGAGAGAGAGAGAGAGAGAGAGAGAGAGACAAAGAAAGAAACAAAAAAGGGAAGAAATAATGCAAACTCACAAGATTTTGTTCATATAAATGAAAAATAATATCAAAAATTAACGGTTACCCACAATTTTCATAAGCTATTGTGTATTTTAATTTTTACTGTCCACTTTATAAATGTAATCATCATCACAAACCCTTCCTTTTCCTGTTCAAATAAAAAAATTACTGCTTTGATGACTCACAGAATATTTAAACTCAGCTGAAGACGTCAACAGTTCCATGTATTTAACAGACTGTAAAAATATTAATTCAAAATAAGTTTTACTACCTTGAGCTGATTTTTCATAAAAAGCGGCAGACCTCTTGCCAGGTGACACCATTTCTTTGGGTTCTGTGGGCAAAGAGAGGAAGATTAATAAAAACAACCTCTCTTTTTACTCTCTAAATGCTTCTTAAAGAAGATTCATTAGTAGTAAAGGTCAGAGAAGGAAATCATTTAACACAATACTCAGCTTCATTCAGCAGCTGCCCCAGGAGCCACTTGCCTTAAATGCCAAATAATTCCCCAAAGGTCCCTTCCTCCCTTCCGGGGAGAACATGGGTGACTGTGGCAGATCCTCAGCCTGTTTTCTCTGATTCTCTACTTTTCTCACACACAAATATGATTTGCACTTGGCAAGGAAAAGCATTAGCTCCTGTAATTTCAAAAGACAAGCTAGAAGCCATGTTGGGACCCAACATTTTATAGAAATACAAAAGGCTGAAATGGAATTCACGATTCTCCAAACTGACTTTCCTCCCTCTCCCTGGGAGGGTGGGCTGTGAAATATTCATGAGAGTCTGTGTCTTTCCACAGAAATCAGAAGAAGACTGTAAATAATCACAGATTACCCTCCTTAGGAGATGTGATTCCCCAGCTTCCTGTGCTGTGAATGGGGAGGAAAGCTCTCTATGGGAGTCAGAAGTTACGGAAATATATCTTGTTTCCTCCCCAAGCATATAACAATCTTGAGGAGTGTCTCATAAAATATTTTACTACATCATTATCTGAATGTTCATATTGGAGGAGAAGATTCTCAAGTCTGAGCAACAGCTTTACAGAAAGGTCTGTCACACACAGAGGTGAGGCTTTTTAAATTCACCCTTTAAGAGAGAGAAGCAGCATTAAATAATCATGTATGGCAGCCATTATCAGAATAATCCTATAACTGCAATCACTACATCTCACCAGCTGTGAGAACTTGGGCAAGTAAATTAAACTCGGCATGCCTTCATTTCCTCTGTAACATGGGACTGATTGTGCCCCCCACTTTATAGAGTTAGTATGATGATTAAGTGAGATAAATAAATATAAGGGACTGAAGACAATGCCAGATAAGCATAGAAAGTGTTGGCTAATACAAGTATCGATGTAATTATTAGAATTATTAGCAACTTTCTGCTTTAAAAACGGCTTATAGTCCCACTGAGAATCAACATCCTAGAGAGAGGCACGGTGGAGTGACTAAACCATAGCACACTGGAAATGGCCTCATTTCCCTATTGATTAATCAAATTCTATGATATCCAAAGAAACTCTGAGTTTAAGTCTTTGGTGGATACATGATAAAGATTGAATCATATTTCAGGGAGATAATCTATAAGCTGTCAACAGCTTTCCTGCAGGACTTCCTCTTGAGTGGACTGAAGAAGCCTTCCAACACAGTGTGAAATGCTTCAAGTGTCTCTTAACGTATCTAGCCTCGTCCTCTCTGGCAAAGTATTGATTCCATTACAGAAACACCTACAAAAAGCCAAGTTTTTATACCCTTAAGAGAAACAGTAATAAACAAAACATGAACTGAATAAAAAGTGTGCTGTAATTAGGGACGCATATATCCAGTCAATTATACCAAGAAATATGAAAGCACATTTTCATTAAACAAACATATAATGTGTTGAAGTTGCAGAATACATTTAAAGGAAATCTGTAGGGAATTAAAAATGGTAACATAAGAAAGAATAATTTAAAAGTAATCTAAAGCAGCATTTACACACAGACATGACAGACAAGTAAGCTTCCTCTGTGAAAATCTCTCAAGACAAGAAGCCCTTGAAAGACAGAGTCACAGTTTGGACACTGAATGTCCTTCTCTGGAAAGTCCATGGGTAGAATTTTCAATTCCCAGGATGATGCTATGGGGAGATGTGGAAACCTTTAGAAATGGGGTCTAGTAAGAAGTCTTTAGGTTGTAAAGAGCATCCCCCAAGACAGTAGGAACTCTTGCCTAATCCTCTTTGCCTCTTGACTCACAAGGTGAGGGATTGGCTTGACCACATGACATGGCACAAGCCAAGACATGCTGTACTTCTCAGAGATTGAGCGTTATAAAGCCACTTTATGAGACAGTGACACTTTCAGAATAGTGAGGCACGATGAACCTTTTCTCCTTACAAAGTAACTATCTCAATGTCTTATGTTATAGTAACAAGAAGCAGGCAGATTCCAACATTCAAGGAAGACGGGAAAAATGTGTATAAAGAACTGGAAATATAAAAATATGAATACTATTTTACTATGACCCTCCCACAGTATCAGTAATAAATGTTTTCAAATTCTCTTAGTATGTTCAGAGAACCTCTAAGGACAAATTAACAACACGGGAATAAAACTGGACAAAATACAAGCACTTCCAGTAACTGAAACCATCCTAAAAATAGGTTAAAAATAGCATTTCAGGGCCAAGGACATGGTTTAGTGCACAAAACCAACACAAAAAGTATTTGCCATGCATGCTGGCATGCACGCATGCCCTGGGTTCAGATCCCAGAAGACATGTGAAAAGTCACAAGTGCTAGTACCAGCATTCGCAATATCGTATGCCTGTATGAAATGGAAGGCAGGAATGGAGGAAACTCCCAAACATTGCAGGTCTTCTATATGTCTAGCATAGCAGGGAGAAACCCTGCTTACAGTATTAAATGTGGCAAAAGGGCTGAAACCAATATCTGAAGGTTTTTCTCTGATCTCTGCAAGTAGGAGCCCTGCCTACAAATACATGAATACACACACACACACACACACACACGCACACACGCACACACACACACACGTGCATGCACACATATGCATATACATTCACTCACATATACACATGTGCAAATACACATACGTGAATACATGCATACATATGTGCATACAGACAATGCACATACATGTGTACACAGATCCATGCACATTCATACACACATGTGCACAAATACATGCACACACATACACAGGGAGAACATTTTAGAATCAGAAGCTCATTCTGTATATTTTGAAAATAGAAAATAGACAATTAGAAACACAAGCAGAAAACTTTGGACTTCTACCCTTCTTTCAAACCAGGCAGTCTGTAAGAATTTGCAGGCACTTTAAGAAAATTAATGAAACATTTCAGTCAATCATCAGACCTCTTCCTAGATTCTTACTTCCCAGAGGCTTTATAAAATTCCTTTAACTCACAGAAAACCTTCTTAACTTTGAATGCAAAACTCAACTGATTTAAAGTTGATTTTCTATTCAGAGCTAGACTCTGGAGTTAATGTGCTCATCTGCTGAGGCCAGTAGCCAATGGACAGGCAAACTTTGTACCCTGGTGTCCCTGAACCAGGGGATGAGAAGAGAAATGGGAAGTTCACTATCCAGTCACTGAAATCAAAGGGACTTAGGATCTGAGTCTAGCATGTATTTAAGGCTGAGTGTCAATAAAAGCGCATTTTGCCCAAGGTGTTGGGTGCCTCATCCCCTGACATCTTTGAAACTTACATATGAATCACTGCAAACATTGCCTCAAGTGATGCCTTTAACTTTTATCTACTGAGAAAACTCAGCTGCTGGACAGCCCTTAAGGAAGGACCTACATCCATCAAAAATATGTTCATCGGCCACAGTAGAAGCACTAAGCCTCCTGTGCCTGGCTGCGCCCCTGTTGCTCACAAGTCATTGCTCTGCATTTTCTTTATCAGAAAGCAAGGTACGTCTCCCACTCTCTCCAAACTCTAAGAGACTGGATTAAGCTCTCCTTTTGACACCTCTTGCCAGCACCGAACAGGGAAACACCTCACCCTCCTCCCTCTGTATACAACAGTTCTAGCATATTCTCAACCCATTCCAAATAAATCTTCCTGCAACCTCCAGACCTCAGGACCCTTTTATTTTAGAGACATAGAACTTATCCGATTCTCATCTTAGTAATGGGGAATTTCTCCCAGGAGATCTAGCTCATAAATCATTTGAGTATCTGATAGCCACTGTTGCAAAGGGGTCATATTTTTATTGTTTTCTATCTTATGGTATTTTTTTTCACAATTCCAGGTTACCTACAGGAAGTTAACTAAAAATTACCTAAAAATTATTTTCTTCCACCTTAATAATCATTCTGTGAGTTTTACACTGCTCTTCGGTTGTATCCTTCCTGCACTATCAGAGTCCCAAGCGGCTGTGTGGTATTCTCTCTCATTTCCATTCTTAATAACCGCTCCTTCTGCTCTGGGCTTAGGTCTGACTTCTCGGCACTAGCCGAATTTACCACCTGTCAAAACTTTAATGTCCACGTTCCCACAAAGTGATCCCCAGGTACTGTGGGCTCTGTTGGTTGTGTCGTTCGCCCCCACTGTGCAGCAGTTAAAGTCAAGGGCTGCAATTCATTCTTGCCTCCTCGCATTGCCCTGTGTTGCCATGTCTCTCCGACTACTCCAAGTTCCTCAAGGACAGGTGTATACTGTACCCATTGCTGATCTCCCTTGCCACTTACTGCCATGACTAATACATAAAAAACATCCTTAATAAGTATATTCCACTCTCTACAGATTAAATATTAATGCAGATAAAAGAGTTGACTTATGGAGCATGAAAATCTCACTGTGTCTTCTGAGAACAACTGCATAGCGGGTACTTATTTTTACCACAGCAACTATAAAATTTAAAAAAAAATCTGTAGGATAAAAAAGACACGGAAGACAAAAGAGCATTCAAGAAGTCATAGTGTCACACACAGATTGCTACTCTGTTGGAATATATCCAAAGGCAGTTTGTGCTTGACCTCACTTTTCTGCCAAGGATAGCATTTGCCTCAAGGGTAATTAAGATAGTTACAAGATAAACTGAAAAGGAGACATTGGGTTTTGACATCTGGCAGAATTCTGGACCCAAAGCAACATCAGGCTTTACTTAGAGATAAAACAAGTTTCACAGGTTGGGGATTTAGCTCAGTGGTAGAGCGCTTGCCTAGCAAGCGCAAGGCCCTGGGTTCGGTCCCCAGCTCCGAAAAAAAAAAAAAAAAGAAAAACAAAAAACAAACAAGTTTCACATAAAAACATTAGACTATGTGAGCTTAATCCTAAAATAAATAAAACACAAGACTCGTGTACAAATTGTCATTCAGTCCTCTGGTTTGAAGAATCAATAATTTAGATCCAGAATACTCCCTACGGTATATATGTAGCACTATCAGGCAGTTGTGGTGCCTTTAAGGTGTAAGAGAATGAAAAAAGTTACTAGGAGCCTGTCCTTGGAGGAATATCAGAACTCTCAATGACCTAATCCTTTCCTGGCCACCATGATGAGGTAAACTGGCCTCCCCTAACATGCACCCGTTGTCATGATTCACCATCCTGACATAGGGCTAAAGAAAGAGAGCAGAAGAAGTACAGAATCAGAATTATGAAACTGGAAACCACAATTAATCTTTCTTTCTTATAAGGTGACTAGGTTGTGGGTGGTGTCACAATGGTGAGAAGCTGACTAATGTGATGTAGATGTGAAACAGGAAGACTAAGTGAAGAGGAAGAGGTCAACAAAACCCTCATGTCCATTCTCCTTAGGAAATGACATGAGGATGAGAGGAGACCTAGGGGTAGAACATGGCTCAGAGTCAAGATCTTCAGAGAAACTGAACTCAACATTTAGCAGCGCTTGGCACATCGTAGAAGCTGTGCGAGGTGTGAAAGAAGAAAAGAAAAGCGCACAGAGATGGAGCTGAGACGAGGTGGTGTCATTCATAGCCAATAGGAAGAGTCCAAACGACACGGAAGTTCTGAAGTGTCTTTACTAGGGAGCGTGGAGATATTAGTAAGCTGGTACCACCCACTGCCGTGCCTGAAAATGAGGTCCTGTGAGCCTTGTCCCCTCCCAGCCGCAAATCACAAGCCCACAGAGGGGTGAGCAGAAGACAATGGTGGAAACGTCTAAAAGTACAACAGCTTAGCCAATCATCAACCTACCCTGTAAAAGAGAATAAAAATTAATGTAGCTCATGCCACTATTTTACAGATAAGAACACCAGACTGGAATGACAGACTTCTTTCCTTGAGTGTTATACATGAAGTATGAAGGAAAATCTTTGTTTTTATAACATCTGCTCATGTTTGGATACACTTTCCAATACTCTCCTGAGTCTACATTTTCTTTTCCCCATGAATATAAAATTGTGTCATTTCTCAATCTATAAAAATAAAACTCAAATTTTATTTTAAATATGTGAAAAAATAATAATTTTAATTAATGTATTTTAATGCATTATGAAATGCATCTAAAATAAAGACAGATAATACACAGAAAACTGTTAGATTTAATTTGTAAATTTAGAAATATCACTGAATTCAGTCTTTGCACAAAAATAAATTACATTATAAAATGATCAATAAATAAAACAGAAGCTATGGCAGATGAGATAGGGTGATAAGCAAAATATTTGGAATAAGACTAACAAGACATGATTATGACTTCTGTATCAAAGACCTAGAAGGCATGTAAATGAGCAGAGAATGACAGGACGTGCTCAGACATCAGAAGTCTCCTTCCCTATGTTAACCCTCCACACTTGAGTCATGCATTCAAAACCACAGTCAATTCTTATCCATGTTATTTTGGTTTTATTTTTTACAACAACAGCAAACATTTATTCAGAAATGTAAGAGTCAAGATTATCCTCGTCAATGTTCATGAATAAAATAAGAATTTGAATCATTACATTTTCAGATATCAAAACTTAAAAGACCAGGAGACAGCTCAGCAAAAATGTTCGCCCTACAAGCCTGGTGACCTGAGTTCTGATCCTGAACTCATGTAAAAGTCAGATGTGAGGGTGCACCTCTGTAGTCCAGGAGGCAGAGACAGGAGAAATACTGGGAAGCTCTAGGTCCGCTGGCACAGTGAAGAAGCAAGAGACAAGAAAGCCTTGCCTCAAAGCCACATGTGAGGTGAGAATCCACTTCCAACACTATCCTCTGACTTTCCTCATACACCATGGCATGGTACATTGAACTCACATATGTGCCATATACACAAAACACTATATATACATACATATACACACACACATACACACACATATATAATTAAAACTTCCTAAAAGGTTTGGTAACTAAGGCAACTATTTGACTATGTGTGTGTACACATATTTTCTTATAGGGTCTAAAACCAAACATACAAATTAATTAATTAATTAACTAATTAATTAATTAAGAAGGGTAATTTCAATACCAAGTATCTGCTTGGGGCAAAAGAAGTACTGACTCTTACATGAGGACAGCTCAGCTGCACGGCTGGTAGGTCCAGTACATGGAAAATAGGACAAGCAAATGACTTTAAAAGAAATTGTCAGTTTCATTGTTGTTGGGGCAGACAGTGATTTCTTAAGCATCATTTAACTGATCTGTAAGGAGTTTATTTGCATTGAAATAAACAGATTGTCTTCATCAAACAGTGTCAAGTAGAGAATGAGGTGCCAAGCCACAAGAGTGCAAACATACTTCTACTACACACCAGAAAAATAGCTGGTTCTCCACGGTAGAAAGTGGTTTTCACAAACAGAGAGGAAAAGGCAGAACACTCGATAAGAACAAGACAAAAAATAAATAGAATCTTCACCAAAGAAGGCACACAACTTTTCAACAAAGATATTACAAATTCTGCACATTTGTTAGTCCTGTGAAAGGCAAGATAAAATCAGGAGATGTGACTACATAAAGAAAAATACATAAAAAGAAAATTACTGGCAAGAATGAACGCAGATTGAGAAGGTTGGTACAGCAGTATCCTGCTGGTGAGGCATGGGATGGGTGGAGTTCTCAACAATTAGACCGGTAGCATCTACTTAAAAAAATGGGCATTGTGTGACTTTTACCTGGGAAGATTCATGTTCAGGCTTCTGGCCATGACAAAGCGTCTTGTGGTTGCCAAAAAATATATACAGACCTATTCATATGAACCCTAATTCTCTAAGGAGTATTAAATGTCCTAAATCCCTGTGAAAAGAACAGATAAATAACAAGAGGGTTTTTTTTGTACAATTATGTGGTACATATTAATGAGAAGTAACGACGTCCACTTACATGAACACTGTGATGAATGTCACAGAAAATGTGGAAGGAAAGAGGTCACAAGCAAGGATGTTTGTGCCAGGCAGCCTTTCGTTAGCAGGCGTGTGTGTCTGTCTTCTTAAAATTTAAATGGTGAAACTGACTACCAGAGTGATTATATTTAGAGACAAGGCTTCCAGGTAAGTATTTTGTTTAGACAAAATAATTTCAAATCACACTTATTTGTTTATTTGGTGGGAGGAGGGTTCACGTGGCATGGAATGTCCACAGAGGTCAGAGGACAACATATATGAGTTGACTCTTTTCCTCCAGCATGTAGTCATCATCCTGGGTGTCTCATGCTTTTCCTGCTGAACCATCTCATCAGCCCCAATACTGATGGTCTAATCTATAACGAATCGTCTTCTCCTAAGAATAGACTCCAGAGGATTAAGGTTAATGGGGCTCGCAGACAGTGTTCTTGCACGTTTCAACTTTATGGTGCTTCGGAAGCACATGCCCTAGATAGGAACCTCACATTGAGTTCTTTTCTTTGCTGGCATCTGTGATTTGAAGGATGATACTTTTTGGTGGTGTTGGGTGAGCTTTGAGGTTACAGGGGTTGGGGTAGAGGATGGCCAATACTCTAGAATGCATTGCATGGTTAGGGTGTGCTCTCCAAAGGGAGGATGTATGAAAGGCACTTTCGACTTACAATATGTTTAAGTAATGAAAGATTGGTTACAATGGAACCCTGAGTAGGTCAAGAACAGCCTGTGGCTGCTTACACGGTGTGGGGAGATACCTAACAGTGTGTGGAAACTGCAGGAGAGCTTTCAGGATGCTGAAAATGTTCTATTTTGTTGACATGGCACTGAGGCCAAGTGTGCTCCCTTTGGAAGACAAATTACCAAGCTGGACACTTAAACTGTCTTTGCTTTTCCATATGCCTTCTACAGCATACAAGACACACTGTCATCTTAGCTCTCAGTGTATAACCCACAGAATAAGTGGCACAAGTGGATGTTTTTTAATGATTCTTGATTTGAAAGAACATCAGGAGGAAATAAAAATGCAGAATTCATTACCATCTATAACTGTAGAACCAAGCCTTCAAGACAGCCCCAGAAACAGAACATTATTCTCTAGAACAAACTGTTTTCAGTGTAGCAAAGCATACACACCACTCAGTTTCTAAAACATATTTGCATAATACTGAACAGTGCACATGTTTGAGAGTTTTATATTTTTAATTTATACAACTTTAGCAAAGAAGTGAATCAGATTGTCAGTGAGATAATCTCTGGAATTAATTGTTTTTGCAAATACTATGAAACACACCACCAATTGTATTGCTGTGTAATTCCTCACGCTTATTAGTCTGGAAAATAATTAGCCCAGAAAAAAAAAGAAAACTAAACAGAGTCTTAGAATTACAGACTAAATTTAGAAACATCTACATTTAAACTTCTGAAAGGAAATGTAAATAGAAAAATTAGGAAATGAGATAAATAAATGTTTGTGCATACCTACAAGCAACCAGACAGAAAAACCTTTTGTTTCTGTGACCCATAATTAAAACCTAGATCAGGGATCACTAATGAGAAACTGCAAAGGAGATAATTAGGGCCCAGACCCTTAGGAAGGTCTGCTCAATCCATGTGAGAGACAGGCGGAAAGAAAACAACAGAAGCCAATCCCATGTTTAAAGCACAGAAAGAAGAAGGTTAGGGAAAACTCAATTATAATCTTGTATTCTATTTCTTTTAAAAAATACTTCTATGTGATTGACTTTAATACCTTTCAAAGATACCCTATGATACGGTACCGGAGTTTCTTTCAGAACGACTAGGAATCCCCAAACTCTCATATATGCTCAGGCCTCCTACACAAAATGGCAAAATGTTTACATACAGCCAACTTATGGTCCTACACATTTATAATTCTGTCTAGGTTATTTACAATATCAAACAAAAGGTAAATGGGTGTAAGTCGATGCTATACCCTTGTCATTAAGTAAACAACAAGATAAAAGTCAGTGCATGTTTGACACAGCTTCAACCTCTCACCAGATAGATACATATTCATCTCCAGTCTCTGGATAAGTGGATGTGCGTGCAAAACATAACAAAGTATATTTAGTTTTGCTAGCAGTTTCAGTCCCTCAGTTATATTTCGCTCTTTGTTTTTTATTGAAAGAAAGAAATAAGATAATATTTTTCATACAGAACTTAGCAGGTTCAAGAGAACGCCTGTTTCCTGAGAATGTTTAAAATCTATGTCTGTGCCTGCAGTTGACTCTGAATGGACTCTCAACCGGTTCTATTCGAGTTTTCATGTATGATTGTGTATGTGTGTGAAAACATGTAAGAACGATGGGTTAAGAAGAGGAGGCTTGTGGATTTAAAGGGAGAAGGAGGCAAACATGGGAGGAATAAAAAGGAGAAGATTAAGAGAAGAAACTAAAAAATTAAACTTTAATTAAAATTTAGAATACTCATTTATTTATATGTTGTGCATTAATTTGAAAGTGATGTCCTGCTCTTCTAGTAAAAAGAGATACATTTAGCCCTGTCAAACCCAAGCCAGTCATTGTGCTAAGTTACTTTTTGCTCATTAGTATCCATAATGACCTTTGCTCTTATGGCTACATATTACAGGTGAAGAAGTCAAAGCACATTTGGTTATTCTAAGTGCCTGAGTCCCAGGGCCAGCGAGCAAGGGTAGGAACTGTAGGCAGGTAGCTCTCAGCATTTTATCCAGAATTTTTAGTTGAGCCAACATACCTTTGCTCTTTCCATGAGCATAATAGTGCTATAAAATATATTCTGTTCTTATGTTTTGTGAAAATAAATCATTTCAAGGCTGAAAAGATGGCTTCATGGTTCAAAGCACTGGCTGTTCTTATAGAGTTCAGTTCCCAGGACTCACATGGCAGCTCACAACTGTCTGAAACTCTAGCTCCAGAGGACCCAACACCCCCTTCTGACCTCCACAAGTGGTGTACATACATGGTATATATACAAACATACATACAGAATAAAAATAAAAATTTAAAAACCCCCACACCTTACCTCCTATTGTAAGCTAATGCAGTTTATATAAATCTACAACTGCAAACATATCCTATTCTGTGCACGCCTTTACAGTTTTCTATATTTTTCACGCATTCATTAAAGTTACAAACATACTATGTCTTGGGTTTGCAGTGTGTAGTCTGTCCTCAGTAAGGCAGTATTCTCACTATCCAGTTTCCCTTAAAGCACACATGTACATCCAGCAGTATTCTTTAGATTGCTTTTGTACATATTTCATTATGGTTTTTAGCACCTTCTATTTTGTGCCAGTATCACAGTGAAATTGAAAGACTCTAGATCCATTATCTTCAGAGAAGTAGAAAACCCAGCAGCATCCCCACCCCTGACTGGACCCTCATTAGACACATCCCAGAGGAAGAGTCAGATTCTTCGTTTCCTACGTACCACAGGTCTAAATGCATACTAAAGTTCTATAAGGCTGACTATAATAAATTCTTCTAAACTAAATGAGTTCAAAATCTTTTCTTCAACTAATTTATTTTCCTGAGTTCGGTGGAAGAAAGCCTTATCAACTGTAGCACAAAGTGTATTAAAATTATTAGAGAGTGTTTCATTATCCCTATCTGTTGTTTCTGACATCAATATTACTAAATTTGAATGAATTCATTATCGAGGACTTAGGAAAGTTTCTCTTTAGCCATATTGAGTTTAAAGTGCAAAGGTGACTGTTTATATGCCTCTGTACCACCCACAGGAGACACAAATGCCACCAACTATCAATTTGGAGAACTGACATGACTTAGACTTACCATGAGCAAATATCTATGCATGTTCCTAAGTCAGGAGATCAACAGAAGAGCTACTGGTTGCTCAAAGTCATGGTGTAGTGAGGACCTCAGCCCCTCTGAGTCCTCCCCAGCATCCCTTAATTCTTTCATGTACATTTACAAGCTGCCCTGTGGATTCTTGCCTTTCCTGTAAGTTGTCATAGAGAAATTCCAGATGGATATGTGATTTAGGGTACCCTTTTCTGCTTCTTGCGAGAAAATAACCACTATCAGCAATGAAGCACACTGTGTGTGTGTGTGTGTGTGTGTGTGTGTGTGTGTGTGTGTGTGTGTTATCACTGAAAAACAAAATCAGCTTCAAAATCTGGAAATCAGTGCAAAAAAGTCAGTCATTTCACTTTTTAAACTGAGATAAAACTCTCTGTTTTGTTATTGCTTGCTTGTTTTGTTTACTGTTTAAATGAAATACCAATACCCAAACCTTTTTAATTGCTTCTTTTTGCCCTGTGGCATTTAATTGAGAATTGTCCCCACAGGCTCATATCTTTTTCACTACCAATTTGTTGAGTTTCACTGTGACATCTACAAACATATTTTTAAATTTTTCTTGTCTTCCCCTCTATGCTCCTATTGCTCCAATCCATCCTTCTTTCTGGTTCCCACCTTCCTAGAAGGTAATTGCTTCTTCTGTTTCGATAGCATGACACTTTCTTACCTACTCATTTCTGTTCCTCCTCACATAGAACTCTTCAACCAGTCTCACCGTTACTCTCTTCATTGATATTCTACATACGTGTTTACCTAAATGTATGTTTTACTGTTTTACCCAAGGAGACCTGTGTGGTTTTGAATATTTGATTCTCATTTGATTGAATCCCAATTGAACTGTTTGGGAAGGATTAGAGGGTGTGGCCTTACAGAAGGAATGGACTTTGAGATTTCAATAGCCCAAACCTTTCCAAGTTAACTCTCGTTCTGTTCCATGTCTGTGTCTCAATATGTAATCTCTTAGCTAATGTTCTAGCTGCCTGCCTGCCTGCCTGCCTGCCTGCCTGCCTGCCTGCCTGCCACAATCCTCCCCATTATGATGCCATGGTCTCATCCTCTGAAACTGTAAGGCCCTACAAACTCCTTTTATTTTTTCAATAAGTTGCCTTGGTCATGGTATCTTATCACAGCAATAGAAAAGAAACTAAGGCATACCCTTGTCTCTGATATTAGATATTGTTTTCTAATATATGAAATAGATACAATAAAGATTTTAATTTGCTTGAGAATATAGTGTCAAAGAAAATAATTATTTTATATTATTATCAATAAGAAAGTAAATAACATTCTTTTCTTTGCGTATGGAGTGGACATTATACAGGGACAAAAGTTCATTAATTCTTTTGTGTACAGAATCATATCACAGCTATATAAAATAAACATTTGTTTCTGGAATGTGAAAAATTGCTAACATACTAGAACATACCACCAAAAAATGAATATAAAATAAAATAAAACAAAATAAAATAAAATAAAATCATAAGCAGCAAAAACAGAAAGAAAGAAAACTTTGGACATCTATAAAAGACTCTAAATTGAGTAAATTTAGTATCAAGGAAAGAAGACCCAATTAGTTGTAAGTTTATTGAACTAAAAGTAGTAACAACAAAGTATGTTTTTAGTTATAATGCCACAGCAGGACTGGAGGGGTAGCATAGCAGTTAAGAACACTGAATGCTCTTTCAGAAGACACAGCACCCAAAGGGGCAGCTCTCCAGTATCTGTAACTCCAGTTTGAGGAAATCTGATATATTCTTCTGGTCTCCTCAGGCAACAGGCATTTGTGTAGTACAAAGACATAAATGCAGGACAAATGCTTACACACATAAAATAAGAGAATTTTTAAATGTATTATGATGTAATTGAAATTTCATGTTACCTTTGAAAATTGTCATGGACACAGTATTTTATTGACTCTTCTTCAAGTTAATCACATTGATCTTGTCTAAATCTTTATAATGCTAAGAAATACATTTTTTGAAAAATATATTCTGGCTTGGTCCAGAGAAAGCAGTTTCCCCACTAGGTGCTTTCTTGCTTAACTCATTAAGAAATATATGGGCTGGACTAGACCCCACATGCATATGTAGCAGATGTTTTCATGCCAGTCTCCCAACAATTGGAGACAAGCAGGGGATTTCCCTAAATCTGTTGCTTGCCTATGGATTCCACTGCACTTTGGCTGCCTTGTCTGGCCTAAGTGACAGTAGATGAACCTAGCCCTGAAGTGACTTAATGTGCCAGGATGGGGTGATACCCAAGGAGGGCCTCCCCATTCTCAGAGAAGGGAAGGGAGTTGAGGGAGGGGCTCTGTAAGAGGGCACCAGGATGAGGTGCACTCCATAGGGATGTAAAGTGAATAAATAAATTAATGGAAAAGATATAATTTTAAAATAATTTCATTGTGTACAATAACTAACATTTTATTAAAATCACTCTAAAGTAATTTTAAGAAAATCTTTTGCTGCGCTGGGGAATAGAACCCAGGCTAAATTTACTCTTATCACATGACCACATGATTTTATAGACACCAGAAACTTTAGTAGAGAATATAAACCAATGAAAGAAACAATAGATAAAAACATAATGGTGAAAGTATATGCACACAGGAAAACAGAAATAATATCTAAATGCAAGGCCAATAAGCAATCTGGCAAACTATGAAATACAACTTGAGGCTCTAAACTAACTCTATGTGCACAGAACAATTTACAGGTCACAGGGCCTAGGGCCCACCATATTACTATCCCTGTGCTAACTGGACATAGTATTACACCAACTTCCATACATTAATGTATCTTTCAGCTTATTATCAAAGAAGCTTCTCTTAGTGGGAGATTATGATTAATAGAGACTCACAAGTACCCAATTTGCAGAGAATTGAGAAACTGCAGTGTGCTCAGCTTAAATGAAATGATTACATCAGAGTCCTTCTTCCCAAGGCTCAAGGGTCACTGGGAAAGAGCAGACAGAGAAATTGCACAAGCCAGGAGATCAGGGATTCTGTTCTAAGATCGCATCTCCTACTACCATCAGAAGTTGTACCTGTAAAGTCACATGACTGCCCAAGTGTGAGCTGCACAAAAATGACACCAACAAAAATGTCAAACTAGGGGTTGGGGATTTAGCTCAGTGGTAGAGCGTTTGCCTAGCAAGTGCAAGGCCCTAGGTTCAGTCCTCAGCTCTGAAAAAAAAAATGTCAAACTAGATGGAGAAAAGACCATGAGGTCTCATCCTACACAAAGAACTACAAGAAATTGAGTGAAGCTGGTGGTGGAAGAGATGGTCTTCCCTAGGGAAGCACACAAATTGCCTGTCCACTGTCAAATGTTCAGCCTAACGGCAATTGGCATTGTATGAACTCAAGAGGTTGTATTTATGAATGTGTGTGCGCGCGCGTGTGTGTGTGTGTGTGTGTGTGTGTGTATCCAACTTCTTGGGGCTAGTGAGAGCATGAATCACATAGCATTAATTTCTAACTACATTCTAAAAACTATTCTTTATATTCACACTGTAGTTCTGACTTCTCATCAAGACAGTTCACTTAGACAGAGATCATTCAGGAAACCACAGCATGTCAGCTCTGCATTAAAAGCTCAGGGGACACTGATGAACAGTAGGAAAAGTGATCATATGAGTCAGAGAAATAGGAAATCTGCTATGCTATTCCCTAAAAATTACAGGGAAGCTTCACCATGAAACCTCAACAGTATGGCTGCTTAAACAAGACCTGAACAGGTAAAACACCAACAGATGTGCTAACCCAGAAGGGAAAGAACTCATGGGTCTCCACCACCAAGTCAAAGAACTAGATGGCAACCAAGAAATGTGTGCATGGGAGAAATAGCCATCCCGAGGAATGAGCCCCTTAATTGCTTATCCAATTCCAAGTGGTTAGCCCTGGAATCATATACAAGCAAATAGCACCATGGAGGAGACTGAGCAAGCTGTGTTCATATCTCTATGCATATATATTTCCTTTTAGATAACTATGGCTGCTCTGGTATTTGCTATGTGTCAAGTGCTTAGAAATGTCTTAAATTCTCACACCAAGCCAAGCCATTACGACTGAGCATGAGGTTACCAACAATAAAAACTGACTGCTGGCTACCTGTCTTGGTAACTGTGTTGGGAAGCACTCTTCCTTAAACACACTGTAATCCACGTCTTTCTTGCTTCAGGCTTTGCCCATTCTTCTATTAATTTTGACTTTGTTTTCCTTTAGTTTTTCAAAACCTTTTTATCCATAAGAAAAACTTCTAATTGTTTAAAAGCTTACTGTTAAGAGATATAGCTCAGTTTCAGAGTACTTAGACAGCATTCATGAGGTCCTTCATTTGAAAGCTGGTAGTGGCAAATAATTAATAATAATGATAATAAAAATAATAACAATAAACATTTTACCTATCCTGTTCTAATTCCAAATTGTAGCTTTCACTCTCTCCTTTCTTTTCTGCCTCTCTCCCACTCCCTTCCTCTCACAGTGTGACCATGAAGAAGATGTAACATGAGAGAGAGACAGCGAGAGACAGAGACAGAGACAGACAGAGACAGAGACAGAGGGAGACAGAGACAAAGGCAGAAAGAGGCAGAGACAGAGGGAGACAGAGACAAAGGCAGAGAGGGAAACAGAGAGAAAGAGACAGATAGAGACAGAGACAGAGGGAGACAGAGACAAAGGCAGAGAGAAAGAGACAGGTAGAGACAGAGTCAGAGAGACACACAGGGAGTGAGGGAGGGAGAAAGAGACTGAGGGAGGGATGGAAGGAGGGAGGGAAGGAGGGAGGAAGGGAAAGAGATGCGGCAGCAGCAGTTTTTCATTACACAGCTTATGGGGCCACAAAAGATCATTATATCTGTCACCACCTATGAACTGAAACTGTCCAAGTTCTTGTTCAGATTTACAAGAAGGAAACTGATTCCACATGCAGTAAGAGGCATGTCAATCACCTGAAAAAAGTGGATGGATGGGTGGATGGATGGATGGATGGATGGTGGGTGGGTGGATGGATGGATGGATGGTGGATAGATGAATGGATGGATGGATGGTGGATGGATAGATGGATGGTGGATGGATGGATGGATGGATGGATGGATGGTGGATAGATAGTGGATGGATGGATGGATGAGTAGATGGTGGATGAATGGATGGTAGATAGATGAATGGATGGATGGATGGTGGATGGATAGATGGATGGTGGATGGATGGATGAATGGTGAATGGATAGATGGGTGGTGGATGGATGGATGAATGGATGGATGGATGAACAGATGGACGGATTAGCAGATATGTAAATAAGCATGATTTTTCGCAAACCTTGAATATAGGTTATAATCTTACAAATGATACTAAATTAAGGGAGATGACTGATGCTTTCGAAAGTACACAGAATGAAAGCTTTTGTCATCCTGGCAATAGAAAGGGACACAATGGTCAAGAGCTTCAGCTTTGGAGTCATAAACACACTCAAGAGGTTCAAATGAGTTACTCAACATGGAGAATGAGAAAGTAGTATAAATCTTACATGGCTACTGCAGAATGAAGTGAAAGAATGCCTCTAAAGAGCATAGCCCTGGGGCTGGAGATTTAGCTCAGTGGTAGAGCGCTTACCTAGGAAGCGCAAGGCCCTGGGTTCGGTCCCCAGCTCCGAAAAAAAGAACCAAAAAAAAAAAAAAAAAAAAAAAAAAAAAGAGCATAGCCCTGTGGCTGCCACACTAAAAAGACTTGAGGCTACTATTATAACTACTCACTGTAACATTCTTTTTAGCAAGGAATATTTGGAAAAACACACAAGTCTAAAGAGAAGAAAATTAGTCACTTGTAATTGGACTAGTTCTGATTTGTGCTCAGCATAAATGAAATTCATTTTAGTGACCTTGACAGGGCAGACTAAGAGTCCCATGTTTTAAGGATCCAATTCAGTAGGAAGATGGGGAGAGAGAAGAAAATGACTGTATTTTATCACCTTGTGGTCCTTTCTGAATGGGCAAAACTCCAGGAGCAAGTACAGAACCAGGGAGCCAGGAAAAGCTCAGGCACTGTGTGACAATGCAAAGAGTAAGGGAAGATCTGGTGACAGCACAGGGTGATTTTACCAGGAAATACAGAAACTGACACCAAAAGGCAGGACAGCCACAGACTACCTAGAAGCAATGAAAAGAGCCCCGAGAGCAGGTCGTGTCTGGCAGCAGAGAAACACAGGAAAAGGGGGAGGGGCCTGCATAAGGTAGAAACCAGACTGATCAGACCAAAAGCAGATGCTGAGCAAAAATTAGGCCAGATGATGAGTTGCACTGGGTACCAATTCAAGGGAATCAGAGCTCACATCTGCATCAGGGCGTCTGGAAAGGGAAATTACCTTGTGGATAATTTGATGTGGTAAAACATAGAAGTGCAAGCATTAAATGCAGAAATATCAGATGCAATATTCTAGTAGGAAAACTTCTTTAATAACGGTGGGGTAACAAACAAAGCTTACAAATAACTGCAAAATATATGTGTGTGTCTGTGTGAGAGAGGGGGCAGGAAGGAGAAAGAGAAATGTCTAGCCATTTAACAAGCGATACAGTTGTAAAAATAATCCAACACTGAGAAATACCGAGGAAGGAATATGAGGGAGCAGGGCCAGTGTGTACTATACATACGGAACCGTAGGCGGCCATGGCATTTCTCACTGTTAAAAAGTAGGATATAAAATGTGGGCACAAGCACATGACTCAGCGGGTCACAGGACCCAGCAGATAACATGACTCAGCGGATCATAGCACTCGCTGTGCAAGTCGGACACCTGAGTTCAACCTGGGAATCTGTGCAATTTAAAAAAATAAAGCAGTTGGGCATGTCAGGAATCCCAGCAGCCACACTCTGAGATGGAGGTAGGAACAGGACATTTGCCTGGAAGGTTGGGCTTAGCTAGCCTGGGATAGACAGCACGGCAGAAACAGGACTCAACACTGCCCTCTCCAGGAGGGAGGAGGGAACAGGCTCTTGCTTGACTGTTGCCTGCCTCTCTCTCTCTCTCTCTCTCTCTCTCTCTCTCTCTCAATGTAAAACATTACTGAAGTAATAGTTTACCCTGGTTTGCTTTCTGCTGCTGTGGTAAACACCATGAACAAACACAAGTTGGAAAATAAAGAGTTCGCTCCAGCTTTCATCGGGGTCCTGACATCATAGTGGAAATCTAGGGCAGGGACTCAAGGCAGGAAACTGGAGGCAGGGAGTGAAGCATGGGCCATGGGAGAGTAGAGAAACTCCACTCCCCAGCTTGCTGCCCAGGCTCACCTGTGTGGTCTAATTCCGATTGATGATTTGATGTGGGAAAACGACAAACTGTCCCTGACCCTGGATGATTTTGTGCATTGACCAAAAGAGACAATTAATGTGAAACTTAGGTTGCCTCATATTTTTAACTGGTTCTGACAACTGTATATTTTGTTTCCCACATTTCTAATGGTTTTCTGTGAGTTTTAAAATTATTCCACTGTTTCTGATGCATTCTTTATTCTGCATCCATCTACTTTCCCCAAAATGAGTTTCCATTTTTACCAATTAGGACAACTTAGGATGCGGAACCTACCTTACTATATGTAAAGCCCACGCCAAACACTGTCAGCCAAGAGTCATTCAAGCTGACTATAAAAACCAGTGATTCTCAGCAGAGGCAGCTAAAATAGCAAATTAAAACCGTGCCGTGGAGGAAGCAGAGATACCGGAGGCCAAAGCTGCCTCCCAGACAGGGAAGTGTGAGGTCAGGAGGTGACATTTCATGTGTTCCTGAATATCAGTGTCCAACCTCACGTGTAGATCCCATGTGCCACACGTGTTCTCAGTTATCTATCTGCTGTCCCAGCCTCTATCCCAAATGATTAGAAAGCTCTGCCTTTCCTGTCCCAGTATTGAACACCCTGCTGGTTGCCGTAGGAGAACAAGGAGGCTTTGTCCTTTCTTGGCTTTACTATTTGATGTTAAAGCAACCAGCTGGGGAAATTCTGGACTTAATGAGCCCTTCTTTGTCCTTGAAAGAGTCATAGACCAGAGCTGCCAAACAGCAAGAGCTGGAGTCTTACAGACTCTCTGTCATCCTTTAAGTAAGATTATATTTTACATGATCAGTTACCGATGGCATGAAAGCTAAGATTCTGCTTCTATAAATCTCTCAAAAAGGGAAAGATATGCTTTCCTTATCAACCACATTTTCCTGCACATCCTACGGGCTCTTCGAAGAAAGGCAAATTTTCATTTTATACTAGGACCGAGGGGAGGAGCAGGATTGGCTAATAGGTAGTCACTTGTAATCCACGAAGGGCTTCCTATGTATCTCCTTTGAGAAAAATGTGAAGTTGGAATCTATAGCGCTTGCTCAGAGCAGTGCAAATATTTCCCGGCACACCCTATCCAGGACAAAGCACTATGGGTAGAGGAGAGGCCTCTGTCTTAGGACATGCAAAAGACCCTATATTTCAACAACTCTATAGATATCCCACCCAAGGAACTTTAATTTTAAAATAACAGTCATTTTGTTGCAAGCTAATAGTTAAACGATGTTCTGAGCAATAGTTTTATAAGGTTATACTTCAGTTTTAACATTATAGTGATGAGTTATATCTTGACCTAATGGACTAGCTAGTTTAACACAAGCAAGAATTATCTGAGAGGATGTAATCTTGACTAATAACACGCCTCCAAAATATCAGGCATTAGACAAGGCTGTAGGGCATTTTCTTAATTAGAGATCGATGGGAGAGGGTACAGTGCAATGTGGGGGGTGCCACTTCTGGGCTGAAAGTCCCAAGTGTTGTAAGAAAGCAGGATAAGAAAGCCATGAGGATTAATCCAGTAAACAATGCCCCTCCATGGCCTCTGCCTCAGCTCCTGCCTCCAGGTTCCTACCCTGTTTAATTTCCCACCCTGACTGCCTTCAGTGACAAGCTGTGATAAGAAATAGTAAGAGAAATAACCCCTTCTTCTTCAAGATGCTTCTGGCCATGGTGTTTTATCATAGCAATAGTAACTCTAGCTAGGACACCTGATGAAGAGGCATAAATTTACTTCAAATGCTTCCATTTTGTCATTTGTACATTTGAGCATGTAACTGCCATAATTGGAGTGGCCAGCATTAACGATGAAATATACTCCTGTCATTCCCTCTCTCATAAGATATTTATGTGTATCCAACATGACCTACTGGCCAGCTTGATTTGTTATATTCTGTGTGGTTCCATACCTTCTTTACAATGTAACCACAATTGATTTGTTGTCAACATGCTAATTACCATCACCTCATGAGCAGTCCAGCTGTTGTGGTGATGACAGGTCAGTACAAATGAACTCCTCAAAGTAAATTTGCATATCAAGTCCTTTCATTCCCCAATTTCTTTTTGGCCAGACTGAAACTTTTGTGAGTGAAGGCACTTGGGAGGATAACTTTCAATAAGAGAAAAGATCAATGCTTTCACAATTATTGAGTGTGTGTGTGTGTGTGTGTTACATGTGCATTATGCATGTTCCTATGGATGTAGGTGAATCTGTGTTTGTGCAACTACACAAGTGAATGCATATCTGTGGAACCCCAAAGTTAACATTGGTTTCTTCCTCAACCACTCACCACCTTATTCATAAAGATAGAGACCCTCCCCAAACCCAGAGCTCATGAATTCTTGCTAGTCTGTCTACCCAGCTCACCCTGGGATCCCTGGCTCTATCTCTTGAGTGCTGGGATTACAGGCAAGCATCCAGCCTTCCCAGCTTTTACATACCTTCTGGAGATCCAACATCCAGCCTTCTCAGCTTTTACATAGCTTCTGGAGATCCAACATCTAGGGTTCCTGTTTGAATGGCAAGTGTTTTATCCAGAGCTGTCCCTGAGTCTCACAAACTCATTTTCACCCCAGTTTACACTGTTGAAAATGCATGATGATATAATGTGCCCGTCAAAGAGGAAATAAAAAGGATGGACTTTATGTCACCATGCTTATAACAACAACAAAAAAATACTGAAAAACTATCCTAGAACCTGTTTCTGTACAAATTGCTACCAAAAAACCCCAAACAAATAAACATGCAAAATGAAGTGCTTGCTTGTTTAGCATAATTTTATAGAAAAACTCTGAAGACAGCTCACAACTGGCTTCCTGAAAGGGCTAGTTTTACTCTCTATCTATCTCCTATCAGTTCCCTCCTTTGCTCTCAGTTATTCAACCCAGGTCTTTCTGACTGAAGAAAACACAACTGAAGGCTGAAGGCTGTACTCTGATGACTGATTCTCACCTTCAGCAACTGAAAACATAGAATGGCAGTAGGAAGGCCACTTCTAATGACCTCCATGCCAATTGCCTTGTTTCCCAGACTACCAGAGCAGCAGTAGAAGGGAGTGTGAATTCTTCATTCTCAAGCTCTCTTCGTATGTTTGATAAACCCCTTGCATCTCTTCTTGAATCAAAAATAAGTCCAAAATATTATTAGCTAGGGTTTTCTTTCACATTCCATTTTTCAAGTAAATGAGTCGTGCTGTTCTCCCAACATCTCTCTCTAATGAGCTGCTGTTTTTGAGCTGAGGCAACAGTGACCCTGAATGTGACAAAATTGCTTGAAACTCAAACTGTGTGCAGACGTGAATCAGCTTACACTATAGAGTGTAAGCCTGCTTTTACTTATTTTTCTTTCCCATCCCAGCCTGTATCAATACTCACTATTATATACTATCTTTTTCCTTGGTTGTGGTATAAGAAACCTGAAGAATATAGGGTTATGCTCTTCACAAAATGCATCCTTTCTAAATATCAGAGATTTTTTAAGATAAAATTTAGGACTGACCACTTAGGGTTGAATAGTCTGTTGTGGGACTAATCCCTGAAGAAGTCAGTAGCCCTAAACACATATAGAAATGAGTAATACTAAATAGAAAGCTCAGCTTGTGAGATGCCCTTGCCTGGTGAGTCAATCCTTCACTCATTTACAGTCACTCCTCCCACAGCCATCCCCACATTCATAAGACGTCTTTGCGTGGTCCAGTCGTACACCTCAAGTACTAGCTTTGGCTCTTCTAGCTCTAGTCTTACAACTCCTGCACTGACACAATCGAAGGCAGGACAGACTCTCATATCAGATGCATACCCAAAGAAAGAAATGTACATGTATAGGTTACTTCACAAAATCATAAAAAACATCAATGGCCAAGACAGCAGGTATCTTGTTGAACCCACTAGTCCTGTAGAAATGTTCTACAATGAAAGCAACCTAGGTTAGCCTCACAACACAGAATTAAAAAGACAAATTTCCAAAGAACTTTATCAAAGTTTGAATTAAAACATGAACAAAAACTTCATTAAACCTCAAGAGGATAATAATAAGTACCCGAGTAATGCCCGAGAAAATACAGAGACACTGCTAAATGAAATGGTAAAGCCAATCCAGAATTATAAATCAGAATTCAGTAAAAAGAAAAATTAAAGAGATTCAAAGAGAAATAAAAAGAGTTAGAAAACTCAATAACTCAACTAGAATAAACTCAAGAGAATGATGTATAGATAGAATGGATCAAACAGAAGTCAGGATATCTATACTTAAAAATAACTTAGAGGAATTAGACAACAGAGTCAAAGGAAAAATATTGAGAATTGCAAGAGAAAAGACACAAATCACATAAATGGACAGTCATCAGAATAACAGCTGAAACTCTGGAAGCCAGAATAACCTGAGCAACGTATCCCAAGTTCTAAAGGACCATGACTGCCAACCTATAGTTCTGTACCCAGCAAAATTATCCACCACAGTAGAAAGAAAATAAAAACTTTCCATGATACGAAGAACCTAAAAACAATCCATGTCCACCAAAACAACCATAAAGATACTACTAGAAGCAACAGTTAACTGCAAAGAAGGAAAAGCAAGAAACTCTAGGAAGAAAACAAATCAAGCTAAAATTAATGAAATGTAAAGTATGACTAAGAACTCAAGAACTCGGGTGTGTGTGTGTGTGGAGAGAGAGAGAGAGAGAGAGAGAGAGAGAGAGAGAGAGAGAGAGAGAGAGAGAGAGAGGGAGAGATCCCAACAACAACAACAACAAAATAACTTTAACCAATGCACACCATTTAATAATAACTTTAAATATTAGTGGCCTCTATTTTTTTCTTTTTTTTTTTTTTCGGAGCTGGGGACCAAACCCAGGGCCTTGCGCTTGCTAGGCAAGCACTCTACCACTGAGCTAAATCCCCAACCCCAGTGGCCTCTATTTTATAGTCAAAGGACATGGACTGCCTAAATGGGATAAGGAACAGAATCCATGTTTCTGCTGTCTACTAGAAACTTACTTTGACTTTAAGGATAGGCACCACTTTAAAGTGAAAAAAAATGGAAGAACTATTCTTGACAAGTGGTTTTAGAAAGAAAGCAGGCACTGTCATTCTAATATCTCGTAAAATAGACTTTAAACTAAAACTAACCAGAAGAGATAAAGACTTCATTCTAATCAAGGAAACAAATAATCAAACAAAAAAATTACATGGAGCTTGAAAGGTGAATCAGCATTAAGAGAACTTGTTGCTTTTCCAGAGAACCCAGGTTCAGTTCCAACACCTACACGGAAGCTTACAACTCTCTGCAACTCTAGTTCCAAGGGATCTGATGTTCTCCTCTAGCCACCATGGCAGAAGATGCAAACATGATGCACAGACACACATGCAGACAAAGCACCCACACATACAAAATCATGTCTGAAAAGGAGGGAAGAAAATATTACAATACTGAACAGATATTCCCTAAATACCCATGCAGCCAATTTTATTAAAGCATACTACTGGAATTAAAAACACAGATTAAGATCAATCCAAAAGTAGTAGGTGATTTCTCTAATTAAATTAAATTATTTAATTTAATCGACCAGCAAAAAGACTGAACAGGTACATAATAAATATCCTACCCAAACACTGAAGGATATGCATTCTATTTGGCAGTCCACAAGAGCTTCCTTAAAATAGAACACATACTGAGACCCAAAACAAATTTTAACAATTCCAGAAAAATTGGAATAATTACATGAATCCTATCTGACCATTGTGCAATAAAACATAAAATTGATCACAAACAAATTTCTAGTTATTGCATAAATTCATGGAGATTAACCTACTCATTGCTGAATGAAGACTGGGTCAAAGGAGAAATGAAGAGGGAAATAAAAATAATACCAAGAACTACATGAAAATAAAAACACAGTACAACAAAACTTCTGGAATCCATCAGAAGCAGTTCTCAGAGCAAACTGTATAGCCCTAGTTGCTGTCACTAAAAATCAGAAAGACACACAGACTTGGATGCAATAATTTGAAAAACAAAACAAAACAAAACAAGAACAAAGCAAACGCAAATCCAATAGATGGCAAGAAATCCCAAAAATTAAAGAATAATGATGGTGTATATAAAAAAAAAGAAAACAATACAGAAAATCAATAAGTCAAAGAGCCAGTTCTTTGTGAGGAAAAATAAGATAGATAGAAGCTTCACCTAAGTAACCAAAAGAAAGAAAAGTATATTAGTTAACAGAATTAGGAAATAACCACAAAACATGACTACAGACACAAAAGAAATTCAAAATGTTGTAAGGGAATACAAAGACACACTCACACATAGAGTGGGGAGGATGTAATAATCCTCTAAAATACTAGAGAACCAAGTTTAGACACAAGTCAAGAATATCATACAACATGATTTTATGATAAAAGTCCTAGAAAGCTCAGAACTGAAAGGAACATACTTCAAAATAATCAAGACCATGTATGACAATCCCAAAGTCAACATTCTCCTGTATGGAGAAATACTCGAAGCAGTCTCATTAAAATCAGGGAGGCAAGTGCACTACCCACTGTCCTCACTCCTTTTCAACATAGTGTTCAAAGTCTGTGCTGGAACAATAAGGCAAAAGTAAGAAATTAAGAATACAAATGGGGAAAGGGGAAGTCAAATTATACCTGTTGCCATATGATATGATACAATACCTAAGAGGTGCCAAAAATTCTGCCACATGTTTTCTTGAAACAATCAACCATTTTGGCAAAGTAGCAGGGTACAAAATCTACTCACTAAATTCTGTAGCCCGCCTATATGGCAACACCATGTTGAGAAAGAGATCATGGACATACTGCCACTTATAATGGCCTCAAAGGCAAGAACAAATCTTGGAATAAACCTAATCACGGAACCGATTGGAAATTTTAAATCTCTGGAGAAAGAGATTGAGGCATAAAATCAAAGGCCTCTCATGCTCATGAGTCAATAGATTTAATATCCTTAAAAATGACCATCCCACTAAGGGCAATTTACAGGTTCAATGCAAAACGTCCACAGAATTCTTCACAGAAATAGGAAAATATCCTAAAATTCACATGGAACCAGAAACACAGCCAAAATAATCCTAAATAAAAAGAGCAATGGTGGAGAGATTATTGTTCCAGAATTCAAGATATATTATAGAGCTACAATTATAAAAAGAGTACTAAAGTGAAACCAGACATGTAGACCAACCAGCAGGATAAAATAGAAGACCCAAACATGAGTACCTGTAACTACAGCCTTCTGACATTTGACTATATATACCAGATATTAATATATATTGACATATGTCCAAAGGATCCAACCTCCTTGTCCACAGATACTTACTCAGCCATGTTCAGTGGTGCTCTATATACAGTAGCTGGGAACTGGATATAGCTTAAATGTCTTTCCATAGATTAATGGATAATACCAATGTGGTGTATGAACATAATGGTACACGAGCAGTTATTTGGCTATGAAGTGGAAATGAAATAATGGAATTTGCAGGTAAACAAGGCCTAGAAAATATTCTATTGAGTGAGAAGACCCAGACCTCGAGAGATACACACTACATATTCTCTCTTATCTGTGGTTCCTTGCTCAATTCTTCAGATATGAGTGAGTAACACGGAGGAACCACAGAAACCAGGTGGGGAGGGTGAAGGAGGTCAATACAGAAGGAGAAGGAAGAAAGAGGAACAAATACCTTCTCAAGAAATTATGTTACAGTATATTTACCAAAATTATTTATAATATTCATAATTGTGTATATATATGTATATATGTATATATGTATATATATGTGTATATATATATGAGATAAAGTTAACTTCAGTTAACAATATTCCTCACAAGAGCCCTAGGTAATCTAACAAAAAACCTGAGAACCAAGCATGAGAAACCTCTGGTCGAGTTGTTGATCAGGCTAGCCCAAGTGACTCTGAAAACAATAAACACTATTGCCATTGCCCGCAGTGGTCTCTTGGAGGTTGTCTCTATTGCTGAAAACATTACACGCTTAATACATAAATCTTGGTTTATTCGAATCGGGTCTAACCTAAAATCCTATGGTCTGGCTTCCATAGTAGCACAGAATACTACGCAATCTGCCAGGAGGAAGAAACAATTAATAGTCCTGATCTGCAGGGATGCTATGAACAACAATGACCAGCATGGGAAGATGCCACTGGAAGTGTAGCACTGCTATTCATGTATTGGTGGTAGTCAGTAGCTGTCTGATTGAACTTGATGCCCATTCAACTGAAGGGACGTCACTCCTGGTATTGAAAATCTAGCTAACTACTTGGGCTGCTGAGGTCTTGGATGTTAGAGGAGAAACCTTCTGCCAATTTACTAGACCAGCATAACTCCAAACTATACCTAAAATTTAACCTTATCCCCCACAGAAAGTGTAACTCTCACCCTTCATTAAGAAAGATATTCTCTACAGCAGATTAAGACCATTTCAGAAAACTACAACTGGACATAATACAGAAACCAATGGATGGTGGTCTCAGCCCAGTGAATAAATTCACAACAAAGTTTCATCAAAAGCTCCTGGAACATCACAAAGGAAGAGGGCAGAAAGGTTGTAAGAACCCAGAACCAAGAAATCTGGTGTGAGACTGTGTCTCCTAGAAATGGCTTCCCAAAATGACCTAAACAGTGACAATATGAATAGACATGTTTATGTAGAAAGGGGGGAAAAACTCGCAGGATTCCATCCCTAGTCTAAGACCTACAAGCATGATGGCTGAGAGAGATAGAACTAGTCTCTCCTAGACTGTCTCTCCTAGAGATAAATTTCCTTATGGTTACCTGATACCAATTGGTCATTCTTGAAATCACATACACACAAACTATAGGAACAGACTCATCAAGTTTCTGTTGGATATTTGTACATGTGTACATACATGAATGTATATACATGTGCCCATGCATGTAGCATGTGGGCGTGCATGTAACACTAATAATCAAAGAAAAAGCAGCCAGAATATCAACTTGTTCTGCAGTGTAGGGGGGACTGATAGGATTTAAAGGGAGGGAAATTGGGAAGGGCTAGAAGAAGAAAAGTAAGTGGAGAAAGCATTGTAACTATATTTTAATTTTAAAATATACTTAACATGATAGAAATATTGCCCTGCAAACTGAAGTTATTATCTCATGCTATCAGCTTGGTGTCATACACACACACACACACACACACACACACACACACACACTAGCATGAAAAGATTCAGCCTGTGATTCTGATTTTGTAATTTGTTATTCCTTTGATAAATGCACTAGATATGAGGATAGGTGTAAGAGATAAAATTACTGATTCTTCCTCAGCTAAACTCTGACCAGAGGTTCTTTTGTGCATTGAAACTACCATTGAAGAAAAGCAGTGTGCACAGGTACAAAGACGTGAACTAAAAATGCCTTGAATTAGTTCAATGCATTGTGATCTCTTATTACGTAAGTCTTCCTGATTACACCTGCCTCCAACGAAACTGCCTCAAGGGGAGGCTGAGTGAGAAGGCTCTTCACACATTATCGGGACAAATGGAACTCCTGTTTTGGTTACTTTCTCCATTGTCTTCTGTGAGTGACATGCCCTTCTTCTCTATCATCTTAAACATGTTACGTCTTTTCTGCAAGTTAACATGAAACTTAAATATCAATCAGCACTCACCCAGCCAAGCTTCTCTTTCGGAAAGAGATTGAGCAAACCATAGTACGTGAACTCTTCAGAATACATGTGTGTCAATACTGATGTTACTTAATTTCCTGACTCTGGCTGACCAGGCTCAATAAGAATGAATTCTATGTTGAGATTGAATGGAGTTTTTCAAACAGAATTGTAACTTGTGCTTAATTATTCAATTTATTAAAAATATTTCTTCTTCCTGATGGTTTGTCAATCATCTTATTTAATCATATTGTGTGGGTCAGGATTGTTCAAGAGACTCTCGTTTTAAATCTTCCTTCAAAAAGTTATTGGGGACTGTCATATTATCATCATGAAAGAAATTTTTAAAATATAAATGAGAGAGTCATAGTCACTGAGAGAGAGATGAAGGTTTGTCCTGCCGAGTAAGGAGTGTTTTATGTTGTTGCAATGATCTGTCTGTGACTAATCAGGAGCCATGCACACATTTACCACCTATGAAAACTTTAATTACCTTTCCTGAGACAACTGTAGACTGTAATCACAAGGTCAACAGAATAACACACTGCTAAGTTTAGCCCCTGGCTAGGCTGTCCATTCCGAGTCATCAGCTCTGGACACGTATGTTTTAGCAATGCTAAAACTCAGTAGGTTATATGTACGTGTGCTTTAAGTGTGTGTGTGTGTGTGTGTGTGTGTGTGTGTGTGTGTGTGTGTGTGTAAAACAAAAACAAAGAAGGGTCACTTTGGAAATAGTGAGGGAGGGGCAGGAGTGATGTCGACGAAGGGCTCATGTGCGAAGTTCTCACAACAATGAAAATTCATTTGTTTTTCAACAGTTAGCCACTCCGGTGGAGCACTACTTCCAAAAACATAGTAGCAATATACTCTGACTAAGGAAAATGGTTTGGGTTGCATTATTTAGGAATGTAGTAACTACTGCTATTTGCTCATTCAGAAATTATTTCTCATAAATCACTTTCATTTTTCACAAAACCCAAATTTTCCTCAGGATATTCTCATTACGCCCCATTTTAAAAAGCTACAGAGGCTTCTATTAGCTCCTTGAGAAGCAGGCCCATCTCCGGATGCATCGGCCACCTTAAACCCCAACAGTGAGCTACGTTTATCCAGAAAAGTGGTCGGTTTATACTGGACTGGGGAGTGTATTCAAGTGAGACTGCCAGGAGGATAAATCCGATGAGAAAATTCGAAAACCAGAAGAAATATACTTCAAAGTGTTTGCCTTGCCTTCAGGCCACCATCAAACTGCAGCTGCCATCTTGAGGTCATGGAGGAAGTCAGCCTGAAGGAAATGCTGAGGTGTGTGGAGTGGAGAGATGATATGGCAGGAAGGCAGGATTTTGACGACATCGAAAATGCTGAATTGACTCACCTTGGAATGGCCCTCCTCCAGGGTTCTTGCTGTGCAAGATAATGAATCCCTTCATTATTTAAGACATTTTAAATTGGGATTCCTGATACTCACGGCCAAAATCATCCTAACTAAACTACAGCAATACCATTTTATGATACTATCAAGAGGAGTGAGACGCCTGACCTTACTACCAGGGAGGGAAGATTCTTCCCACACGGCCTGTTCCAGGGCTGTTCCCTGTCAGCTTCCAGTTCTTTAAGCAAGTGTTGGAGCTTGGATAAATGAAAGACAGCACAAAGACAAACTAAAGACCAATCAAATATGAAGGAGTGAGAACAGCACAGAACACTCACCAGGGAAGGGCAGTGATAGACAGGGAACAAACCCGAAGCTACGGCCTTTGCTAAATCTATCATTCTGGGATCTCTACCCAGGACAGTGACACCTTCAGGTACTCTGAGTGAGTCAGGTAAGCGTGCATGAATGATAATCAGAAATGGCCACAGTGAATATAATCAGAATACACGAAGTCATAGGTTTACATCTTAGAAAATGTGTTGTACATTTTGTTAAAGCTCTAATAAGAAGCCCTAATGGTTGTAACTTCTTCTACATTTGAAGTAAACTGAAATGTCTACCATGGTTGTCATAACTATTTTTTTCCTGTAGTAAATGTTTTTGTGGCTTGCAGACATGCCTACATACTAAATTTAAAGTGGAGACTTTAAAACTTGAATGATTAAATTTTACTATTTTTTAGTAATTTTCTGTTCTCAGAAACTTAAATTAAAAGTACATAGAATTCTCATAGACCTCCTTGTCCCCCACAGAAAAGTTTTTTCCCCCATTATCAACCATCCACTGTGCATACTCCCAGGCCTATGCAGATGACACATTTGTTCTGCTAGATGTTTACATAGGCACATCACTGTCACACAGATGTGGTAGTGTGCACTAATTCTGGTGTGTGTGTGTGTGTGTGTGTGTGTGTGTGTGTGTGTGTGTGCATATATGCATTTCATTGTCTGATATTTATATAACAATTACCAATCATTACAGTGTTGTACAGAACTCTTTGTTCATTACCCTCAAAATCCCATGATTTCACTATTTATCCTTTCCTCCCTCTAAAGTCCCTGACAATCTTTCTACTGTCTAGATAGTTTTGTCTTTTCTAGAATAGATATTGAACCCTATTGTCTGTATACCTCCAAGATGGGCCGATTCACGTAGAGCTCTGGATCTGAGTTCCCTACCTTGATAGGCACGTCTCTTCAGTGCTGAATCACAACCTGTAGTTGGGATCTACCACTGTGTATTTGCTTCTTACCTATTAATGTGACCAAGATGTTTCCAAGTTAGGAGAAATATGAATAAATCTGCTGTTAGCATCCCTGGACAGGTTTGCATGTGGATGTAAATTTTCAGTTACTTTATATAAATTGAAAGGTCCTATAGTGACACCTGACATAATATTTTCCAACATGTTTTATTTCTTATAGCAGTGAATAATATCTATCCCCATTTCTGTAGGCATCTAATAATATCAAGATCTACCCCCATAATCTAGACAAAGTGCATCAAAAGATCAAAGACTTAGGCCTGGCTTTATAAACTTTGTAAAATTCCATGGTGAAATCGATACTTGTCTAGAATCTAGAGCCAACAAAATCTCCTGAATTTGCCTCTGAACGGATCTCAGCCGTGTGGCGGCACTTAGTTCTGGAAGCCACAGTTCTGAAACCTAAAGTCAGATTGCAGCCAGAGAAATTGGGATGTGAGGAGCTGTGCGATTGTGTCAGAAGACGAGAGGGAAACACTCAGTCTAGAACGAAAAGGACTGAGAGGGAACCCGAGGGAGAAATCGCATCTTCTCGTTGGATGTAAGGTCTGACATGGGAAGGAGGAACTGCCATTTGATGCTCTGGAAGAAAGGCAGAGAGAACTAATCTGTGGAGCTGACAGGACGACCCAGAGCAATGCATAAAACACTTTTCAAGCCATTAAATGCTCAGCCATGGAAACGTCTGTTCCTGGAAAAATGGTAAATTTTCTCATAACTGCCATTCCCCCGGAGGCTAGATGATAAAAAGAAATAAAACCAAGGGCTAGGAAGGGAACACTTGCTTGCAACAGAGGATGGACCAGAATACCTTGAAGGCTGCTTTAATTCTGAGATCAAGCAAACCGGAAAGGAAGCATCCGCTGGAGTCGTCGATTTATGTCTCCAGGTTATGCAGCCACTGCGTGGTGAGCAGCAGCAGTGCCAGACGCTCCTTGCTTCATATTCCCAATCCTAACAGCAACCCAGAATAAACATACTGCTTTTTCACAGGGTTTGTGGATCAAGAAATTGAGCATCTTGGCCTCTGGCTAAACTGCCCTTAAGTTCCTTAAATGGACCAGACCTGGTGTCATAAGCCTGAAATCCCAGCTACACAGAAAGCTAAAGCAACAGGAAATGCCAAGACCTGAGAAGCTACAGTGTCAGTTCAAGGCCCGGTGGATCAACTTACAGAGAGTTTGTCTTATAATAAAGGAATCTGGAACACGGTGTGCTTTCATTGTAAAGCACTTGACTAGCATGTGTGAGGGCCTAATATGAAGGTACAGGGAACATGGGGAGGAAGGGAGGGAAGATGGAGAGGATGGAGTGAGACAGACAGACACACAGACACACAGACACACAGACGAGACAGAAAGAGAGAGGGCGGAAGAGGGAGAGATACTGCTTGAAACCACGTTTTTTCAAAGCTACAAATTTAGTGAGCTCTCAGTGTACAAAGCGTAAGACTCTATTTTGTACTTGGGTCTTTTATAATCCGTCACCATCTAAAATTCTCACTATGTCTCATGGCAGCCCTCAATTCACTTAAGCTGTTATTGCTTGCTCTCCAGGCCCACAGACTTCTGCCAACGAGGCTTCCACAGAAGGTTTTTTTCCTACTTCCAATACTGTTTCTTCTTGTCTCCTCCTCTTTCTAAACATGCGCATGCTCCAGGATTGTCAGAATCTCTTTAACCTTTTGATGACCCTGAGGCAAATCAAATTCTCCATCTTGAGGCTTCTCGTAGCATTGATATTCACTCTCTTCCTGTTAGATGTGTGCACAATGATTTGAAAAAAAAAACAAGTTTATTCAGCAGGTTGCAGGTGACAACAGTCTGGGCAGTAAGAATAGTGCTTCCTACAGTTTGCCTAAGAGCAATTTTTAATGTGTCTCGTTTCTCCCACCAAATTCTAAAAGTTCCTCCTTAAACACCCATGTGGAATTGAATGTAGACTCACACATTGAGGATGGAAGCATTTGACTACATACAACACTTGATGGCAATGAAGAGCTTAAACGATTTCTTCAGGGCCACAAAGGCCCTTTGCATATCAGCTAGACTTGCCTCATGTTCTTTATTGAGACACACACACACACACACACACACACACACACACACACACACGACTTTGATTATAAGGACTTGGGATGTAGTTCAGTGAAAATCTGACTACCCTGTGCAAAGCCAGGAGTTCAGTCTCCAATGTAGAAAAAAATGTTTTTGATGACAAATACCATAAAAAAAAAACTGCTAGAAACAAACAAACTAATGAGAAAGTGCTGAGATAGAATTAGCTTACCCAGGAGCACAAGGCAGATAGAGTATTAGTAAAACAGTCCTCTAATTAGGGCTAGAAAGATAGCTCAAATACTGGAATGGTTGTCTAGCCTGCACGAAGCTGAAAATATCTAGTACCACATGGACTTTTACCCAGTGATGCATGTTGATAATTCCAACACTCACCAAGTACAGACCAGAAATCCAAGGCCAACTTTGGCTACACAGTGAGTTTGAAGCTAGCTGGTGTTACCTGGGACGCCACCTTGAAATAAAATAATAAAATTCCTTTGTCTGCTCTGGGAAGAGCAAATCAGGAACTCTGAAATTTTTATATTTTTAGTGATATTTCCCCACAGAGAAGTAAGGCCAAACCCCACGAACCAAAATCTGTCAGAATAGTTATTAAATGCACGGGTGCAAAAGCTCACGAATACACAGAAACCCATATTTCTAATGAAGTAGATAGCTCTGGGGTGTTGAAAACACTCTCTCTGAACAAATAAATCTGGGAAATGCTATTTTCATGTCAACATATTTAAAAAAGTAATGTATCATCTTCACAGCATGCCTTCCATGTCACAAGGGGAGAAAAATAAAATGTCTTTTACCAAACTGAAGGGATGCAGAGAGAGCTTTGAAATTGGAGAACTTGGTAGAAAACACATCAGAACTATATAAATTATTTCGAGATAAAACTGTTTTTATCAAACTTCACGTCCATATGAATGACCAGCAGTACGCTTGAAGTTACCGTACACTTCTATGAAGGCCATCACAGCCAATTTCAGAGAGCACATCAATTCTGAAGAGGGAGAAAATCTTAAAGAGTAATAAAATATGCTGAGAAAATGTTCGATGACTGGCCCCTACACACACCAAAATAGATAGACTCAGTATATAAAATGACTAATAGCAAAATTTTTAAAAATGTGAATTTAATCAGTTTAATGATTCCAAATGTTTTACTGGAAATTTCAAACACAACATCTAAAAGCAGGCTAGAAAAATGTCTCGATGGTAAAGAGTGCCCACAACTCTTGCAGAAGATTGACTCCAGTTCCAAACACCAAAGTCAGGTTGCTCACAACCACCAGGGCTCTAAGGCCCTCTCCTAACATCCACAGGTACCTGCGCTCATGCATGCAAGCCACACCCAGGCGTACATGTCCATGTAATTGAAAATTAAGATAAATCTTTAAAGAAAGCCACTGAATGGCAAATGGTTGCTATGTTCCCTGAATACACAATGCTCTGGCTTTTTATGTCAAGCGATCAATGATGTCACCACCTCTAGAAACCTCATATTCAGTTTCTTCTCATTCCAAATTATTTCCCTCAGCTTCAACTTCAATCCTTCTTTAGCTGCCAGGTGACTACTTTCCCTTAGGTTGTTAGGGGAAGCCCGCAAATCGAACCTAGCCCCAGGACCCATTTCTTTCTCTAGTCACAAATTCATTATTACTTTTTATTTGTCTCACCTTTTAGCATGCACATACACACACATGTACACACACATGTACACACACGCACACACACACACACACACATACTACTACCACCATCACACAAACATACAAAATCCTTCTAGGAACACAATATATGATGTCTCACAGACTTTGCCTATGAAATACATTAAAATAAGAAGAAACTTTCCTGCGGTTCTGGAATTTTGTTTGTTTGTTTTTTGTTTTGCTTTTTGGCTTTTTTTCTGCTGACTAAACAGTATCAGCATCTTTAAAGAACTATGTCTGGATCCCGGCCCGCAGCAGCTCTCTGCTCCCAGACCCCGTGGGAAAGAGTCCTCACCGCCTGGTCAGGTGGGCACTCCTGAGGCTACAGAGTGGAAGAGACCACCAACACTGCCCACCCCTGCCCACATCCCTGGCCCAAGAGGAAACTGTATAAGGCCTCTGGGCTCCCATGAGGGAGGGCCCAGGAGCGGCAGGACCCCTGCCTGAGACACCACCGGAACCTGAAGGAAACAGACCGGATAAACAGTTCTCTGCACCCAAATCCCGTGGGAGGGAGAGCTAAACCTTCAGAGAGGCAGACAAGCCTCTGGAACCCTGGTGCACTGAAGCTCCCAGAAGGGGCGGCGCAGGTCTTCCTGGTTGCTGCCACCGCAAAGAGCCCGTGGGCAGCACCCCGCGAGCGAACTTGAGCCTTGGGACCACAGGTAAGACCAACTTTTCTGCTGCAAGTGACCTGCCTGGTGAACTCAAGACACAGGCCCACAGGAACAGGTGAAGACCTGTACAGAGGAAAAACTACACGCACGAAAGCAGAACACTCTGTCCCCATAACTGGCTGAAAGAAAACAGTAAAACAGGTCTACAGCACTCCTGACACACAGGCTTATAGGGACAGTCTAGCCACTGTCAGAAATAGCAGAACAAAGTAACACTAGAGATAATCTGATGGCGAGAGGCAAGCGCAGGAACCCAAGCAACAGAAACCAAGACTACATGGCATCATCGGAGCCCAATTCTCCCACCAAAACAAACATGGAATGTCCAAACACACCAGAAAAGCAAGATCTAGTTTCAAAATTATATTTGATCATGATGCTAGAGGACTTCAAGAAAGACGTGAAGAACTCCCTTAGAGAAACACAGGAAAACATTAATAAACAAGTAGAAGCCTACAGAGAGGAATCGCAAAAATGCCTGAAAGAATTCCAGGAAAACATAAATAAACAAGTAGAAGCCCATAGAGAGGAGACACAAAAATCCCTGAAAGAATATCAGGAAATCATAAATAAACAAGTAGAAGCCCATAGAGAGGAGTCACAAAAATCCCTGAAAGAATTCCAGGAAAACACAATCAAACAGTTGAAGGAATTAAAAATGGAAATAGAAGCAATCAAGAAAGAACACATGGAAACAACACTGGATATAGAAAACCAAAAGAAGAGACAAGGAGCTGTAGATACAAGCTTCACCAACAGAATACAAGAGATGGAAGAGAGAATCTCAGGAGCAGAAGATTCCATAGAAATCATTGACTCAACTGTCAAAGATAATGTAAAGCAGAAAAAGCTACTGGTCCAAAACATACAGGAAATCCAGGACTCAATGAGAAGATCAAACCTAAGGATAATAGGTATAGAAGAGAGTGAAGACTCCCAGCTCAAAGGACCAGTAAATATCTTCAACAAAATCATAGAAGAAAACTTCCCTAACCTAAAAAAAGAGATACCCATAGGCATACAAGAAGCCTACAGAACTCCAAATAGATTGGACAAGAAAAGAAACACCTCCCGTCACATAATTGTCAAAACACCAAATGCACAAAATAAAGAAAGAATATTAAAAGCAGTAAGGGAAAAAGGTCAAGTAACATATAAAGGCAGACCTATCAGAATCGCACCAGACTTTTCGCCAGAAACTATGAAGACCAGAAGATCCTGGACTGATGTCATACAGACCCTAAGAGAACACAAATGCCAGCCCAGGTTACTGTATCCTGCAAAACTCTCAATTAACATAGATGGAGAAACCAAGATATTCCATGACAAAACCAAATTTACACAATATCTTTCTACAAATCCAGCACTACAAAGGATAATAAATGGTAAAGCCCAACATAAGGAGGCAAGCTATACCCTAGAAGAAGCAAGAAACTAATCGTCTTGGCAACAAAACAAAGAAAATGAAAGCACACAAACATAACCTCACATCAAATATGAATATAACGGGAAGCAATAATCACTATTCCTTAATATCTCTCAACATCAATGGCCTCAACTCCCCAATAAAAAGACATAGATTAACAAACTGGATACGCAACGAGGACCCTGCATTCTGCTGCCTACAGGAAACACACCTCAGAGACAAAGACAGACATTACCTCAGAGTGAAAGACTGGAAAACAATTTTCCAAGCAAATGGTCAGAAGAAGCAAGCTGCAGTAGCCATTCTAATATCAAATAAAATCAATTTTCAACTAAAAGTCATCAAAAAAGATAAGGAAGGACACTTCATATTCATCAAAGGAAAAATCCACCAAGATGAACTCTCAATCCTAAATATCTATGCCCCAAATACAAGGGCACCTACATATGTAAAAGAAACCTTACTAAAGCTCAAAACACACATTGCACCTCACACAATAATAGTGGGAGATTTCAACACCCCACTCTCATCAATGGACAGATCATGGAAACAGAAATTAAACAGAGATGTAGACAGACTAAGAGAAGTCATGAGCCAAATGGACTTAACGGATATTTATAGAACATTCTATCCTAAAGCAAAAGGATATACCTTCTTCTCAGCTCCTCATGGCACTTTCTCCAAAATTGACCATATAATTGGTCAAAAAACGGGCCTCAACAGGTACAGAAAGATAGAAATAATCCCATGCGTGCTATCGGACCACCACGGCCTAAAACTGGTCTTCAATAACAATCAAGGAAGAATGCCCACATATACGTGGAAATTGAACAATGCTCTACTCAATGATAACCTGGTCAAGGAAGAAATAAAGAAAGAAATTAAAAACTTTTTAGAATTTAACGAAAATGAAGGTACAACATACCCAAACTTATGGGACACAATGAAAGCTGTGCTAAGAGGAAAACTCATAGTGCTGAGTGCCTGCAGAAAGAAACAGGAAAGAGCATATGTCAGCAGCTTGACAGCACACCTAAAAGCTCTAGAACAAAAAGAAGCAAATACACCCAGGAGGAGTAGAAGGCAGGAAATAATCAAACTCAGAGCTGAAATCAACCAAGTAGAAACAAAAAGGACCATAGAAAGAATCAACAGAACCAAAAGTTTGGTTCTTTCAGAAAATCAACAAGATAGATAAACCCTTAGCCAGACTAAAGAGAGGACACAGAGAGTGCGCCCAAATTAACAAAATCAGAAATGAAAAGGGAGACATAACAAAAGATTCAGAGGAAATTCAAAAAATCATCAGATCTTACTATAAAAACCTATATTCAACAAAACTTGAAAATCTTCAGGAAATGGACAATTTCCTAGACAGATACCAGGTACCAAAGTAAAATCAGGAACAGATAAACCAGTTAAACAACCCCATAACTCCTAAGGAAATAGAAGCAGTCATTAAAGGTCTCCCAACCAAAAAGAGCCCAGGTCCAGACGGGTTTAGTGCAGAATTCTATCAAACCTTCATAGAAGACCTCATACCAATATTATCCAAACTATTCCACAAAATTGAAACAGATGGAGCACTACCGAATACCTTCTACGAAGCCACAATTACTCTTATACCTAAACCACACAAAGACACAACAAAGAAAGAAAACTTCAGACCAATTTTCCTTATGAGTATCGACGCAAAAATACTCAACAAAATTCTGGCAAACCGAACCCAAGAGCACAACAGAACAATCATCCACCATGACCAAGTAGGCTTCATCCCAGTCATGCAGGGATGGTTTAATATACGGAAAACCATCAACGTGATCCATTATATAAACAAACTGAAAGAACAAAACCACATGATCATTTCATTAGACGCTGAGAAAGCATTTGACAAAATTCAACACCCCTTCATGATAAAAGTCCTGGAAAGAATAGGAATTCAAGGCCCATACCTGAACATATTAAAAGCCATATACAGCAAACCAGTTGCTAACATTGAACTAAATGGAGAGAAACTTGAAGCAATCCCACTAAAATCAGGGAGTAGAAAAGGCTGCCCACTCTCTCCATACTTATTCAATATAGTTCTTGAAGTTCTAGCCAGAGCAATCAGACAACAAAAGGAGATCAAGGGGATACAGATTGGAAAAGAAGGAGTCAAAATATCACTATTTGCAGATGATATGATAGTATATTTAAGCAATCCCAAAAGTTTCACCAGAGAACTACTAAACCTGATAAACACCTTCAGCAACATGGCTGGGTATAAAATTAACTCGAATAAATCAGTAGCCTTCCTCTACACAAAAGAGAAACAAGCCGAGAAAGAAATTAGGGAAACGACACCCTTCATAATAGACCCAAATAATATAAAGTACCTCAGTGTGACTTTAACAAAGCAAGGAAAAGATCTGTACAATAAGAACTTCAAGACACTGAAGAAGGAAATTGAAGAAGACCTCAGAAGATGGAAAGATCTCCCATGCTCATGGATTGGCAGGATTAATATAGTAAAAATGGCCATTTTACCAAAAGCAATCTACAGATTCAATGCAATCCCCATCAAAATAACAATCCAATTCTTCAAAGAGTTAGACAGAACAATTTGCAAATTCATCTGGAATAACAAAAAACCCAGGATAGCTAAAGCTATCCTCAACAATAAAAGGACTTCAGAGGGAATCACTATCCCTGAACACAAGCAGTATTACAGAGCGATAGTGATAAAAACTGCATGGTATTGGTACAGAGACAGGCAGATAGACTAATGGAATAGAATTGAAGACCCAGAAATGAACCCACACACCTATGGTCACTTGATTTTTGACAAAGGAGCCAAAACCATCAAATGGAAAAAAGATAGCATTTTCAGCAAATGGTGCTGGTTCAACTGGAGGTCAACATGTAGAAGAATGCAGATCGATCCATGCTTATCACCCTGTACAAAGCTTAAGTCCAAGTGGATCAAGGACCTCCACATCAAACCAGATACACTCAAACTAATAGAAGAAAAACTAGGGAAGCATCTGGAACACATGGGCACTGGAAAAAATTTCCTAAACAAAACACCAATGGCTTACGCTCTAAGATCAAGAATCGACAAATGGGATCTCATAAAACTGCAAAGCTTCTGTAAGGCAAAGGACACTGTGGTTAGGACAAAACGGCAACCAACAGATTGGGAAAAGATCTTTACCAATCCTACAACAGATAGAGGCCTTATATCCAAAATATACAAAGAACTCAAGAAGTTAGACCGCAGGGAAACAAATAACCCTATTAAAAAATGGGGTTCAGAGCTAAACAAAGAATTCACAGGTGAGGAATGCCGAATGGCCGAGAAACACCTAAAGAAATGTTCAACATCTTTAGTCATAAGGGAAATGCAAATCAAAACAACCCTGAGATTTCACCTCACACCAGTGAGAATGGCTAAGATCAAAACCTCAGGGGACAACAGATGCTGGCGAGGATGTGGAGAAAGAGGAACACTCCTCCATTGTTGGTGGGATTGCAGACTGGTACACCCATTCTGGAAATCAGTCTGGAGGATCATCAGAAAATTGGACATTGAACTGCCTGAGGATCCAGCTATACCTCTCTTGGGCATATACCCAAAAGATGCCCCAACATATAAAAAAGACACGTGCTCCACTATGTTCATTGCAGCCTTATTTATAATAGCCAGAAGCTGGAAAGAACCCAGATGCCCTTCAACAGAGGAATGGATACAGAAAATGTGGTACATCTACACAATGGAATATTACTCAGCTATCAAAAACAACGACTTTATGAAATTCGTAGGCAAACGGTTGGAACTGGAAAATATCATCCTGAGTGAGCTAACCCAATCACAGAAAGCATACATGGTATGCACTCATTGATAAGTGGCTATTAGCCCAAATGCTTGAATTACCCTAGATGCCTAGAACAAATGAAACTCAAGACAGATGATCAAAATGTGAATGCTTTGTTTAGCTCTGAACCCCATTTTTTAATAGGGTTATTTGTTTCCCTGCGGTCTAACTTCTTGAGTTCTTTGTATATTTTGGAAATAAGGCCTCTATCTGTTGTAGGATTGGTAAAGATCTTTTCCCAATCTGTTGGTTGCCGTTTTGTCCTAACCACAGTGTCCTTTGCCTTACAGAAGCTTTGCAGTTTTATGAGATCCCATTTGTCGATTCTTGATCTTAGAGCATAAGCCATTGGTGTTTTGTTCAGGAAATTTTTTCCAGTGCCCATGTGTTCCAGATGCTTCCCTAGTTTTTCTTCTATTAGTTTGAGCGTGTCTGGTTTGATGTGGAGGTCCTTGATCCACTTGGACTTAAGCTTTGTACAGGGTGATAAGGATGGATCGATCTGCATTCTTCTACATGTTGCCCTCCAGTTGAACCAGCACCATTTGCTGAAAATACTATCTTTTTTCCATTGGATGGTTTTGGCTCCTTTGTCAAAAATCAAGTGACCATAGGTGTGTGGGTTCATTTCTGGGTCTTCAATTCTATTCCATTGGTCTATCTGTCTGTCTCTGTACCAATACCATGCAGTTTTTATCACTATTGCTCTGTAATACTGCTTGAGTTCAGGGATAGTGATTCCCCCTGAAGTCCTTTTATTGTTGAGGATAGCTTTAGCTATCCTGGGTTTTTTGTTATTCCAGATGAATTTGCAAATTGTTCTGTCTAACTCTTTGAAGAATTGGATTGGTATTTTGATGGGGATTGCATTGAGTCTGTAGATTGCTTTTGGTAAAATGGCCATTTTTACCATATTAATCCTGCCAATCCATGAGCATGGGAGATCTTTCCATCTTCTGAGGTCTTCTTCAATTTCTTTCCTCAGTGTCTTGAAGTTCTTATTGTACAGATCTTTTACTTGCTTGGTTAAAGTCACACCGAGGTACTTTATATTATTTGGGTCTATTATGAAGGGTGTCGTTTCCCTAATTTCTTTCTCGGCTTGTTTCTCTTTTGTATAGAGGAAGGCAACTGATTTATTTGAGTTAATTTTATACCCAGCCACTTTGCTGAAGTTGTTTATCAGCTTTAGTAGTTCTCTGGTGGAACTTTTGGGATCACTTAAATATACTATCATGTCATCTGCAAATAGTGATATTTTGACCTCTTCTTTTCCGATCTGTATCCCTTTGATCTCCTTTTGTTGTCTGATTGCTCTGGCTAGAACTTCAAGAACTATATTGAATAAGTAGGGAGAGAGTGGGCAGCCTTACAGCTAAACAAAGAATTCACAGCTGAGGAATGCCGAATGCCTGAGAAACACCTAAAGAAATGTTCAACATCTTTAGTCATAAGGGAAATGCAAATCAAAACAACCCTGAGATTTCACCTCACACCAGTGCGATTGGCTAAGATCAAAAACTCAGGTGACAGCAGATGCTGGCGAGGATGTGGAGAAAGAGGAACACTCCTCCATTGTTGGTGGGATTGCAGACTGGTAAAACCATTCTGGAAATCAGTCTGGAGGTTCCTCAGAAAATTGGACATTGAACTGCCTGATGATCCAGCTATACCTCTCTTGGGCATATACCCAAAAGATGCCTCAACATATAAAAGAGACACGTGCTCCACTATGTTCATCGCAGCCTTATTTATAATAGCCAGAAGCTGGAAAGAACCCAGATTCCCTTCAACAGAGGAATGGATACAGAAAATGTGGTACATCTACACAATGGAATATTACTCAGCTATCAAAAACAACGAGTTTATGAAATTCGTAGGCAAATGGTTGGAACTGGAAAATATCATCCTGAGTGAGCTAACCCAATCACAGAAAGACATACATGGTATGCACTCATTGATAAGTGGCTATTAGCCCAAATGCTTGAATTACCCTAGATCCCTAGAACAAACGAAACTCAAGACGGATGATCAAAATGTGAATGCTTCACTCCTTCTTTAAATGAGGAAAAAGAATACCCTTGGCAGGGAAGGGAGAGGCAAAGATTAAAACAGAGACTGAAGGAACACCCATTCAGAGCCTGCCCCACATGTGGCCCATACATATACAGCCACCCAATTAGACAAGATGGATGAAGCAAAGAAGTGCAGACCGACAGGAGCCGGATGTAGATCGCTCCTGAGAGACACAGCCAGAATACAGCAAATATAGAGGCGAATGCCAGCAGCAAACCACTGAACTGAGAATAGGTCCCCTATTGAAGGAATCAGAGAAAGAACTGGAAGAGCTTGAAGGGGCTCGAGACCCCAAAAGTACAACAATGCCAAGCAACCAGAGCTTCCAGGGACTAAGCCACTACCTAAAGACTATACATGGACTGACCCTGGACTCTGACCCCATAGGTAGCAATGAATATCCTAGTAAGAGCACCAGTGGAAGGGGAAGCCCTGGGTCCTGCTAAGACTGAACCCACAGTGAACTAGTCTATGGGGGGAGGGCGGCAATGGGGGGAGGGTTGGGAGGGGAACACCCATAAGGAAGGGGAGGGGGGAGGGGGATGTTTGCCCGGAAACCGGGAAAGGGAATAACACTCGAAATGTATATAAGAAATACTCAAGTTAATAAAAAAAAAAAAAGTGAAACATCAAAAAAAAAATAAAGAATATTCTCAGAAAAAAAAAAATGTGAATGCTTCACTCCTTCTTTAAAAGGGGAACAAGAATACCCTTGGCAGGGAAGAGAGAGGCAAAGATTAAAACAGAGACTGAAGGAACACCCATTCAGAGCCTGCCCCACATGTGGCCCATACATATACAGCCACCCAATTAGACAAGATGGATGAAGCAAAGAAGTGCAGGCCGACAGGAGCCGGATGTAGATCGCTCCTGAGAGACACAGCCAGAATACAGCAAACACAGAGGCGAATGCCAGCAGCAAACCACTGAACTGAGAATAGGTCTCCCGTTGAAGGAATCAGAGAAAGAACTGGAAGAGCTTGAAGGGGCTCGAGACCCCATATGTACAACAATGTCAAGCAACCAGAGCTTCCAGGGACTAAGCCACTACCTAAAGACTATACATGGACTGACCCTGGACTCTGACCTCATAGGTAGCAATGAATATCCTAGTAAGAGCACCAGTGGAAGGGGAAGGCCTGGGTCCTGCTAAGACTGAACCCCCAGTGAACTAGACTGGTGGGGGGAGGGCGGCAATGGGGGGAGGGTTGGGAGGGGAACACCCATAAGGAAGGGGAGGGGGGAGTGGGATGTTTGCCCGGATACCGGGAAAGGGAATAACACTCGAAATGTATATAAGAAATACTCAAGTTAATTAAAAAAAATAAAATTAAATTAAAAAAAAAGAACTATGTCTAATAATCCTCTGGAGCATCACTCACTACAGCTCCTGGCTCTGAAAACACAAGTCCTCAGTTATTCGGTAAGTTAGGAAACTGAGGCAAGGTCTTGACAATTTTCCGGATTGATCTGTAGCCTTACAACAGATAACATCTGTATCATACTATAAATTCAAAGAACTGCTGTGATTGTTCACACAAAACACAGGATGTTGTGTATCCAAGTACGAAAAAGGTATCAATTTTAGTATTCACGGGGATATGAGTCAGATTCCTGCTTTGTATTCCATAGTAGGCATTACTATAGTTTTTGGTGTACTTATTTTTAAAACCTACTAAACTTTGGAACTTTTCATCTAAATATCATTGTCCAGCTGACTGAAAATGAGCTTTCATTTTATAGTTTCAATGTTTCACTGGCTAATAGGAGTAGGTATTACACCAGGCATTTTTTGTCTAATATCACACAAAGTGTTGCATTAGGGATTGTCTTTAAACAGGTAAATTTGGAACTGTTTAAATTCTCAAAATGTAAAATTGCCAGCTGCATAGACATTAAGACTAGCCTGGTGTGAGTTACTAGTCAAAAATGTTCATTTCTAATTTGGCCCAACTAGAAATCTTAATACAATTTCATTAAAAAGAAAAGTGGCTTTGTGTAACTTGAACCCATGACTCAAAGGTAGAGTTTACTCTCTCAGTCAGAGGGTGTCCCTGTCCTTATATCTTCTGTTTCAAGAGACCCACAAATACAAATCTCCTTGGAAGTAGACAGCAGTCCTCTTTAGATACCAATCTGTCCATACCTTGACCTTGGATTTCCCAGCTTTTATATATATAAGAAGTACATTTCTGTTGTTTACTAATTACCCAGGCTGTGGGATTTTGTTATCGCAGCAAGAATTTACTGTGATGGTTATCTTGAGAAAATAACACACGTTCTCATCTCTCCATTTGTTGTCGCTCCACCTGTCTGTTATGCCTCGACTCTCATGTGCATCCCTTAGAATTCTGGAATCACTTCAGATATTACAGAGTTCTAAGGAACACTGGTTGAAACTGGAGTGAAGAAATCTAAACTCATGACCATAGCCATGCTATTTCCCCAAGTAGATCTCCTGTTTCCTTCATACAAATGCAAACATATACATGAAGTTTCCTAAAGTCAAGAAATCCTTGGGAAAATAAGTCATGTTAGTGATAATAATGTTTCAGTATAGTGATACCTAGATATCACCATTTTCTTGAGGTAAGTTTATTCAATAGTGGAAATTTTTAGAGCCACTACTTTGGTTAAAGCAGGTTGGTAACATATCATAATTAGGTGATTGTAGAGGGCCGCAATAACATTCGCCACCACTAGACGGCACTGGCTTCCACTGCACCCCACGTGGAAGGCCGAGCTAGACAAGATGGCGCTGGCCTCCGCCGCACCAGCCGACTTCCTTTCAGGAAGTTAACTGTGTGCGCATGTGCAAGAGTGCCTTCATGCCAGGTCTTTGCCTACTCCGGGGCGTGCCTAAAGAGATCATGGGTAAGCAACCAATCAGGTGTGGATGCGCCGCGCTAGGGTGTATATAAGCCGCGCCATGCTGGCGCGCAGGGCCTCTCCTTAAGATTCAATAAACGTTTAAGCTGCAGCAAGGATTCATATTTCCCCACGTGTTTTCTTGCTGGCGAGGTCGCGCGGGACAGGTGATCCCAAGAAACATTTTTCAATAAGCTACACCATTTTCCATGAATTTCTCTGCCTTACTTGCATGTATGTACTGAAGGGAAATTTTAACCCAATAACACAGCTGCTTTGGCAAGGAATCACACATCTGAAGAACTTCTAGGTCTGTGTGATCCAGCAGGAATGACACATGTTTAATCACTCTGGCTAGTATACACACATATCCTTAGTACAGACCTTTAATCCCAAACAAGGTAAGGTTAGTTTGTAGAATGAAGCAGCCATTTTGAAAGTGACATCTAATTGAAGGGCAGACAACTGATGAACCAGAGAAAGATTTGACAGGATGAAGCAGAGATAGGATGTGCCCAAATCTTCTCAGGGGAAGAGCCAAGAAGGAGAGGCTATGGGAGAGCAGCACAGTGGGTGAGCGAGTTTTACCAGGACAGTTTTACAGAGATGGGTTATAATTGAAGACAGAATGAGCCAGAGGATTTGACAGAGCCAGATGATTGGAACAGATTGCCAGTTAGTTTGAAGCTAAACAGAGCAATTCAGTCAGAAGCCAAGAAAAGCCAGTTTGAAACAGCCTGACAGAATTTAGAGTTCAACTATCCAGACAGAGTTTAGAAAGATCAAGAAAGGATAAGCTACTCAGCAGTAAGCCTCCAAGAAGAGAATTACGTCTGGTGAATAAAAGATATTTTTACAATCTGCCTCATTGTTGGATACTATTCTAATACACACAGAATAGCGAGGATCTTTTATCGCCACAGTGAAATGCAATATGCATGTGCCATGGAATCTGTCTCATACCTCTGAGAAAGTTGTGTAAGACAGAAAAGAAAGCGACAGCAAGAATGGAATGTTGGCTTCTAGCCATATCGTTGCTGTGGCCTGAATGTGTTCCACTTCCCAAATCATATGTTAAAAATTAATTGTCAATGTGACAGTATTAAGTAGTATGACCTATAAGAGGTGATTAAGACACAAGGGCAGAGCTGCCATGAATGAGATTAATGGTTTTCTGAAAGAATTGAAAAGGCACCGTTTGTCCTTATACCTTTGGCTGCATGAGCCCCAGCTACAGAGGTCCATCACTTGTAACAGACAGCAGTTCTCACTAAACATCAAATCTGCCTCTGACCTTAGACTCCCAGCTTCCTTAATCATGAGAAGTAAACCTCTCTTACTTATTAATTACTCAGTTTAAGGAATTCTGTCCTAGTAGTAGCAGTGAACAAAGGCATCTAAGAGAAACCATTACAAATCTATAAACATCCATTCTTAAGCATTGAATAATATTCTGAAAATTGCATAATTACCTATGGTTAAAGAAATGTTTTTCAAAATATATCGATTTGTTGGTGCAAAGAAAAAGCTTTCATAATTCTGTAAGACCACTAGCACATTTGACTTACAGAATAAAAATAGCTTAAAAGAAATATCAAATATATTTTGTGTACATTTCTCCCTCTAGCACAAAACTGCCAACATATTGTCCTGTGGCAGATGAATGGAAGAGTTTTACCAGGGATACTAACGCAAGATTAAAAGGGGAAACCGAGCTTAAAAGTTATAATATCCTAAGAATTTAGAAGCCATGACAATGTCAATGTCTCGCTTGTTCCTTTTGTAAGGAAGAACAAGAGACACTAAGGTAAAGGGTAGGACAATGGTAACTGCACCAACAAGTAAAAGGGGATACTATCATCCAAATTCCAACTGTTCTGTTTACACTGTGCTGAACTGAAGGATTTTTCCAAAGACAAGAGCATATGTTTTGTTTAGTAAAGAGACGTTTTGAACATAAAAGCGAAAATCAACAAAGAAACAATGTAAGCACTCAAGACAAATGAAATTATTTAAGGTTTTATGAAAAGGGAATACAAAGTTCTGCCAGAAATTAATAATTAAACATAGTCACAATGTCCTAAGTGCTCTTTTTACTGTTTGAAATTCCTTGAGCTTATTCATTTTTAAGATGCTTTATTTTCAGTTCAAAAGTAGTGACAAAATGCTAATTTTATGACTTAATTCATGAGAGCATAATTTTATTTTACTTTTGAAAAACATTCCAACATGTTTTCAAGGTATTCTAAAGTTCCTTTTAGTACCAAACAAAATTGCATATGTAAAAATACATAATTTACACCCAAAGTATACTGTTTAAAGGCACACATACACACGTGAGAACCCTCGCAAGCAGAAATCATTAGGTTCATTTCTTGACCCTTTCAAAGTGATTCCTTAAAACTATATGAATGAACATATACATCAAACAGATACTGAAGTTCTCAAAGGTCACTTTTTGCTTTGTATGGTAATAAAACACTCAAGGCAACCGTCAGAAAGTAACTGGCACAGCACCACGCTGGGCTGGCATCAAAGAAGTTGCTGATGCTAAAATTTCTTTCAAACCAAAAAAAGCTAGTAATAACTTAGTTCAAGCTCAGATGATTCAGATGATCCTGAGTTCCCACCCTGTGAACTGAATCAAGTTATTTTAACAAAACACAAAAAAGCAGCTCTGGCTTAGGAATATGTCAGAATTCAGACTAGTCATCACTCCTTAGAAAATGCTCCTGAGAGAGAATAGTGTACCAGATCCCTAAGGATGTCTTCACCATAAAACATGTATCCATCATTCCCCCTCCCCCATCTCTCACCATTAATGATAATAAGCATCTTCCCTAAGGAACATAAAGAAGCAAGAGACCCCCGCAACATACCTGCTGGCACACGTGGGTAGAGCATAGAGGTGTGGTCAAAGAGTAGGCCCAGATCTTAGCTCCAATGAGAGGCCAATAACTTAGACATTGTCAACATGGCCAGAGAAATCCACAAGAAGCATAACACCCACTAGATCAAGAAACAGTATATAGTCTAGAAGTAGGTGGATACTCAAGTCTTTTGATGTGACACAACTGCTTTCAGAAATCATCCAGACAGCCAATAATAAATTATAAACAAAGCCACAGTGAGGACATAGCTCACTAGGGAGAGCATTATACACAGTCTCATAGATTTTAGCAACAAAACTTGGTTTCTTAGTGGTGAAGGCAGCTTGTAGTAGAGGGAGCCTTGATTAAAATTAACAGAGGAACCAAGTGGTAAAGTTCATATAGTTATCTATGAGGCTGGAGAAGCCAGTGAGGCAAGTGGGGGTCTATTGGGACTTATGATTGTAAACAAGGGTCGATGGATGAAGCTGAAGATCTGAGTCATTGGTGCAATAAAACAATCTTCAAAGCCATGGACCCTTGAGACCCTCCTGAGTCTTAAGTACAGATCTTTTTTTTTTTTTGTCTCTTTAATTTTTATTTTATCTTTTTTAATTGCATATTTTATTTTTATTTTAAATGTTATCCCATTTCCCGATTTCCCCTCCAGATATTCACTATGCCACATCCACCCTGGTTCTATGAGGGTGCTTGCTCACCTACTCATCAAATCCCACTCACCTCCATACCCTGATATTTCTCTACACTGGGGCATCAAGCCTTCACAGGACCAAGGACTTCTCCTTCCACTGATGAACAACAAAGCCATCCTCTACTACATATGCAGATGGAGCCATAGGTCCATCCCTGCATTCTCTTGAGATCTTCATTTAGTCCCTGGGAGCTCTGGAGGGTTTGGTTCCTTGATATTGTATTCTTATAATCCCTTCAAACCCCTTCAGCTCCTTCAGTCCTTTCTCTAACTCCTCAATTGGAGACCCCATTCTCAGTTCACTGGTTCGCTGTGAGCATCTGCCTCTGTATTTGTAAAGCTCTGGCAGGGCTTCTCAGCACACAGAAATATTAGGCTCCTGTCAGCATGCATTAAGTACAGATCTTAACACAGTCTCCTGGACTAAAATGTCAGACTGGACCAAGTTCTTTTGTAATATTTGGAAAGACAGTTATGATGAAAAATCAATATATACATAGAAAATGACTCTTGAAATGACAATAGATTAATTTGAACTAAGATATAGTTGTATTGGTAGACAGCCTGCCTAGCATGCCCAGGGCCCAAAGTTCCAACCCCAGCACCACAAAAAAAAAAAAGTTGGAATATGGAATATGACTGAATCCAAGCATTTAGGAAGTGGAGGCAGGAGATAATATAGTCACGGCCATCCTCAGCTGCATAGAGTTTGAGGTCTGCCTCAGCCACTTGGGATCCTATCTTAAACCAAACTAGAAGAGTCCCATCCCTCCCCTCCAGTTGCAGGAGATCAAAATTCGCTTGAAAGAAAGCTGATTAAAATAAAATAAGTTACTCCCCGTAGATGTTTTCTATCAATCCTAAGAGAAGCATCTGCTGAAACTGCACATTTATTCAGCATGCCATAGTCTTTCTTCATCCTAACATAGGTTAAAATTGAGCTCTGTTTCTCTCATTATCAATTCTCTCTCTTATAAGCCAAAAATTCAGCTCATAAAATTTTTACAGGAAACTGTCATCAAAAAGCTACTGGTCTTTATCAAAATTCAGCACAAAGTAAATCAAACCCACTGCTCTTTTCCAGTCAACAAGCTGCTACATTTCTCTCAGTAAGCACATTAGTTCATCTGAAGTTGGTGTGTTTTTTTTCCAGCCCATTAGACTCCCATTTAACATTGTTCCTCTTGCCAAACAGAATAGAAATATTGAATAACATAGTATCCAATCAGAAGTCCAGAGTACTATAACATTTGCCCTAACACATTAATTATAAACTATACAATCAGCGATAGACATATATGGGAAAACTTACTCATTTAAATTATCATTGTATGATTAATTTTCATTTCATTTATATTATATGACAAAAATTATTTTTAGGGCATAACCCCAACTCCTCTATATGCATCTCTTACCACCATGGCTTAAAGATAATTAAACATAGAATACTGCCAGAATCAGATGCGAGTAGATAAAAATGGTATCCCAAATGTTTGTTTAAAAATCACAGGGATGTTTATCAAATAATTGACACAGAGTGACTCTGGCAGTTAGCATTAAGAGCGGACATTTTACACAGATAAGTCTTCCTCATAATGAGTTTGGTACATATGCATTTACCTAAGACTATCGAAGGCTGGGGCTGAAATGGAGCCTGGAGGCATGTCCATAGGGACCAGAGAGGACAAACAACCCTGAAATTACACAAGGTGCACTTCAAGTGAAAAAAGAGAGATCAGAGCAAAGAACATAGAGTTCAGTGGGCTCGAAGCTCTCAAACAAGTACAAGCGTCTACTTTAACTCAAACTCTTCATCTTACATATAAGAAAAAATGGACCTGGTTTACATTCTGGGGTTGTTCAGAGTCATAAAATCTTATCGGGTCCTATTTCTCATGACAATGGTATGTAGTATGTTACTGAAATGCTCAGCCTCCATCCACATTACCAACAACCATCTACCCTGAGAACAACAAATCCATGAGGAATCGGAGGAAACTATGATGCACGCAGCAGACTGGGAAGCCTTACAATGGAGCCTTTAGAATGAGAAAGTATAGCACTTCAATGTGTGCTTGTTAATCTAGACTGAGCTTCTGCTGGGAAGGACAGAGAGACTTGAAATGTGAGGATGTAGAAAGTAATACAGCCTTGCTCCCAAATGTCCCAAATGCACAGCATTTCAATTTTCCATCAAGACAAGTTGTAAACACAAAATTGCAGGAAGCTTTGTGGCCGGAAATTAGAGCTTTCTAAGTTGTTTGCTGTCATCAGGTTGGCAGCGTGACCATGGACATGGCTCTGCAGCCGGGCTCTTTGAATTTGAGTGTAGCCTGGTTCACTGTCCAGGAAAAGAAGCTTACACAAGTTCTCTTACAAAAGTACCCTGTGCCTTTTTCTAACACAATAGGGACAATGACAGTCCCTAATTCGAGTTTCTCCAAAATAAAACGGGAGATATCTTCAAGTTTATTTGATAGATGCCTCTGGGGGCAAAAATGAAAAGTCACACAAGTGAGACAGCTATACAAACCTAATTTGCAAATATCAATTTTACAAGCATTGGAAGCTTGAGTCAGCCAAAATATCTGAGATGACCTTGTAGAACTGTCTATCCAAAGGGTAAAGCGTAGAGAATGTTCTTACCCACTCTCTTTAACCGATGCTTGAAGATTGACCAGAGATACTAAGTCCTCTCCAATCTGTACTAAGCTGACAACAGATCTAGTGACTTTCTGATACTTTGGAGAAAGCCTGGGAGAGAAAGCAAACTGACGTACAGTTCAGTTGAAAAAAGTTACTCGCCTGAGACTGACCTATCAGAAAACTGTCTGCCAGAGCAATGACTGCAATCAAAGTCAAGTAAAAGGACTGTGACACAGACCACTGGCAGCATTGGCCACTAGCTATGTTATCTACCTCACAGCATGGCAGAGACTGAATAAATGGATTCCTGGGATTGGAACAAACCTGAAAAAGACTAAGAGATCAGCGTAGGTTACAACTATTATTCCTTTAATATGTACTGACCATAAGACATCAAGTACTGTAGCATGAGACTCCAATTTAAATAATTAATTAAATGATAAAATAATTAAGACGATTGCTCTGAATAACTTTTCATATTTCAACCGGCAATAAAGAAGCATTTGTCAACCAAGTCTAAAGGTTATGAGAAAGGTGGACATTAGGTTGAAATGCTACAGAAAGGAAAGAGCAACCTAGTCTACACAAAGAACATGGACATTAGGTTTCTAAGCAGATATTGTGTCTACATGGATCCTTGACAAATGTACAAGAATAGCTTTGGATAGTGAAGTAGTCAGAGAAAGAAACATGGGGTTTGAGACAACAACAAGGGGTCCCAGGGTCCAATGGGAACAGTCAGTAAATAGAGCTCTGTCATGAAGAGATGTAGGCATAGTCATAAAAGGGTCAGAGACGTGTTTGCCTTAATTTGGACTGAATTCTAGAAACAATAGATATAATGGGAAGAATAATGTTTCATGAATTTGGTGGAAGTTTGGAGGATAGCTTGGTAGGGAACTGTAGAAGCTCTTATGTTTGAACATAAAATGTCCTTAACAGGCCTGTATATTCAACACTTTGGTTCTCAGATGGTATTGTTATTTCAGAATATTCAGAAAACTTTAGAAAGAGTAACTTACTGAAGGAAATGTATACATTCTTAGTATAGATCCATCTCACTTGGATCTCTTTTTCTTTTTCACTCTCTCTGCTTCCAGACTATCACAAAGTGAAGAAAGTCCTCCTTCTGTCCACTCCCATCATGCATCCTTTGTGATGTTTTTTACACAGCTACATGGTATGAAGCATCCTTGGAATGAAACATCAGAGACCATGGAACAGAAGTAACCTTCTCTCCTTGAGATTTTTCTGAACACTTTCTCGGTGATAATAAAACTAACAGAGAGGCTACTACCAGAACTCAGCTCCTTCGTGAGCACAGAAAAGGCTGAGAAGTAGGAAGTAAATGGTGACTTTGTTTTGAGTCTGTTGACTTTGAGGGATTTACCAAGCTTACAACAGCTGTGGTTTGTTTCCATTGTAAACTCGGAGAAATGGTTCAGACTAGGTGAAAGAAGATTCAGAGAAGCACCATGATGTTCTCAAAGGCACTGCCCCTATTGGATTTTAAAGTGGAAGTTGACTTTAATAAACACTCTTGTAGTGTCTTAAAAATTTTCCAAACTTGCTTGAATTGCTTTTGAACTCTACTAATTTATTACATCAACATCATGGCAGACACCGGGGCCACTGCACTTGGGTGTTTTATAATATGATGTGGATTAATGTTATGTCTGCAATTCGACCATTCATGATTTATTACTTTTGAAGTATTGTTCTCTCCAGGAAATTTTATTTTAAAAGTGCAAATACCACTGGATCCAACGCTGAAGTGTAATTACTCCTTGACAAACTTCTGGTTTTCTTCATTAATCTAGTTAGCAAGAAGGCACTAAGGAAATAGGTGTGTGGAGGGCAGAGGAAGGAGGTTGTTTGAAGTGCTATGGGCAAGGTCAAGACAGAAAGGGCGATTTCTCCTTGGGAATCAAAAGTCATCGACGGTGAATCCAGCATCACACAAAGGGAAGGATGGACAGCAGGGAGGGTAGGGTCAAAGGAAATGACAAATCATTAAAGGTGATTTCTCCTTGGGACCAAAAGTCATCATCGGTGAGTAGAGCATTGCACAAAGGGAAGGATGGACAGCAGGGAGGGTAGGGTAACAGGAAATGACAAATCGTTAAGAATGAACTCTGCTAATTTAGCTCTTTGAACTAGGTCCTTAAAATACAGTGTGAAGTATGCCCTAGATTTTTAAATCTATGGGTCATGACCCCCTATGGAAATCACATTAGTGAAATGTGGGGCTTGTGCAAAACTTGGCAACACTGAAAGGCTTCTGAATATGTGATGGCCAAAGTGAATTAAAAAGCAAACATGTTATGATGAACGTGCTCTGGTGGTACTGACCTGAGATATATCACACAAAGCAGTTACAGCCTTTGCTCTGAGCATACAGTGTACATGCTTAGCCTGGCACTTGCTCTAATTCCATGCTACGTGGTGTGAGCAAACTTTGCCGGAAACACTGCAGCTCAGATTTGACACTGTTGTAAGCTATGGATTTCAGTGTCTTTACTGTGCATACAAAGTTTTCTGCTCTTGCAGAAATGTAATGGCTTAATTCCAGAGAACAAATGTTCGAGTTATGGTTTCTGAGAAGGTTTTATTTTAAAAATTGATTTTTGAGTTGCCAACTTGAGTTTTATGACAAACTGTGCAATGAATTTTGGCCTAGGATTAGAACAGAATTTCAAGCCATTTCTGAGATGACCCTAAATATACATTTGCCATTTTGTACCACATGCTTATGCAAAATGGTGTTCTCAGCACTGACAATTACAAAATCAAAATATTAGTCAAAGGCTTGGGAGTGGGGCCTGGGTTTGGATTTTCAGAAGAAGACATAAATGCCTGGGAGGCATGTTGAATCTGCCTGTAACCCCATCCTCAAAAGACAGAGACAGGTGATCCCAGAGCAAGCTGGTAAGAAAATTAGCCCTATCAGCAAGCTCTAGGTGTGACTGAGAGACCAAGACTCAGTGCATAAGTCAAGAAGAGATCAAGGAGGAGGCTGAACCTCAACCTCTGGCCTCTGCATGCATACAGACAGGCATATGGAATCACACTCAGCATGCATATTTCCAAACACATGCAAAGAAAAGTATATCACATGTATATCACACATACACATAAAACCAGAAAAACTAAAATATACCGATTAGCTGTTGGAGAGGTTCTGTGCCTCACAGGATGAAATTTTCCTCCAATATTTAGTTTTCTACAAACTAAATGAACAAATCTGATTGGTATGCAAACTTGTTTCCAGCTTTGAAAAATACACAACTTGCATGTATACCAGAGAATTGTTTTATGACAACTTTACTTTTACAAATACATGTTCAAATTGCATACCTAGTATATACGCCTATCTACCCAGAGTCCTATAAAAATTTCTCTGTCTGCCCCGAGTCGTGTAAAACTTTCTCAGACAAAATGTAATAACACTGGAAACAAGTTAAGAAGCCCTGATGTGCAGTAAAAAAAAAAAATTAAAAAAACTTTGAAAACAGACTAGATCATGTTGTTTTGCTCAATGTGTATTAAACACACACACATACACATACACACACACACACACACACACACACACACACACAGGATTTCAGTATGCTAGTTCAAAACCTTTGTGTGAAATGCAAACATCACCGTGGCCTCCCTTTTCCACCTTCCCAATCCAGTGATCATTGTTTCACAGTCCACATCATTGTCACTAGAGTTTGCCAAGAAACCTGGATCATCCTCTTGGTTAGGGATAATATTGAGTCTCTAATATTGCTATCTAATCTAAAATTTTATAATAAAGATAAATCTTGATTTAATAATGTTAATAAAGGAAAGGGGCCTATAATTTATTAAGATGCTGGTGCCCATCCCATAGCTGGGACAGAAGATGAGTGTCTCTGACAGATCATTTTTTCAGTGAATTAATAGCTGGATTCCCTGCCTAATAAACTGGCACCCTGGGCATCAAATCTTCATCTCCTCTATTAACTGAAACTATTCCCACTGCCCTCCTACCACATTCTTTCATTAGGCAAGCACCTTAGGTCAGAGTTTCTTTTACCAATTATAGGCCTCATCAATTCCCCAACCTCAGTTTTAAAAGCTCTAATAGGAATTTAAGTTCCCTGCAACTAACAAGCAATTCCATCTGAGAAAAAAGATGGAGGGAAGAAAGAAGGAGTCATGAGCTAAAGGGAAAACACGCTGTGCTTACCTGCTCAGTGCTCAGTGCTAAGCTCTCTGAAAGGCAGTGAGACACAGGATGGTATCTTCGTGTAAGGGACTCCTAGTCAAGCCAAGGAGCAGCCAAGAGACAGGCAAAGAGATAGTGACCCTGAGAAGTGAGGCAAAGAGCCAATGAGACAGCACCAGGGGATCTGATATTCATGCAAATATTAAGGCAGATGATGTGTCCAAGACCCAATCTATCCCTTTAACAGAAAGGGGGAAGTGGAAACATCATAAACTCAGCAAAAGCCATAAAAAAGATGAAATTATAGGATGCTTTCACAAATCTTCATTGACTACCTGGATTCATGATCACTATGGAAACACATTTCTTTATGTGTGTTTATAACAGTGTCTCCAATAGGAAGGAAGATGTGGGCCACGATATCCCCATGGGCTTATGGACTGAGTTAAACACAGAAAAGAGCTAAGAATCTGCATTTTCCTTTTCTTGCTTCATTGCTGTGAGTCAAAGTAAATCCTTCTTTCCTTTTTGATAAGGTTCTTCAGTTGGACATTGGTGATAATGTTTTGAATCTGCATGTCCAGACAATGAAGGTCCTTGTCCCCAGTTGGTTTTTGATCTGTCAATAAAGATGTCAGTGGCCAATCGCTGTGCACAGGGAGGGACAGAGAGAGAAAAATGGAATTGCGATGACTGGGGGAAGAAGAATGGGACACAGTAGTGGCAGGAGATAAAGCCAACCAGCAATGTGAGCAATGTGGTGAGTGGTCACTGACCACTTGCCCAATTGGTTCTAGGGTAGCAGGGGAAGGTTTAGGAATGCCCAGTTATTGAGTTAGCCAAGGCAATTTAAAATCAATTCGTGTGTGTGTGTGTGTGTGTGTGTGTGTGTGTGTGTTTTCCATTTATGGACCCAAAATAGCTCCTGAGTGGGTGCACGTGTGCAATCCAGCTAGGAGCACAAAGTGGTGCAGCTAAAAATTCACAACAACATTCTTCTGTTGTATATTAGTTGCCATGATAAAAAAAAAGTCACTAGTGTTCACAAGCAAGGTGTTGTGGGAAGCTCATCTGAGCACTTGATAGCCACATGCTCTCAAAGAATATATCTCCAACATCAAGGCGGAGCAAGGTAACAATTCCCAGACAATAAGAAATGAGCTTGACATGTTTGAGAAACAGAAATTGGACCAGGGTGACTGTGGCTTGTGGAAGGGGGGGGGAAGGGAGAGGGGGAGGAGGGGGAAGAAGGCAACAGGTATAGCAAACAATTCCCATTTTGTTGTGAACAGAAACCATTGAGAGACTTTCTTCTCTTCTACTCTGAGAACAGATTTTAGAAGATCAATAAAAGAGGAAACGTGGTCAATTTGGAGGCCCTAGCTATGGTTTTGGTAAGAATGCAATAACATGATCCAGGTGAGTTAGGATGGGAGCCTGAACCAGCAATGTAGAGATGGTAGAAATACATAAGACTGCAGCTGCATTTTGGCAGTGAACTGACAAGAACTATTAAGAATTTTATGTCTAATATAAAGAAAAGAGAAATAAAGATTTTCAGTGCTAGCCTCTGTATTACTATAAATGACACCAACTTTCACCAAGATAAAAAGGCTTAATGAGAGGGAAATGACAGAGTTTTCTGGATGTGTTAAGTTTGATCCTAATTACAAACTCAACTATGTCATTCATATATATATATATATATATATATATATATATGTAATGGATCTATGGCTACAAAGATAAAGATGAGTCACAATTGCATATAACTCTGTGGGTCACAGAGAAGAGATAGTTTTGAAGCTATTTTGGGGAGCCTCCTCCAGTTATCCTTCTAAGGCATCTGCACTGTGCAAAAGCAGATACTGGTCCTTTACTGGGATGAACAGGATGCCTGTCCTGCTTACAACAGGATGTGTAGATTCATGTAAACAAGTCAGGAGCATGGAAGAAGGAAGGAAGAGCTGCAAGGACGGATGAGGGGAAGTGTGAGACTTGATTCACTCCAACTGAGCAGTCTATTTCTTACAAAACACTCCAGGTAGTTCTTAAAGAATGTATGGATATTAGTAAGTGGTTGAGGGCAGAATGAAGGTCCAATGGTCAAAAGCAGAGGAAGGAACAGAAATGAAGGAATCAATAAGCTACCGGTCCCAAAAGTAAATGAACTTACAATCTATGTAAAGATACACACACACACACACACACACACACACACACACACACACACACACACACACACTATCTAACCCCAGGAGTAGGACTCCTGGAGAATTGGGATCATGACAATTGACACCATAAAGATGGAATCCAGCATTTTACTCGGTGGCTGAATTGTTCATCTTTGCTACTTTTCTGACAAGAGCAAAAATTTTAGGGGGCTTGAAGCTTGAGACTGCGTGATCCATTGTTGGTTGGCCCCATGCACTTGAACAGAACATATGGCAGCACAGAGGCACCTTTCCCTTTTGTGATGAACAGGAAGCTGCAAAACAAGAAGGGGTCAATGACGAGATTCTTCTGAGGACTTGCCTCTAGGGCGCTACTTCCTCAAAGTAGTCTCCCACCACCTTCTAAAGTTTCTAGGACCTCAAAATATAGTGTCACTACATTTTGGGGGGAGGGGATCAAGTAATGAGTATATGAGCATGTGAAGAAAATGTCGCTCATAAACTATAATACTTTTCATATTCCATAATATTTGTTGGACCCAATTTAATATCAGCAAAGAAATCCAAAGCTACTGTGGCTTTAGAATAGACAGATTTTAGGTCTCCTAAAATATTAACTGATTGTGGAGTCACATGGCACACTTACTGGGTGGTAATCCCAGGATTTGGGCTATAAAGGCAGAAGGATCAGAACTCAAAGTCTTAGCCACCAAGGAACTACAAGGCCAACATTGCTAAAAAACAAAAAATAACTTAATTAACCTTTACTAGTGCATGAAAACCATTTCCAAGCAATATACAGGGCCTACAAATGACAGATTTTCTACAGACCAAATGCTTGTTTATATGAATACAGCAACATAGTTCTAACTCGATGCACAGTTTATTATTTTTGAAGTATATTCACATGCATCTATGCAGATATGCACACACTTTATATTCCAAGACTGCTAGGCTATTTCTTGAATTGAGACCTATTTCACAAACCATTCTCTACTGAAAGAACTTCAGTGTGAAAATATTCTGAGCTTCAATGTAATATGCTTGTTAGAGACCTGTTTGACTTTCTAATTATACCTGTTTTTGAGGCTCCACTTTCTAAAGGACACATCACCAAGTAAAAATACATAGTGAAGAAATACAAGAGTCTAAATTCCCATAAGCAGGGACCTACTCCATTGCCAGTAGTACCAGGAAGGAAGGGGCCAAAATCCCCCGTTTCTGTTTCCCCAGAAGAGATGGAATGGGTTTGGATTTCTGGAGGGCGGGAGCCATCTGGTACTGGAGATAATGACTGTGCTACCCTCCGAGAACTGCTTCTGCTCACTGGAGCTGGCCTCAAGCATTATGATACCAGATAGCGTTTGAAACCACGATGATAATATCCAATATTAAAGCCACCATGGGGGGCTACTTTATGCCTAGGTTTCAGAGCCCCCTTCCTTGCAGTTAATTCTCTTATGAGAGAAGAATGTGTATGGGCAGATATATTGTCTGAAGCTTCTTCTCTTGAGTTCAGCCCTCACCATGCACCACAATTATTTTCGCTTTCTATTCAGACTGTGTAATTTCAAGACGATCAGAGAGAAACACACCATCTGGATGTCATAAGGAAATAACTAGCTGCTAAGGCTGCCTCAAGCCCCCTGAACCAACGTAGCCATGGCAGAATTGGCTGCCACATAGACACTCACAGCAGCTGAGAAGACGCCTTCAGGCTCACCCTTATCATCATCTCCGTGACATTTCTTCAGCCTCAACCAGAGGATCCACAAGGAGTGATCCACAGTCCTCAAAGGCCGGTTATTCCAAGCTGGACAAGTCTAATGACTGAGACCATCCATTTTTAATCTGTGTTGACCCGCTTCCCCATGACTGTGCCAGTCTGCCTTGGTCCCACCACTCAGAGCTGTTCTGAAGCCTGATCCCTTCACACTTCACGTCTGAGGTGGAAGGCAGCAGAACTTCGATTGCATCTGTTTTGTATTAATTACTTCACAAACAAACCATCACTTGTTTTCTAAGGCACTTTCCTTTTTTCAAAGCGGCCTATTGGTTTCGTCTTCTCAGCACCTCGTTTGCCATTTCGAAGTAATGAAACAATTTATTTTGGAAAAGTAGACTAAAATTTTTCAAATATTGGGCAAAATTTGTTCATACCTGCACATGAGGTCCTCTAGTATCAACATATAATGTCAGTGTAGTAGTAGTCTCACAGTGAGACCACTGGCATGTTATTATTATTAACTAAACTTCATCCTTTATCCAGCCGCACTTAATTTTCACCTGATATCCAGGACCCCACCTAGATAGCACACGGAGTTTCTCATATTAAAGGATTTATTTTATGGTTTATTTAAGTGTATCAGAGTTTCTCTAGTGGACGCTCATTCTCATACATGTGGAGGCTACACGGGTACCCAGTGTCATCTTCTGTGACTCTCTGCCTATGGTTAAGGCAGGGCTCCTCCCTGAATGTGGAACTCAGGTTTGCTTGGCTATGCTGGAAACCAGTAAATCAATGGCTCTTCCTGTCTGTCTCCCTCAGAGGGGGGATGACAAGCATCTGCAAGAAATCTTGGCTTGTTCTTTGGTTGCTGAAATTCAGACCCCAGTCTTCAATATGGCATAGCAAGAACTCTTGACCACTGAGCCATTTATCCAGCCCCACATAATTCAGACAGCTTTGATACTTAGGGCAAGACTTGTCAAACAATTTGTAAAATACATCTCAGTATACATTTTTATGATCAGACCAGGGCAGGTGAAGGAAAACCACAGAGGGAGAGTGTCACTGACACCACACATGAGTTGTAAATGCCATAACCATGACCTCCCTCTGCTTGATTTCTTCACGACAAAATGTCTGTCAGGTGCCCTCCCTGTAAACAGACTTTCTCTCCATCCCGTTCCAGTCTCTCATTGACAAGATACAGTTTTTGCACAGCCCATGTTTTAAAACTGGCTGTCTAAGCTCTGTGTCCATGAGAATGGAGGATCCATATATATTCTTCAAATTTCACCTTCCTGAATTACATGTGGATACTTGCTTTTATTCTCATGCATTTACATACTAAATCATATAGAAAATCTGTGAACATCACTTTACACTTGAGGTGATAGCCCCATTAAAACTTTATTTTGTAAGTGAAATCATTTCATATCGGGCTATGGGAAAGTCTTTTTAGGCACTTATATCTCTCAAAAATAACCATACGTCTCTCAAAAAACCATATTGTTTTTATTAACTTATTTATTTATCCAAATATTGCTTCACTCCCAGGTTCTACAAGGTGCTTGGTCTAATTTTATTGTGAATATTGCTCCTTCATATCTAAAATTAACAATTTCTACTAAATGTAGTGTGTGTGTGTGTGTGTGTGTGTGTGTGTGTGTGTGTGTGTGTGTGTGTGTTTGCAGGTGCGTTTGCCTATACACACATGTGTAGAGTCTAGATTAGTAGTTCTCAATGTGTGAGTTGTGAGTCCTTTGGGGATCAAATGACCCTTTCACAGGGGTCACCTTAGACTGAGATTTACATTACAATTATAGCAGTAGTAAAATTATAGTTATGGAGTACCAACCAAATGAATTTTATGGTGGGGAGTCTCAACAACATGAGGAACTGTGTTAAAAGTTCATTGGATTAGGAAGGCCGAGAACCACTGGTCTAGAAGTTGACATGTGTCATTTTTTTTTCTGTTGCTCTCTGTCACATTATTTAAGGAAGAGTATCTCCCTGAACCTAGAGCTCACCACTTTGAATATGCTGGCTCACTAGCAAACCCTTGATAAGCATCTGTCTCTCATCTCCAGTCCTGTACCAGGGCTACAGACACACACTGTCAAGCCTACATTTTATATGAGAGCTTGAAATCTGAACTCCGTTACTCCTGCCTGTGTGGCAACCGTTTTACACCATTGTGCTCTCTCCAGACCCTTAACTGTGTCTTTCGGTTGTCCGCTATTTAATTTCTTTTTATTGATGAAAATATGCCACTGAATTGCATAAATGCATACGTTTATTTGCCCCTTGTCCTATAGAAGGAATGTTGATTCATGCTAATGTCGTGGACATTATGAAACAGCTGCTGTCATCACCACAAGACACGGGAGCACAGCTATCACATCACTACACTGTCACTGTGTTTCTCTTCTAGCATGTCTAGACCATGTTTGCTTTTCTATTAACAAACCATGCGACCCTGTTCCTCTGTGTCCTCTCCATCAATTGGTATGTTATGTTTTTAGAGTTTAGACACGTTGGTAAGAACCATAAAGCTATTTCATTAGTATTTGAACTTGAAATTCCCTGATTAGAATTATATGTTAATCACCTTCTGGGTTTATTTTCTATCTTTCTATCTTCTTTAGCAAGATGTTTCCTCATATTTAGCTCATTCTTTTTAAAAAAAAAATCAGATTGTTTTTATTGTTTGAATATTAAGAGCTCTTTCTATAAGTGTTTCCCAGACTAGAGTTTTATCGGTTACACTTCCCATGAGATTGGTTGATGGTAACGATAGGGGTGTTTGGTGTAGTTGCTCATTGTCAAGCTGACAGAATGACTCTGCATTACCCGTTTGATGAGAATATTTATCATAAATGGCTACCGAATGGTGTCTGAATGCTTTTTGCAAATATAGTCCTCATATGGTACTTTTCCCTTGGCTTGCTGACACAATGATTCTTTTTCTCTTATCTTTATACAGCATGGTATGCATATTATTTCCCTTGTTTCTACTATGTAAGTAAAATACGCATTAATTTTCCAATAACTAAATTTTTACTTTGTACTTGCGCCTCACAAAAACCCAAATCTATTTTCCCTCATGAATTATTCTTCATTTACATAGCCTCCATTCTCTACTTAGAGAGTTGATATTTTACCACTCAATAAATGGCGTTACTCTTGTAACTCATTAAATTTAGTTACATATCAACCAATAAATATTTATAGCATGTCGTCTCCGCACTGGTCTATTCTAACTGCTGTGGGCTGAGCAATGAACGAAAGAGGCAATGACCTTATTCACATGTACCTTGCATTCTGATCGGGGTGGAACAACATGAAGAAATCAAAGACTTGGAAAGAATAAAACATAATAAATGCTATGAAGATATACAAAAGGTGATATGAAGACGTTAGAAACAGGGAAACTGATTCATTGAATGTGGGGAATGGGAGCTTTCTCAGCTACAGGGACGGTTGAAGAGTGAGAAGCCAGTTTACTGGCTTTTTCCTTTGAATCCTAAACCCAGCATGCTTGTCCTTCAGTGCTTTGCATTATTAACTGGTCAGGCAAGTAAGGCCGAGGACAAAGTTCTATTGCTGGGTGACCTTTGAACTGTGTACAGCGCAACTAAGCAGGAAATGTATTTCCCATAACTCCTTTCCATTGTGGTTGTGGGATAAGGCTGACCATCAAAGAAATGTATGCAAATTGGAAGCCAAGACTAGAGCTGCAGTCCTGTTTCGCCACCTACATATCAATCCTGAATCTGCCAGTCAGCCTCGTTGGCGTGCACCAGTTGTCCGGATACAGCTCTCTCAACTTCTCCTTTGTTCTGGCAGATGTGTGTAGCATCAGAATTGGAAGGATAGCAAGTCAGTGGGATCCAAACCAAGTTCCCTACCTCCCGGTGTGTCTTTACTCCCCATCAGTTCGTGTTCGTCTTCTTTCTTCCTGGCTTCCTCTCATGTTATCCGTCTCTATAGTTCTCTAAGATCAAATCCCCATTCAAATCTCGTCTTCTCTTCATTCCTAGTATTTCCAGCCTCTATAATAGACCCCTGACTGGTACACGGACCCAATTCAGTCTTCAACTTCTATCAAACTCCTTTCTTCCAAATATTTCCGACTTACCCTGGAGGAGACAATAATTTAGCCCACTATGAATTCATTTGAAATTATGATTGGCACCACATGTCTGCACATGAGCTGTGTGTATGCCATTAGGAGCTTTGTAAATACCTACCTGGAAAATCAAAACTATTGCATCTACTGCCTTCCTTGGGCCTGGCAGTCTTGGAAATGCATTATAAGAAAAACAAACGAGGTTAATTTGGCATGATTCCTAGTGATTACCCTCCCTATTTCTAGGAGTTGACAAGTTACCTGTTTAATAATTCCTCCCAGAATTTTGTAGAAATTACTGTCAGGCTCACTACCCAGTAATTTTCAGAATTCATCCTTTTCCTTCTTTGAAAAAGAAATAGCACCTCGCTGGCTCCCTGCGATTCTTCAGATTACTGCCAGCATCTCTCTAATCACAGCTATAAATTCTATCTGTACCCCAAGGATGTAATTTGTCTGACCCAGGAGAGTTATATTAATTCAAAGCAGTTTGATGTGCTCTTACTGTTTCTTGTCAAGCCCATTACCAGCTGTGAGCTAAGGTCGAGCACCCACTCACTCTGAACAAGAGAAAAACACAAGTGGGGTGCAGCCCCCCAGGAAGCCGAGTTATTTAATGTGTGATATTACGTGATGCTTTCCTAGTGCCAGCATGCATATGCACAGAATCGCCCAAGGTCTTCCCAGAACTCTCTACCCCAGGAGATGTAGATGGGTCAAAGATTCTGCATTTCTAAGAAGTTCCCACAAGTTGCAGTGCAGCTGTACTTAAGTCACTTGGAGAGTGAAGAGGAAAACCTGGGGAGCAGGGGCATGCTCCCAGGGAGTGTAACAAGATCTCAAGGCCCATTCCTTGCACTGTGTCTTTTGAGAGATTCCACAAGCTGGGAACAGTCTACATGAATGCCAGGAACCCAGGCTGCGATCAGGAACCACGTCTGACAAGGTGCTTAGAGACGCCACAGATGGAGATCCGAATCATCATATGTTGCACGATCCACTGTGATTTTTCCCTCTTTCCAAATATTTAACCTGGATCTGTTACTGTCAGTTGGTTAACATTTTCTGCAATTATGAACTTTTTCATGTGGCAAGCAGACCTCATTTGATGACATCACATACGCCTCACTCCCTGGAAATTCTTGTCAACTCCTTTCTGTACTTACACTTGCTTTCAGTAGAATGCAGTACAAATAAGAATCAGTCCTTGTGATTAAATTAGAAGGGCTAGAGGAGAGTGAGGGGACACCTGGAAGGATGGCAGGTGGACTCTCCTGCTGTAGTGTGAACTTACTGTGGAGACAGCTACATGTATGGGAACTATGGATAACCTGTAGAGCCAAAGGTTTTAGCCTTAGAATACCAAGATTCTGGATTCTGTCAGCAAGCCTGCAAGACCTAGTTCATACATAGAGGACTCTAAGCTCCAACTGGTCCCTAGAGGCAGTCTTATGCCTCCCTGATCAGAGGATCCAGCAAGGTGTGTCCAGACTGCTGCCCAGAGAAAATGCATCCCACTTGCATTTTTCTTGGTCAGACTGAGCGGGTGATCAGCCTTAGCTCACAGCTGATAACGGGCTTGACCAAAAACGGTAAGAGCAGCTTGGTCTTCCTGTATATCTCCCCAGCAACTGGAACAGAGGCTGTCTCTGACTCGGACTCTGTTGCCTGTCTTTGTGTTCCTTTCCCTCAGCCAGACTGCCTTGTCTGGCCTCTGTGGGAGAGGATTGTATTTAGTCCTGATGAGACTTGATGGGCCATGTGGGTTGGTACCTATTGGGGGAGGCCTCCCTTTCTCTGAGGAGGCAGGTGGGAGGGTGGGACTGGGAGAAGAGGAGGGAGCAGGGGCTATGATCGGGATATAAAGTGAATAAATTAATTAATTTAAAAAGGAATAAAAGAAAATGTGAAATAATGGACATAAGTTTTTTTAACCTATCTAGGTAATGGAACTTTGTCATAGACAATAGAAAATTAATATAACTCTACGAGCCATGTGTATATCCAGAAACTACCACAAAAGCTAACACAGGACATAAGGGTGCCACACCCCCGAAGACTAATACCTTGCTTACAGAGCATAAAGTTCTTTCTACAGGAGACTTGGAGTTCTTTCTCTTCCTCATAGTCTGCCTTAGAGAGCTTAAGGATACTCAACACATGTCTCTAGGGGAAAGACTTTGGCAAAGCCTATTAGCAGAACTGGTTCTGTGTATGTGATACGAAAGTGTCAGTCAGCTATTAGGTACTGCACCAAAATACCCAAGGTAACTAATTTCAAAACCAGAATGGTTTATTTGTGAGATTCAGAGTTTCAGTCTATGATCCCCACTATGTGCAAAGAGGGCGTCATCTCACAGCAGGAGCAGGTGGAAGACAAAACCCTCACAACAGGCAGAAAGGGGAACAAGGAAAAGACCCTAAGATTCCCCCCAAAGGCACACCCCTAATGATCAGAAGACTGCCTGGTAGGCTCCCACTTCTCCACAGTCTCTCTCAGCTTTCAATGGTGCCAAGCTGAGGTCCAGCTTCAAACCACAACTTATAGCACCGAGCAAGGAGCTCATATCAGTGCACAGCCCAGTGTGGCTGTACATGTCTCCGACACAGGCCTGAAGCCAGAGCTCACCACCATACTGGAAATGCTTCAAGCAGAATAAGTAAACTCAATGTCAGTGTTCTTGTTTGTGGAAAAGGTAATTTTCCATAGTGATGTGTACTGGCTTACTGTGGAATGTTAAGGGGACAATAAATGACTAACTCCCTAGTTCAGGTGCTCAAAATATACTCTCATTTGCTCCATGTTCCTTTTAAAATCTTTGCTTATTATTGAATTATCAGCCTCAAGGACATATAAACTTCTTAATCCATCTTCTTTTGCTTCTCTCAACACAGTGCAACTCTAGTTGTAACTAATGTCACAATGGTCACAATTAGAAATAAAATTGTTTCTTTTGAGACATGTTGCTTATCTTTAGGTACCTTTTGACTTTGTTGTTTTTTTTAAACAAGCAACTCACACCAAAGTTTATAGCACAGGTTAAAACATCTCAAAGCTGTCCAACAGCAATAGAACTCTGCCACCTGATTACCGTATTCTTATAAGCATATGGTTAGAAATTGTCCCCTACCAACCATTACTGAGCAGGGAGACAGACTGTCAATTACAGCAGTGACTCCCCGGGACAGATTCCCCATCGAGGATGTCTTAGAGGTTGAAAGGAAGAGGCTAAGAGTTAAAGGTTGGCAGACTGAAACGGAGCCTCTCTGGCTGATAGGTGAAGGTCTGTCTCACCATCACTGCTTCATGGGGATATTGGTGAGAACAGTTCCCACAGGGCTTACTATCCAGGACTGGATGAAGTTTGTGTCTATTTTCCTTGGGTCTATTGCTTTTGTGCATTTCTACTTCCTGACTTCTTTATTGTGTACATTTTTATGCAGGCAGTGCACAATTTAATGTTGGGGCTGAGGCTGGCTCATGTGGAAAGATATAAAAGAATATAAATTCATAGACTCACACTTGATTAGCCCATGAGAATAAGGGTCAATTCTGTGGCTAAGGAGGAGAGTGAAACACTAGCTTTCATATTTTATCTAAACAGAAAAAGTAACTTTCATGTGCACAGGTGGAATGAGTGGGGAACCTGGCATTGGGTGAAACTACTCTAAGCCCTTTAAATTCAGTCACTAGTAGAATCACAGTCCAAAGTTCCTTGCATTCTGAAAGAATTCAAGGGGTTTGTTTTCCTAAGACAATTTTATAAATGCCAGTTAATGTTTAAATTCATTATAATGAGTTGAATGGTATTTTGTGGGCCACCCTGGACTCTAAATATTAGTAATGACATTTTAATTGGATAAGACACCCAAGGTAGCCATTTAAAAACAAACTTTTGGAATACAGACTGTACATGATTTGGGGTCCACACAGAATCTGTGACATTTAGAACCATCAAGAATACAAGGAGTCTGGTAACATGGTTCAGAGGCTGCCAAACATGGTCACCTAGATTCTGTGTCTGGGACTAGCATGGTATAAAGACAAAAGTGAGTTCCAAAATTTATCTTTTAACCATGACACACGTGCTCGCGTGCACACATAAACATACACACACACAGACACACACACACATGCAACCTTAAAGAAATATTTTAAAGTATTAGCAAAGAAAGCCATGAGGAAAGCACTCACACATTGCTGGCATATGTTTACTGTCCTGTCAGAAAAGCAGGTCCCCACATTCACTGTGTGCCTTTCAGCCATGACCATTCTTCATTTATCTGAAACAACACTGAGTTGGTCAATATATCTACACCACTTTCCAGCTGTTTTTCTACATTCCACGTTCATAGAAAAAAATAGATGCCATGAGATGATAGTGCATTCCCCCGCCTAGGAGACCGGAAGTCTGCATATATCCTTTGAAGAACAGCAAGCAATAGGTTGGAGAGGTAGTTCAGTGGGTAAAGTGCTTGCTAGGAGAACCCAAGTTCAAATCTCAAGGACCCATGTATAGCTGGGTGTGGTAGCGCATGCCTGTAATACACGGTTTCTATGGTGAAACGGAAGACAGAGCTAGAAGAATCCATGGAAGTGCACTGTCCAGCCTAGGCAATGGAAAGAGAGAGGCCCCACCTCAAACAAGGAGGAAGGCAATGGTTGCAGCACAGAAAGCTATCACCTTACCTCTATGCCCTTATGGTAATATGTGTGTGTCGATACCAGCATGTATATACACACACATGTCCACTATATTCATATGAAAGAAAAAAGAAAGGAAAGGGAGAAAAACAGCAAGTAGGGCTTTGATTTGTAGTGAAGAACAAATAAAGAAGGAGAGAGAAAAAAGAAAATCAGAAAGGTTGAAAAGAAACCAAAAGAAAGCAGTGAAGAACAAAATAGCCAAGGAGCACACCAGAAAGCCCAGAGGAATCAAAATCAAACCTTCAAGCAAGTGAAAGCAGAGAAAACACCACAGCAGATCTGAGACAGGATGTCTAACATCCACAATGCTCTTTAGAGGAAGGAACACTTATTTATTAAATAAATATTGTTGTCTTTTATATTCATGGCCACAAGAGAATAGGGTACATTCCGGCAACTCTGTGACAGCTTGGAGAAGTTCAGCTTCAATTTAGAGAGGACTACACCTTTTTTTCTGAAAGGAAACATTATTTTCACAGTTTATTAATGTCACTTCCACAGAGCTAAGTAGCTGTACGTTCACATATGATAAAAATCAAGTAACGTTCCTCATCTCTGACCTTCAAGGAAATACCACGTGAGCATTCATGAATATCAGAGGAAATCAAGGGAAAAGGTGGACTCATGTGACATTTCAAAGGAAGAATCAACAAGACTTCATCAAAGTGGAAGACGGAGGAGCATCGAGAAAAACACAGTCACACCTTCATACAAGCCAAGAGCACACACATTTGGCACATAAGAATGTATTAATAAACTCTAGGAAAGGAATTTTCAATTTAACCCCAAATTTGATTCTGTCTAGACTAAACCTGATCTTAATGGACTTCTTGCAAAGCTGTCAGAAGTCACATGATTGTTTCTTTGGGGTTATGAATATGAAACTATAGAGAGTATAGAGGATTATCTATGAGCTCATTTGTCTTAGGACCTCAGAGATTTGGAGAAATCAATCTCATCATACTGAACCTGTTAGCTGCAGAGCACTGTACCAATGCACACTACAGCTGCTCTGACTCTTGGCATGCAAGTGAAGTAATTGTAAAACTCGGTGGATTTTCAACAAGACAGTGGTGAGTTAAATGTCAGGATAAGAGCAGTTGTTGGGAAAGCAGAGGTGTGGTGTATACTCTTCACCCCACAGAGAAAGCAAGGGAAGATTCTCCTTCCAGATCAAAAGGAAACTTAAGATTTGTCCTCTCTCCCCTTCCTGAGTTCCCCCCGCTGCTGAGTATCCTCTAGGTTGACACCATTCCCAAGGGCAGAGTACAACATCCCTGCCTTCCCCAGTGGTTGACCTCCTGGAACCAGACTTTAATTCCTTATAGGCAGAACCTGGATTTGGGGAGAAGTGGGTACGGTTTTCAGTCTCTCTAGGAAAGAGCCTCATAATGGCAGGGCTGATAAATATGGGATGGGTCTATCTTTGGAAGTTGTGACTTCCTTACCATTGAAAGTATTCAGAACATTCATAGGCCCAAATAAAATACAAATACAAGGTGTGTTGTTGTGATTTTATTTTTAAGTGACAAAAGGTGATTGCACAAATTTTTATGCCACAATGTGTTTTTGAAACAGCAAAACAAAAGTGGCCTCACGTGTGTGTAATTCCAAAAAAAAAGCAGAAGTCAAGAACAAACTATTAGCCCTACTACATTTGCAAGGAGAGAGAACTGTAGAAAATTACAACTGAATAAGATTTACATGAACCAAATGCTTCTGGAACTACACACTGGAAAAGGACTTAAATGGTGAAAGTGGGTGATTGAAAGCACTGTCAGAAGATGAGTGAAGGCCTGCTTTAGTGAGAGGAGGGACTGTTGAGGCTAATTCTCAGGGGCCTAAACTCTGATGACCATTACTACAGTATCCCTGTTGAAGCCTCTCAGCAAAAATCCAATATAACCTCTCACATTTCCAGAAGGTTGAAGGAAAGTATCTTTAAATGCACCTAGAGCAGTCTTCCTGACAACCAGCCTTCAGGGAGACTTAAACAGAGCCTTATCCTACCTAGAATAGCAATCATTCAACCTTAGCCTATTTGCATTCCTTGTCCTTCCAAAGCAAAGGAAAAGAAGCAGAGTGGTGATCCCAGCTCAGGGTCACTGCCCACTAAAAAAAAACAATTATAGAGCATGTACTTAACACCACCTCACCAGACATGATAGTGAAATATATCTGAGAGAGAAGACACAGCCAAAGCAAGGAAAACACAAGAAAAGGCATGGAAAAGATATTTAAACGCATGGCATCACAACTGTCACAAATATTAATACAACCTTGTTCTTCATTAAAGGAAACAGAAATTCTCTCACTAAGGTTTTTTTACATAATTTACCCTTGTCCAGTACAGCATGTCTTCAAATTGAAATTTTAAAAATGGTTATAATTAACATATCAAGGACTTTAATGGAAAAGTTGGGCAACTTGTAAAAATAGAGGAATGATATAAACAGACAGATGGGATAACTCTGAGGAAGGAAAAGATGCTAGAAGTCAAAAGCACTATAAAAGAAATAAAAAGTATTGTTGATGGGTTCCCAATACATAGACTATAACCTTGAATATAAGAACAGATTATTCAAGAACTGTGAAACATGAGCAAAAGGCATAAAAATATACACGACTAGAATAAGAAAAGAGAAAGTTTAAGAGAAATACACAAAGTAATAAGAGTCATCAAATTTCTAAATTTAATGATATGTCATCAAAGCTGTCAGCAAACATATCAAGCAGATTTGGGAAACTTAGGAAACACTAAACCTTGGTATATCTTATTAAAGGAAAAGAAATCCATAGATGTCAGAGGGAAGAAAACACTTTATACCTTAAAAATTAATATTAAGAACTATATCAATTTTCTAATCAGCAATCATGTAAACAGAAAGGAAATGAAGTATTCCAAATGTTGGAAGAAAAATAAAATGACAAACCTAGAATTCTATACCCAACAAAACTACCACCCAAGAAAATGAAAATAATGATGAAGAATTTCTCGAACAAAGTTCAAAGAATTTATTGTAAATGTATTTGTTTGTTTAAAGAGAAAAGAAAATTTATGTAGATGAAGTTAATCCACAAAGTAAAACCTAGAATATCAGAATATGAATAAAATCTTTTATTCTTATGTTAAATTAATAGCTGGTTATCAAAAGACAATTATCCTGTTTTAGCACTATTAAAAGAAATGGGAGTACTATCTACAGTTAATAGCTTCTATCTGTAGAAAGTTTTATAAGAGTGTGGCCTCTAGTCAGTCAATCATGCTCCAATAGAATAATCCCACACCCATGGGTAAATGGGCAGCACAAGCTGTATTCTGGGTAATAAAATTGGGGATGGATTATGAGAAGTGGAGAATGAGCATAAGAATACATCATATGTATATATGTATGTGTATGTATGTATAAAATTCTCAAATAATTAATAAAATATATTTTAAAGGGATGGTATAAATTGGTAATATTGTGTTAAAATACTACAATATTTATGATAAATATTTATTACAATAATAATATTAATTGAATAATAGTATTAATTAATGATAATAGCATTAATTGGAACTCAACAGATTAATTATAATGAGCTGATCATGATGCCTCATATTGAAATTCTAGTCTTTGGATGCTGAAGTTGGACTACCACAACTACCACGACTTTGTAATCCACTTTGTTATGCCTTGTTCCACATCCTCTCCATCACGTGCTCTCGCTTGAGTTTTTGATCTTAGTCATTATGAAGGGTATAAGATAGACTCTCAGAGTCGTTTTGATCTGCACTATCCTGATGACTAAGGATTTTGAACATATTTTAAGTGTCTCAGTCATTTAAGAGTCCTCTGTTGGGAATTCTGCTGAGCTCTGTGTTCCATTTCATTCATTGGGTTATTTGGGGCTGTTGGTGTCTAATTTCTTGAGTTGTTTACAGTTTTTGTATATTAGCCTTGTCAGATGTAGGGCTGGTGAAGATCCTTTCCTAATCTATAGGCTACCATTTTGTCCTAATAATATGCACTCACTGATAAGTGGATATTAGCCCAAAAGCTCAAATTACCCAAGATACAATCCACAGACCACATGAAGCTCAAGAAGAAGGATAACCAAAGTGTGGATGCTTCAGTCCTTCTTAGAAGGGGGAACAAATATATTCATAGGAGGAAATATGGAGACAAAGTTTGGAGCAGAGAGGGTAGGAAAGGCCATCCAGAGACTACCCCATCTGGGGATCCAGCCCATATATATATACAGGTACAAAACCCAGACAATATTGCTGATGTCAAGAAGTGCATGGGGTTGGGGATTTAGCTCAGTGGTAGAGTGCTTGCCTAACAAGTGCAAGGCCCTGGGTTCGGTCCCCAGCTCCGAAGGAAAAAAAAAAGAAAAGAAAAGAAGTGCATGCTGACAGGAGCCTGATATTGATGATTCCTGAGAGGCTCTGCCAGAGCATGACAAATAAAGAAGTGGACGCTCACAGCCAACCTTTGAACTGAGAACAGGGTCCCCTGTAAGAGGAGTTAGAGAAAAATTGAAAGACCTGGAGGAGTTTGCAACCACATAAGAACAACAATACCAACCAACCAGAGCTCCCATGGACTAAACCACCATCTAAAGAGTACAAATAGACAGGCCCATGGCTCCAGCTGCATATGTAGCAGAGGATGGCTTTGTTGGGAACCAATGGGAGGAGAAGCCCTTGGTCCTGTCAAGGCTTGATGCCCCAGTGTAGGGAAATGTCAGGGCAGGGAGGCAGGAAGGGGTGGGTGGATGGGTGGGGGAACACCATCATAAAAGAAGGGGGATGGGGATGGGAAAGGGGATAACATTTGAAATGTAAATTAAAAAAAGAAATATACGAGTGCATGCTCCAAGGCAAGTGTCTACACACAATTCTTTGTGAACTGAACACTGATAGTTCAATAAAAACAAACATCTCATACTTATTCCTAGACCCTTCTGCATGAGAAGGAACCTGGACTCTGAAGGAATGGCCGGTCCTAGGAATGCAACAAGGAAGCTACAAGACTGCTCTAGTCTAGAGCATCTATGAGGAGCAGAATATAAGAAAATTCTTAGAAATAAAACCAAAACCCTAGGCAATAAGGTTGATCTGAATATACCGGAAAGGCATGGGAATCAAGTGAAATAGCCTCTTTTGGTCAAAGCTAGGATAATTTAAATGACCAAGTAGTATTGATCTAAAACACGGAGTTAAAGTCTTGAGTCCGTACGGATGAGAATTGATGTTGAATAACAAACCAGAGAGAGGAGAGCTGTTCCAAGTAAACACAGCACGAAGGATGTAGATGAGAGGCAGTTCTGCAGTGAAGACTTCTAGCACGTAGAACTAGATGTAGGTGACCCAAAGACTACTTGTCAATGACAAACCATCTTCATAATGTCTGCTTCCTGGTAGGATAAATTCTGGTAGGATAAAAGTGAATCTCACTTCACCTGTTTTATTTTTCTTTGCCCTGAAAACACAAAACTCCTACACAATCATAGAAGCATCTCAGTCAAACCAAGAGATAGTCTGCAAAACGTCAAAGCTGCCATCATCAAAACAACCAAGGTCACAAAAAATAAGAGGGAGGAAATGCCACGGCTGAGAGACACTGGAGAAAGGATGGTAAGTAAACATCATGTGATATCCTAAGAAAGATTCGCAGAGAGAGGGATGGCATCAAGTCAAATCTCAGGAAATAAGAATACTTTATAAGCTTTAATCAGTGATGTGCTAACATTACATCCTAAATTATGAGCAATGTTCTGAGAGATGTGAAATTCTCCATCCTCTTTTCTCGATTTTGTTTCAGATATGAATCTAATTCTAAACCTGAAGTCTAAAAATAAGAACTATTCAAATAAATGCCAGGTTTAAATGCCAAAAAGTTGTCTTGCTGTGGCTTGAATGTACCTCCCTTCCACCACCAAATCATGTTAGAAATTTAATTCTTACAAAGGAGATGGTTTCTTCCATTAGTGTAGCATCCTCCACTACGTGATACTGGATATGTATTAAAAGCTAGAGAAGCAGAATGTGGTGGTTCATGTCTACAACCCCTGACCTCAAGGGGTTAAGGTGGGATGATCAGTCTTGGATGCTTGGATGCACAGTAAGCTAGATGCCAGCCTTGTCTGTGTAAGGAAACCCTGAGAAAGAAAGGAAGGAGGGAGGAAAGGAAGGAGGGAGGGAACAAGATTGGAAAAGCTCAGGAAGTTTCAATAAACATATTTTCAAAACCAACAGGTTTATACAGGAAAAAGAAATTTGACTGGGTATTAAATTATTGTATTTATATTTTATATAATTATTGAATTCTATACGGTACCAAACAGAATGCTGTTTTAGGTTCAGATACATTTCCTCCTTTATGTTAAGAACAAACCGTGTTCTCAGTTAAAATCCTGAAAGGATGAAGTGGGAGTCTGGCATCCTAAATGGGAGTCAGTTAATGGTCCACACTTCATCCCACTCAACTTCAGTACTGAACGCAAACTCCATCACCATGTTTTAGAACGCTGCCCACATGTGAGATCTCTCCACATTAAAGAAAAGCAGTGAGGACAGCCCACGTTTCTGTAGAATTCTCAAGTTGCTTTCACCAACTGATTCCTTTTACTTTGGGCTTCATAACTGGGATCTAATGCAACGTGAAGCTGGACAAAGAAAATGGGGATTCAGAATATTGAAATGATCTGATTGATATCAGAGGCCTGAGAAAAGGACTGTGCTTGCTAGCTTTGTCACAAAAGCCTAATTTCAAAGCATTAAAGATTTCATTTCAGAAATTTACCATTGCATATTTTTAAAAGCCTGTTAAATCATGTTGTCTCTAAGGCTTTGGTTTTGTGTCATTTGATTTCAGCTTTTTAGCAAATATCCTTCCCCATGGGCAATTTGCCAAGAAAAAAAAAATGGCTTTCATGCTGCAGTGTCAGAAATGAAAAGAGCAGCAGTTAAAATGGCTTCTGCTACGGCATCCACATACTGCCTGGGATTCAGGGAGAAATTTTCAAAAACATGCATCGTGGACAGTTATCAAGAGCAGCTAAGTTGGGGTGAGCTCCAAGTTGGAAAAGCTTGCGGTTTGGTCGTCAACTTCAAGGATTTAAATCAGCTTGTGGTAACCATGCTGTGGTAACTCTCAACTACAGAAGTCGATTCTTTCTTTACACATTGCGGGATCCTAGAATGTCTCACAATCCCATTTATTTTATTTAATTTTATGTATAAAGCTTCCTTTTTTAAATCCAGTCATAGAATGTAGAAAAATCAATCTGCTACTGACATAGAAATTTCATTCCTACTGGGTACTTCTCATGGTTCTAGAAGGTACGATGGGAGTTGCAGGGCAAGAAAATTAATCATCCATTGCACTCAGCCATGCATCCTGTGAGCTATAATCACAATTATTCTGGCAAGATATGCCTACTGGTGCAGCAGTGGCACAAATGTTATAGGGGTGACCAAGCAGTCTCTGGGTAAGTTTACGACTGGTCTATAAGATGAACTTATTCGCAGAACTGCAAGCAGGCCACAGAACCCTAGAGCCTGCTGCTATTATCCTGTTACATGCACATAGCAGTAAACTGACTACTAAGGATTTATTATTATAGCCACAGATAATCATATCTCTCAACTCTCATCAAAGAACCAGCTTCTTACAGCAGGTGATACAATAGAGAGAAATTGACACACAGCTGGCCAGTAAACAGTGACTGAGACTCCAGTGTGCTCATCCCTAAATGACACATATATATCATACTGCCTCCTCCCAAGGCTCAGAAACCATCAGGGACGATGGAATAGAAAGACTGTAAGAAACAGAGGTCATGCATGACTTCAGAGAAAGTCACTGGTGGACACTGCAGGACAATCGAACATGTGAACTGACAACAGCTGCAACTACATGCCCAAGGTCAAGCCAGACCAAGTCCCTCTGTGAAGAGGGGAGAAGGTCAGGACATCCCACTTCTGCGGGAGTGGGAGCATTCTCATAGACGCAGGGGAAGGGGAGGGGGAGGGGGAGGGAGGAAAGGGGATAATATTTGAACACATAAAATATCCAAGAAAAATAAAATTTTAAATTGATTCATTAATTAATTAATTTTAAAAAAGAAGCTCCTATCTGCTGGGAGAAAGTCAGTTTTCTTTGAGGGTACAACTCTGGAGTAAATACCCTGATCCCCTATATATACTAGCAGCACTAAGTGGATTCCACAGGCTTAAACCAACAACAACAAAAATGTAAGAGAACACATGAAATTGTAAAAAAAAAGATGGCGGTGGGATTATAGGAAGAGTTGGAAGTGGGAGGAAATAGGGGTAAATTTCATCAAAACACACTATATGTAAATACAAAATATTCAGTAATTAAATTAAAAATGTATTCACTTACTTATTAGAAAATCTACTCCAAATAGAAAAAAATAATAATACATGTGAATTTAGGGGACTTCAAAGAGAAAAATAAAAATATATACAACACATACTTCTCAATGTCTCAGTAAATATTAGCAGTAGGATGCTTGCTGTAACCATTTGTTTTGCTGATTCATTTAGTATTTTGTTGTGAAAGTTTTCTCTGGACATTAATATTTTGTTGAAAATATTCTCCAGTGCTGCATGGTTCTTCATCCTAGGAATGCTTAATCACTGTCCTGAGAGCTTTTCCTCTTAGCTTGTAGAAACTGCTTCAGGATGAGGTCAGACAGGGACATTGCTTCTGAGATGAAAAATATCCTCATGGATTCCAAAAGTCTAACATATCTTTTCACATTTACACTAGCATGAAGATGGCATGTACTCTTAGATCTGTGCATGTGCTCTAAGACCTGTTCACATTTCCAGTAACATGAGGATGCCATGTGCTCTGAGATCTGTTGCAGAAGAAAAACTCTGTACCCTTAAACATGACAAGCCTTGTAAACAAGTACAGAAAAGATTCTGCTGTGCATTAAAGGTTGGTGGGAAACAACACCAAACCAAATCCACAAAAGCTCTGAGCTCACTGACAACGAAAGTCTGTGACAGGAGAGACACCGATACTGAACGTCAGCCTGGAAATGTACTCATCTATTCAGCTTCCTCTTCTTCCGGTCTCCAATTCACTCCATGACCACAAAATACCTATAACCATTTCAAGATGCCCTGAAGTAAAGAGTGAACAGCAATCTGTCACAGACTCTGGGGTGTACCAGTAACACCATGTTTATTTATTTATTCCCAAAGATTAGAAATAGAAAAACAAGCCAAATGGCCCAAATTCAATTGCTGGGGCCCACATAGTGAACAGTGAGAACTGACTCTGGGAAGTTGTCCTCTGACCTCCACATACCTACACAAAACACACAAAGACAATAAATAGGCAATACATGAATAAATAATGAGTAAATACATGTGAAATAAAACCACAAAACCCATCTGGGTTATTTTGTTTCCAGTAACTGTCCATCAGGTACAGAATGTACCTGCACACACACAAAAGAAAATTACCATTAGCAACATAGAGTAACTAAGCAGCCACATCCTGGTCAAAAGCCCATGAGGCTTCAAATTGCTAGAAGACCAAGAATGTTCTTAAATCTCTAACACCCAGCCCACTATGTGGAGCAATACCCAACCACAGTAGAGGTCAGTAGATGCTAGTCTGGACCACATTTTAATGCAGTAATCAAGGCAGCAGAAGAAATCATGGTAAAATTAAACTAATGGCAAACCGGTTCCAGTAGTCAGGGCTTAGACTCTGCCAGTAAGGACGTATTTCTGTGAGGATTTTCCTAAGATATCTCAAAGTCCTAATGGGAAAACGATGGATGGGGGACTTGGGGGATACCCGCTGCTGTAACCACCTGTGCATATCAAACTACGGTTACAAAGACAAAGCAGAGGAGAAAGGTCAAGAAAGAAGATACAAGGATAAGTCCAGTATGTTTGCTGGGAGGTCAATGCAAACAACGATAAAGTATAAAAACCAATTGCGTTTCTAAATGCCAACAACGAGGAACCACAGAGAGTGATAAGGATGTACTCAAGGCAATAAATGCATAGAAAGAAATTTAATAAAACAGAAGCGGCATATTGATGAAAAACTGTTAAAGTGTTATTCAACACATTTAAAAAGCCAAACATATAGAATGTTCTGCAGAACGGTGAACCGAGAGATTGAATACCTTACAGTGGTGAGTTCTCCCCAGTTTGGTTTGTCAAATCAGTATAACGAAAGACAAAGAAGCAACAGGCTGCTTTTGGTTATGGTGTTGACAGTTTATATTTATATACTTGTGCACTTATCTATGTAGCTACCTATTTTAAGGTCTATATTGTTATAATAAACACTATGAACAAAAGCCACTTGGGAAGAAAATGTTTCATCTTGACTTACACCTCTCATATCACAATTCGACACTGAAGGAATAAGAAAAGACAGAGCAGAGGGAGAGGGAAAAGGGGATCAATGTGGGAGGAGATAGGGGATATACACAGAGGCTCAGGAAACTGAACAGAGATCTGTAGCATTGGGGGATGGGAAACTGGGGGTAGCCACTAGAAAGTTCCAGATGCCAGGAAAGCAAGAGGTTCCCAGAACCCAACGGGGATAACATTAACTGAAATACCCAACAAAGGGGAGAGAGAACCTGTAGAGACCATACACAGAGTTTAGGCACAGCCCCTGGTTGAGGGATGGGGCCACCCACACAACTCAAAATTATTAACACAGAATTGCTACTGTCTAAAGGAAATACAGGGACAAAGAGTGGAGCAGAGACTGAAGAAAAGGCCATTCAGAGACTGCACCACCTGGGGATCCATCCATATGCAGACACATAACCCAGACACTGTTGCTTATGCCAAGAAGTGCTTGCTGACAGAAGCCTAATACAGCTGTCCCCTGAGAGCTACAAGAGTCAGACTAATACAGATGCGGATGCTCACAGCCAACCATCGGATTGAGCATGGGGACCCCAATGGAAAAGTTAAGGGAAGGACCGAAGAAACTAATGAGGTCTGCAACCCCATAAGAAGAACAATATCAACCAACCAGATCCTCCAGAGCTCCCAGGGACTGAACCACCAACCAAAGAGTACACGTGGAGAGACTAAGGGATCTAGCTGCATATGTAGCAGAGGATGGCCTTATCCGGCATCGATGGAGATGTGCCTGAGGTTTCTTTGTGGATTCCAGCAAAACTTGAGAAAAATAAAAGTACAGAAAAAAAAGCAGATTATTGACAATTCTTGTTAAATACTGTAAAATGGAAATGATGGGAAATCTTGGCTCTCTGTATATATGAACTAAACCATTAACACTCAATGGAGACATCGTATTAAACATCTGGACTTCCCACACCACTCTCACTGACCTCCAGGGTCCGTATAACCATGAGGGTGTTGCTTTCCTTTTTCTTCCTCCTGTCTTGGGCTCTTTTACTCTCTACCTGTGGTCTGGAATACTTCCCCACACAGCTACAGAGTTCAAACTTTCACTTTCTTAAAGATTTAGCTTAAATGCCATCTTCACAATAAGACGCATGCTGACCATTCCACACAAAGTGCTACGCCCCCACCTATGTTACCTCTGGCTCCCTTACTCTGCTCTGGGATTTCCTTTTTCTGAAACATTTTGGTATCATCTTCTCAAACTTACTCAACTATATATCACGATTCTTTTCTCCCATTCTATAATATAGACACTAAAAATCTAAGGCATTGTGTTTATTCATCATAATCCACATGCTGACAATAGTCCTGGGCATACAACCCCCAGTTGATTATTTTCCTAATAAATGACTGAAAGATGATATTTTATATGTGAAAAGAAAGCACAAAATACTTGCTAAAGGCACTAAAAATCATTTCACAAATACACATTACTGCCAAATATCCATCCAAATACATTCTGGTGGCTGTGTTAGTCGGGATTTCATTGATGTAACCAAATGCAAAATATCTTAAGGAGGGATTTATTTTGCTCACAGTTTCAGAAAGTTCAGAGTTTGGGGAGGCAATGGCAGGGCAGCTCAGTCACAGTTGCTAGGATGCAGAAAAAAGAATACCTGTTCCCCAGGCTCCCAGGGGCTGCCCACTCTAACAAGCTTTAGAATTTTTTCTCTGCCTACTCTGCTTATGCCATCTAGACTCCAGCCTATGAAATGATACCACCAACATTCATGAAGGGTCTTTTCTCTATAGCTAATTCTTTTCTTTCTTCCTTTCTTATATTGGATTTTTTATTTATTTGCATTTCAAACGTCATTCCCTTTCCCAATTTCCCATCCATAAATCCCCTATCCCATCCCCCTCCCCTTCTTCTATGAGGGTGTTCCCCCATCTACCTACCCACCCCTTCCTGCCTCCTTACCCTGACATTCCCCTTTACTGGGGCATTGAGCCATGGCAGGACCAAGGGCTTCTCCTGCCATTGTTGCCCAACATATGTAGCTGGAGCCATGGGTCTGTCCATGTGTAGTCTTTGAATAGTGGTTTAATCCCTAGGAGTTCTGGTTGGTTGATACTGTTGTTCTTATGGGGTTGTAAACCCCTTCAGCTCCTTCAATCCTTTTCTATTCCTCCAATGGGGACCCCATTCTCAGTTCAATGGTTGGCTTTCGAGAGTCCACCTCTGTACTTGTCATGCTCTGACAGAGCCTCTCAGGAGACAGCTATATTCTTTCACAGAAACATCAAGAGACCCCTCTCAAATGAAGCCCACCCTTCATCAACGTGAAACCACAAACAGCATTTCCTCAAGCCCTGACAGTACATTCACAGTCACCCATGGGCTCCTGTCCATCTCAATGGAAGCCGCACTCAACTCACCACCAAGATTCCTTATCGTCTTAACCTCACTCCCTGTTCTAAAGTTCAAAAAGCACAAAGGATGCCCTGAGACTCAAGGCACTATGATACAGTGGCAAAAAATAGACATTCAGATTCCACAATGAAGAGTAAGACACAAGCAGGGACAGATCTAAACAAAGTAAGAGAAAGACTAGCCGAGTAAACATTGCTTCCGTAGCTCCATGCCCAGTGTCTTGGACATGCTCTGACACAGGTAAAGTCTATAAGGGATTGCACAGACAGCCATACCCCACATCTTTGCTCAGTACATTCTGCATGCATGCTTGCATTGCTGGCTCTGTTAACCGTTGAGAGCAAACTGTCTGCTCTTGGCATCGCTAGCTTCATGGAGTCTCTGAAGTATCTTCAGCTTCACACTCATGGCTTTAAACATCACCCTTTCCATGGTCACCTGCAAGGACTCTGATTATGCCACATATAACCCACATCCACAGACGGATTTTCCTTTGAAGTCTGAGTGGAAACATTCATCACTGCATAACTGTTACATCCTATATGTCTTCAAACTGAGTATTACGTGTATGTCAAGGACTTCTGCTAGTGGCAATAATAGTCAAGGCTCCATGAATCATGGCTGTCATGGCTTCTAAATGCCTTGGTGGCCAAACATAGGGAAACATTTATTGTGGCTCTGCTTTAAATTTAAAACAATTTTAATATATATGTGTATATATATATATATATGTATATGTATATATATATACTTAATCTTGAGAATTTATCATTAACTTATACAATGATGTGGCTATACCCATTACCAATGAACTACATAACCAAAGTGGTCAAAATTGAAAAATACACATTATACATTTACTTGAACACAAAGAAGAAATGAATTCACCATCAAAACTTTTATCAGTGAGGCTGTCAATCCTCATTTCATTATGGAATGAAATATTTCACATGAGTTGGCTGTGTGTCGGAACAGTTCAGAATGTGCCTTTGTTCCTGTGGTGTCTGATTTGATAGTGCATAAACCCAAGCTACACTTTGATCCATCCATACTTTTTATTCATAGATTCAGGATATAAATATTTCACTGTCATAAAGAAGAAAAGTCCACTGAGATTAGCATTTCAGTTGTGGAATCACAACTAATGCAGACAATAAATCCAGTTCTATACATCCCAGCTTACTCATGCTGAATCCCCGGGGAAGCACACAGCATTCTCCAGGATGCCTGTATTTTTGTCTCACCAGTCAACTGACTAACCAACAGACTAGTCATGTGTAAAGCTGCCCCCAATTCACTGTAATATCAAATCCACCAATCCACTGCAATACCAAAGCCACCAATCCACTGTAATACCAAAGCCAGTAAAGAACTTTTCCCAAACCCAGATATTTTATACCTGACCTCTAACTTATTATAAATAAAAATTCCTTAAGCATAACGTACCATCGACAATGACACATTGGCTTGCCAGTTTTTTCTCTTGGTTCAACTAGTGCTGCCTACCCAGAAAAACTGGTTCTTTGCTGGACTGTGTGTTTCAGTCTTTCTTCTTGTTTTCTCCTTAATAAACTCATCATATGTCCTCTGAAGTTCCTCAGCTTACCTGTTGGGTGGCTTCTTTTGTGAGCATGACTAGATCCTAAAGTGACTCTCCTTGGGTGTCCAAATTTCAGCCTTTGGTATCAGATTGATATATGTTCTCTGTTTTGGGGGCTGGGTTGCAGATGTAGGTTAAGTCCTCTCTGGGTCTCAAGTCTCCTAGAATATTGAAACTGGGTTTTGCGTTAGCAAACAACAGTCAAGTTGTGTGAGCAATGGGCAGACACCACTTTCCACCTTCTTCGCAGGGGACCTGAGTCTGGGATGAAGACAGAAGCCTCCATCAGTTACAGGAACTGTGCTCTGCTTCTTCTGTAACTCAAGCCTCAGATAAAGGCAAGGGCATTTGACAGTGAGGTGCTATGGCTTTGTTTCAGTTGCTTTACTGCATTTCACAGAGACTGAAGTTGCTTCTCTCTTTGTTCTTTGTGATGTAAATCTGCCTCTGACTGTGACCAACACTTCTGAGTCTGACCTCAATAAAAACATATGAGAGCCAATTTTTCTTCAAAGAAAAGCAAAGAGCTGTTGATGCTCCTAGCCTGAAAGGACGCTTTAGACAAACACAGCCCTAAAGAGAAAATCTCAGGACTGTCTAGATGCGCAGTGGTCTCACAGGTGTACAGAAAAAAGCACTCCCCTTTCAGAAACATGCATTCAGCCAGAAGGTTCACAAAAATGCTAGTTACCTAGCACCTCAGCCGCCCACTCGCTCTAAGATATTTGGGTTTATGAAGCAGAGAAAGGAGTAAAACTGACTCGGAGGAGATACTTTGATGGGAAAGCTTATAAATAACATACTTGACCAAGATGAGGCCCTGCCTCAGGCAGCCCTGCCTCAGTCACATCAAAATTAAAGAAAATTATTCATTTAAGCCCAAGCCATCCTTGAAAAACCCCAGCTGACTTTGTGCATAAGGCTGTAGTTCCTCATCTTTCTGGTACCTAGAAAACTGTGTTCTCTCATGGCAATCTTATGCTTCAAGTGGCCAAAACAGAAAACAGTGAAATTCGATTTTTTGTAGATTTATTTATTTATTACTTGTATGTGTATGTTTGCCTATGTCTATGTATATGTGCCACATGCATGCAGTGCCTGCAGGGGCCTGAAGAGGGCGATGGATTCCCCTGGAACTAGAATTACCTATGCTTGAAAGCCACTAGTGGGTGCTAAGGATTTAACATGGTCCTCTGCAAAAGCAGCAAGTGCTTGTAACTACTGATCCATTTCTCTAGGCCCTGAAATTCTAAAATTGCAATAATTTGTATGTTCAATTGGAAGACTGTTTTTAAAAAAAAACTGGAAGGTTGTTCTCATCGGTGCTTCAAAGATCTGCTTCTTACAAATAGTTCAGTAAAACTTAACTGAGATGTTCTCTGTCTAATAAAGTCTCATTTGATGCTATCTTGTGACCCTCCCTTCCCTTTTGCCTTCAACCTACTCCCCCCAGACCCCACACCCACCTCCCACATCCTAACCCCATATCTCACCTTCATGATTCTTTTTTCTACTGAAGTAAAGACCCATTCCTCAAATTTTAGCCAAACACCTGTAGGAAAGCCAGTGCTCTGTGACATTGCTCTAAGGGGAGGAAAATATAACAAAGCCTTCACCCAGTACCCTCTTCCCTGTTCCCACTTTCCCTCACACACAGAGCACTTTATGTCCTAAAATTTTCTGGATAGAGATTTGAAGAACATAGCCTCTGTCCTCTTTAGGGCCGACTTTGAAGAAACTTGTTTCTCAGCCTTGCCTTCCAGTAACATCTGGACTAAACATCTGTCAGGGCTGCTTCTGTACCCACCTGTGCTGCTGAAGCTCCCTGCTCTCCAAGGATTGTGAATCCACTGCACCACCACTGTAGCCTGGCTTTGGCTTTTGGTCAAGAAAGCATGATGTTCTCTGGGGAACTACCTAGCTGGGAAGCTGTGGCCTCCCTCCTAGACCCACCATTGTTGTTTGTTTGTTGTTTGTTTGTTTGTTTGTTTGTTTTCTTCAGCCTCATCAACATAATCCCTGCGTCTTACACAGGGTGTTCCTTAAACACCTAGGAAGTCTCCTCTTCCCCTCTTACCAACCCCTTAGGAAAAACTGAACTATCTATTAATGAGAACAAACCATGTTCTTTCCAATCTCAATTCTGTCATGTGTGTTTGTCCTCCCCCAAGTACTGAAACCACTCATATGACAGCATGGACTTTGAGAAGTCTCTGCCATTTCTGTCACAAATTGAGTTACTTCTGGGCTCTCTTCAGCTCGTCCATCTACAGCATTACTTCTTTTTGATGGAAATTTCCACTCATTACACACCTTCACTTCTCACAGGAGAGAACACTTTTAAACCAGAAGTGAAGACAGCACTTAGAACGTTAGAACGACCAGACATGAGGCTTCCCTTCTATGGATAAGGTAGGATAGGAAGACAGAGGTGCAGGAAAGGAAGGGGCTTGTCCCTCTCCTCGGAATCTGACTTGTTACTAGCTAAGAGTCATGGGATTTTATCAAAGCTGAACGAACTATAAATAGCTATACCCTCTTTACTGAGAAAGCATCACAAATGAGATTATAAACCATGTTTGGTCAAGACACATGTCTTATCCTCTTTTTGGTCAAAAGAAGGCACAGTCAGGACAGAAAGAAGCACAGTGAACACAGGAAAAGTCCTCTGACGTTTTTGGCCTATGCTTTCATCCTTTTCTTCTCAGTTGACTTGTACAATACAACTTACAACCTCACTGATGGAAGGAATTTTATTAAGATAAAAAATAATACATAAGCATTTGACTTTAATAACGGATGCTCCCAGAAAAGGGCAGGGACAACTAGACTGAAGAGTCTACGGGAATATTTGATTGGCTAGTGTTCCTGGTTGAAGAGGATAAGAATGTTACAGATACACAGGCAAATTTGCCTCAGGCTACTCTAGGATTTTTCATATCTCTCCATTGCTCACTTTCTTCTGTACTCACCTCACAACCTTTTAACTGTGAGGTCAAACATCTGGAATGTATTCTTTGCAGAGTACTGGCTTCTACCAACCAAGAAGCTAAAGATGCCATTAAGACAACATGTAAGACTATGACAGATTCCCCGCCTTGCTGGAACCCACCTACCTCTTTCCCCCACCAATGCATTTGATAAATCTTTGATTTATGAATTTCTTTTATTCTCCTGAGACTATTAAATGTCCAATACCTTCAGAGTTGGAACATGTTGTTCAAGGCAACCTGGACCTATGTCCCTGTCCATGGTCATGCGTATTTGGCTCAGAATATACTGCTTTATGACTTTGAAGGGAAAACTGTGCTTTACATGGACAACTTAATCTTTTTAACTTAGATACAGATTATATTTAGCTTAGATACAGAAATACAGCTTTAGAACCAGGAATTCACATGCATGCAGGTGCTGTTAAGGCACATCTGTGTGTGTATCTTAAATCTATCTATTGGTGTATACATTGTGATACTCAATGAACTCCAACTTGCTTAACTCTCCTGAAATTTCTTTTCTGTGACATAAGTGAAGCCTCTCCAGCTGCATTGGAGCAAAGATCCCAGGAAACACCTCAGGCTGCTCGACGGACATGCAGACTTCCATCACTCTTCCAATTGATTTGATAGTCTGTGGACTTGAAAAATGTCTTTCTACAACATTCCCTCCTAAGATGACTAAAACAGGGTATAAATTAAAACAAAAGACTTCTAAATATCCCCAAACTATACAGTTAGACAGGCTCAGTTAATGTGCTTTGTCCTACTTGCCCTGAAGTCAGGGACTAATTAATTAACAAATTCCACCAGAATGCCTTAACTATGACCATCTAATAGTTTTATGTGACTATTATAAAGTTATTATAAAATGTTTGCATTTTAAACTAAAAATGCCTGTCTCAGAGCTCTTATAGTAAGAGAAGACTGAGTTAAGGAAGGGGAGGGGGGAGGGGGATGTATGCCCGGATACCGGGAAAGGGAATAACACTCGAAATGTATATAAGAAATACTCAAGTTAATAAAAAAAAATGTAAAAAAAAAAAACCTGACAGCAAGCTTCATCCTTGACAACTTTATCCATATTTTCTTTACCTCTGCAAATACTAATATCTAGGTCTAACCTCATCAAAAAGTCATCCCTTAAAAATGCAAAATTAGAGTTTCTTAGCTCTCTATATCAATTGGTGAAATAAAATAAGTAATAAAAATCTCAAGGCTCTAATGAAAAGAGCTTAGAAGATAGCAAATGAAAACAATGAATGGAAAGTACCAGGTGTGTGTGTGTGTGTGTGTGTGTGTGTGTGTGTGTGTGTGTATGCATGTGCATGTGTATTCAAGTGCATGTGTACTGTGTGTGTACTGTGAAGCATGCAGGAATGATTATGGCTACACATATATTTGTATGTTGTTGTCTTAGGGTTTCATTGCTGTGAAAAGACACCATGACCAAAGCAACTCATGTGTTAAAAAATCAAAAAACAAAAAACAAAAAAATTTAATTGGGGAATTGAGTGGAATGGCTTACAGGTTCAGGGGTTTAGTCCATTATCATCTTGTCAGGAAGTATGTCAGAATGCAGGCAGATATGGTTCTGGAGGAGTCAAAAGTTCTACATCTTGATCAGAAGGTAGCAGAAAGGGACTGCCTTCTAAGACATCCAGAAGGAGGCTCTCTTCCACACTGGGAAGAGCCTCAGTATAGGAGGCCTTAAAGCCCACCCCCACTGCAACACACTTCCTCTAACAAGGCCACACCTCTTCCAATAAGGCCACACCTCCAAATAGTGCCACTTCCTATGGCCAAGCACTCAAACTCATGAATCGGTGGGGGCCAAACCTATTGGAAACACCACAGTTGTCTTCATGATATTAAGCTGATGAACAGGTGAACAGTCATAAATTAAGTAAAATGAATCCAAAAGCATCTCAAAGTTCACATGATTTGGGAAATCTTTAAGGTTCTGCTAAACTAAATAAAGCGGTGCTAATTAGATATATGTATCATTTCTAAACAATTTATACTTTTAAAACAATTACTGTACATATGTAAGCTGTATAAATGTGGCCAGGAGAGATGGCTCAGTGGTTGGGAGCACTGGCTGCTCTTACATAGGACCTAGAGGGTTCTCATAACCCACACTGCAGCTCACAGTTAACCCCAGCTCCATGGCACCCAATGCCCTTTTCTGGCCTCTGCAAGCACACAGTCATGCACACGGTGCACATACATACACGTAGGCAGAGCGCCCATGCATATAAAAATAAATAAATCCTAAAATGTATAAATCCCTGAATGTATTATTTTGATATTATTTAAAGGCGAAGAATATTTGAGTATACTCTACATCTAAGAATTGTATTATTGAAAATGTGTATTCTGAGGCAGAAGTTACTTGCTGGGGCTCGGAAGCTTGGGCTTGAGCATCTGCCTAGGGTTAGCTCAGTGGGGTGAGCAATAAGACGGGCACTTTGAGACTTTGGAGAAGACAAGTTTGATTGTGATCTTTTGGAGAGAGTCTGAGGCTTAGCTCAGATTGCCCTGGACCTCATCGTGCCATCCAGGTCAATCTCGAACCTCTGTCAGTCTTCTGCAGGCCACACCAGCGTGCCCGGTCTTTCCCTTGTGAGAACAGAGGATCTCACTGTTGGCTCCAGCTGGCTTAGCAATCCTTGAGCTTCCAGGATGCTTAGAATTTGGATGGAAAAATCATATTAATAAAGGAAGGCAACTCTCCTCTTTGGGATGTTGTTTAAAACTTTTTTTAAAACAATGTTCATTTCTGTAAATTATACATGCGTGCAGTTCTTTGAGGAGCTATTTCACAGCTGCTGTACATAATATACAATAAGCAACGTAAAATGTCAGGTAGGTGAAGAAAGTCAGACATTTTCATAAGGAAAGTTACAAGTGTGAATTCACTTTTGGGTTTTGGTGAATTTAAAGAAAAAGTACTGGTTGAGAGAGAAATATCTATTGACAATATGTATATGTAAAACCCAACAAAACTACAGGCCCAAACAGAAGATTTTAACAAGGTGCAGAATGTCTGAGCAGGTTGCAGTTACAAAAGGTTTAGAAAATAGAATGTAAAATTTTGTTTAAAAGCGATTTTCTGTCTGAGCAAGTTGGGTATAATTAGAAGAGAATTGTCTGTAGATGAAGCCTTTTATGTCAAAAACACACACTCCAAGCTAAAGTACAGTGTTAAAACAATACTTTTCTTTGGAATGTTGATCTGCTCTTTATACAAGACGGGGAAAGGTATTACTGTTCCGACTGCTGGCCTGAGAAACAGAGGTCCCAGGCTTTATTTAGCAAGGTAATTTCTAGCAGTTTGTACTGTCAGTTACTAGGTCTTCACTACATAAGGAAGCCGAGTCTTTGGAACTTTGGAAGTGAGAAGTTTTAGGAATACTGTTTACAGAATGAAAAACAATTGTTTCTTATACCACTGAGATTCATGTGGCTTCAATACATGTGGCTTAAATACATTTGGCTTAAACGTATTTAAATGCGTTTGCAACATTTGCTTTCAATAGTTTATCTCATGCAGGATGAAAGGTGCCGGCTTTTAGTGGTCTGCACAGAACGGGAAGCGTGCAGGTGCCTCTCATCATTCTCCATCGATATTTTATCATAATTATAAGTGTTCCAATTTACATTCTTTTTTAAATCATTATGTTCAACCTAGGTTTGTCTTAAATTTTTGTTGCTTTGTTACGTTTTATTTTGTTTTTAAGACAGAGTTTCTCTGTGTAACAGCCCTGGCTTTCCCCGGAACTCAGCAGAATGGCTTCAAACTCACAAAGAGTCTCGTGCCTCTGCCTCCAAGTGCTGGGATCAAAGACATCCACCCAACCACCACCCAGTTTCTTTAGCCTTGGCTGTCCTGGAAGTCATTCTATAGACTAGGCTGGTCTTGAACTCATAGAGATCCTCCTGCCTCTGCCTCCCAAATGCTGAGATTAAAGGCATGTGCTACCACCATCCCAGAATTTGTCTTCATTTTAATTTTGAATGTAAAAGAATGGAATTCAGTATTACAAGGTGCGTTAAATAACATGGCCTTCTGCATTTGATGTTACAATCCGTTTTCATTCAGGTGGGTGACCAGGTTCGTGATATAGCATGTATTTCAAACCTTTGCGTCTTTTTCAGATTATAATACAATTACGTCTCTCCCTTCCCTTTCTTCCCTTCAAACACTCCCACACACCCATCCCACTCCCCTTCAAATTCATGGTCTTTTTAAAATTAATTGTTCTTACATTCATTTAAACCTAGGTATTTTAAATAAAGATTTCAAAATCAGATTTTAAAATTAAGGCTTTTTTTTCAATCTATAATTAACTTTGATAGTTTTGCAGGACCCAGGACATTTAAGAGATACATCTCAGACATGTTTTATAAATGAGTTGTTTATGCTTCATGTTCATACGAGACTACTTGTATTCTCTCAGTATATTAGTCCTCACTTGAATTCTGTAGTCATTATTGGATGAAACTATTATATTCTATAAAAATAACCAAATTCTCTTTCAGTTGGGAATAATCATCAGTAAGTTCTTCAGCCGTGGCTGTTCAATGTCCTATTCACAGTTAGGCAGCCTTAGTCTTGAGACAGTCTAGAAACTTCCGCAAACAGTGAGAGAACACCGTCTTCAAGAAGGTCCACGAAAGAATGAAAGCAGCTGTGATAAGTGCTAACTTCTGTGAACACAAGGCCACACCTCTGGATTCTGTTAGGACCTAGAGAGCACTAAAAAGAGGCTGGGCCATTTATAAAATTTCTAACCAAGAGTGGCAGAGCTTGCTTAAGTCATATAAGCATGAATTGGTGGGGTAGATTGTTTGTTTGTTTGTTTGTTTGTTTGTTTGTTTGTTTCGAGGAGTTATGGGTTTCTATCAAGTTTTGTTGCAAACCCATCTTTGAATTTTGATGTGACTCTAACAATAGAGGGCTTTCCTCCTTTGTATGTTCCCTGAGAGAGACACTTATGCAAAACAGACTTAACTTGTACATGGTCTTACATGGCTGTCTGTTCTGTTTTGAACACTGCCAAACACTCTTGTAACCCATAGAGAGTTTCTCAATGCCAATGAATATTCAGTTTGTTATCTTCAAGAGGGAAAGGTTGGGATTTTCAGATTGTTCTTTTGCTGGTCATCATGCTTTATTCTATTTTTGCTTTCAATCCTAATGTGTATACCTTAATGCTTCAAAACTGTAAGAAAAATTAAAAAGTATGGTAGCCTAATTATTAGATGTACTATAGGACTCTACGAAAGTCACATGACTGAGGCCTCTGATGAGAACCTTTGTGGCTGCCTGTGGCGCGACCTAGCTTCTCCCTTACGAAGTGGGACATGGCCAAATAGGAAAGAACCTGCCTATCAACACCAGACTTTAGTTCTTTAGTACTTGGCAACCATTCATCAAGAAACAATGCCTGTCACACAAAGATTATTGTCAAGGCTGGAAAAAAAATGAGAGCATATTTTAAATGTCATAAAAATGAGGTCACAAAATTGAAGAGAACGAGACTGCAGTCACCTGAGTCATTCTGACCTAACACATATTTCTGAGGACCCCCTGACATTATAAAGATAAGGAATTATAACCCCACTAAGTGGGGGATATTAACAGTACTCTAAATGTATAAAACAGATTCATTCTGCACCTGATTAACTATCAAATTTCTCTCCATCCAGTCATGGCATTGCACACACATTGCCTTACGGGAGTCATTAGCGTTATTGCTGTAGCAGAAGGACCTGAGAAGGCAACTCAGTGTTGCTGAAGGTGTTTGCCCGCCTCCACTTATATGCATTTCTGGGGAGCCAAGGAGGAGTCATGCTGTAGTGGCAGTCACTGTTTCAGAGCAACATGACACAGGAAGGGAAGGATGGTGAAGGCAAGCAGGCAGCACTGGCATCTGTGACAGCAGAGGGAGCACCATGTCTCCACCCTCCCACTACATGACCGAGCCAACTAGGGGGGACTTAGGAGGAAAGCATTGTGAAATTAGTGGGATTAACAACCCTGGAATCCAGGGAAGAATGCCACAGTTACTGTCATCTCCCCCAAATTATCACAGTAACACTGACTAAAACTCAACCACTGAACTAGGATTCATGTAAAAGATCTGACAAGTTATTTAGATAATTCATAGCACCCGTAGTCTTATGCCACCTAGATCATAAGATCAATTGGATGGCTATTGTCTTAAATCTTAATAGTTTATATACAAACTCATCTTGCCATCTATACTAATATTTTGAATGTTATTTTTCCAGTTAACTTTAATTGGCTTCTATTTCATGTAAATTACAGCCTATATCTGTCCTTGGTTACTAAGCGACCCCTGAAGAAAAATTTAGAACCAGCACATAGTAGCCCAAAGTATTATCTACAAAATAGTTAAATAACTGAATAAATGTATACTCAGAAGTCATTCCCCAGTCCCAATGCCTAGGTCAATAATTCAATTACACACACATACAAAGGTTAGAAAGAACCTATTAAGCATAAGTCACTATAGGAAATCTATGCAGGTGGGACAAAAACATTCCTCCAATCCCTCTTCTCAAACAGAAGAAACCCTAATGAGAGATAGATGTCTGAAACACACTTCTACTCTGAACTCTATGTCCCAGCAGCAGCAGACCCTTTGGGAAGTCTGGTACTGTCATGCACAGGATTCATGTCTGGTAGGGACAGTGAACAGCCAGTGTGTGGTGTTAGGCATGGACAACAGCTACACTGTGCTAGAAGCCATGTTCCACTCAGGGTTGTGGCTCTCAAATGGAGACAGCCCTTGTCTCTGCTCTGGATGGCACCACAGTGGGTGCCGTGACTGAATTTCTTGGTTTTGTTTCCCACTTTGGAAGTTGGGAGTTACTGTTATGCACTTATTATCAACATGGGTGTTTCAGTCATTCTGTTAAGTTCTGTTCACTTTCACCTTTGCAAACACTATGATCATGTTGCCCTCCTAATGCACGAACGTATCCTGCTCATTTTCAGAGGCAAATGGGCCTCACATGGAGAGAAACCTAGAAACAACCCTGTTATTTTATTGGTGCCATTTCTATGATAATTTTTAACAAAATAGAATAAAAAGATACAGCTTAGAACGACTATTCTAGAATCCATGAAATCAGGGCTAAAAATCCCTTCCTTGTTCTGATACATGGATTTAGCAAACCGTAGCTACAAAAACATGTAAATTCTATCTGAATTTTAGAAGGACATGCTTCTGAAGCATCACTTCAGACAGTAACGGGGATTCTCAACTCCTCCTCACATGCCAAACATAAAGACAGAAAGTTTCTTCTGTACTTTGTATCAAATGCACTCGTGAATTGCGTGATGATCCGGGTGTTCATGGCGAATGTGCAGCCTTCCCTTCTCCATCCATGCTTGTGAGCGCTGCATTAAAAATGCTGAGAGTTCCAGGGACTAAGCCACTACCTAAAGACTATCCATGGACTGACCCTGGACTCTGACCTCATAGGTAGCAATGAATATCCTAGTAAGAGCACCAGTGGAAGGGGAAGCCCTTGGTCCTGCTAAGACTGAACCCCCAGTGAACTAGATTGTTGGGGGGAGGGCGGCAATGGGGGGAGGATGGGGAGGGGAACACCCATAAGGAAGGGGAGGGGGGAGGGGGATGTTTGCCCGGAAACCGGGAAAGGGAATATCACTCGAAATGTAAATGAGAAATACCCAAGTTAATAAAGATGGAGAAAAGGAAAAAAAAAAAACGCTGAGAGTGAAGTTAAAATCTAAGCTCCTTGTAGGAAACCATTCGTCTCTCACTCCAGTCCAGCACTCTACCACTTTTCCTGAGTTCAACAAAGAACTCGGAATACGCTGCTTCTGTCCCAACCAATTGGAAATAAAAATAACACTGTATTAGAAGCACCTTACCTTTCGTGAACAGGAGTCGTTTCAGGATAGGAAACTAAGGTCTCATTCTGAGCATTCTTTACAGTCACTCCTTCTGTCATTCATCACCAATAATTGGATGAAAAGCAAGAAGAAATGTCTATAGGTCTTTTGGAAAAACCTCTCCATATTACACAGAACTAAAACCATTTCTTGGTGGGCCCAGAGCTCAGTTCAGCAGTAGAAGTTGCCTGGGTTAATGCAGTAAGTCAGCAAAGCAACAGATCTAATATCAACCGCTTCTTTTGTCCCTGTTTTACTAAGCAACATGACCGTATCCTGTGTTATTCAGTTGAGCTGTGCTTTAGACCTTCTCACTGGCAAGAAAAAGATAAAGAAATAAAGAGTATTACATAAAAGAAGTCGGCGAAGCTTTCTAGTAATGCAGATTATAGATCCAGGCTAATAAAAATGTTTCATGTTAAAAGATCATTGCACCACCAACAGCAATCATGAATGTGAAGTCTGTAATATACACATGTGTAGAGGATTCTACAAAAGTCACATGACTGAGGCCTCTGATGAGAACTTTTGTGGCTGCCTGTGGTACAACCTAGCTTCTCCCTTACTAAGTGGGACATGGCCAATTTATACTATTATATTATATATATTATATACATATAATATATATGATCTGTAATATATCAGTGTCTTATGTGCTATAGAACAGCAGCGTAACTGGAGAACCCTACTTTCCTATCTCTCACAGTTTCGCCACAGTTTGAATCTTTGGGCAGTAATTTATATTCTGTACCAGAGCACCAGGCCCCAGTAAAACAGAGCGGTGTTTACAAACTGTAATGCACACATCCCTCGTTGAGCTTGTGAGAACATTCTGTTCTGTGTTCACACTGGATCTGCTTTACCGTTCCCTCTGAGAAGTGGAAATAATCACATAATTCAGCTCTACGTTTCCCTGCATGTGGACAGGTTGCAACGTGCTCCACCTTGCTTTCTGAGGAGGTAAAGGACAGTGAGTAGAAGATGCCATAAAGTCTCTGCCCCACCAGGGCATCTTGCCATTGTGTCCAAAAGCCAGGGGATGCTAGAGTTTGGACCATAAGTGCCTTCAAAGAGTCATTGTGCTTGCTTTCCATGATGTCTCTAGTGGGAGTTGGACTTTAGTAGAAGGGGGTGAGTAGGAATACTTTAAGACATTGGGACAGGCCCTTGAAGGGGACTGAAGTAGCCTGCCTCATCTCTCCCTTCATTTCCTGGGCATGAGATGGACAGCTTTGTTGAGCCCCTACTGCGCTATCTTGCCCCAGGCTCAGAGACAACAACAAAGCCAACTAAATTATCCAAAATTGTAAGCCAAAGATGGTTCTCGTATTTATGACTTTATTACCCTGGTATTCAGTGATAGAAACTGAATAACACAAGAGAAATGTTAAAAACGACTAAGACAGAACAAAAGATGGTTGGATATCCATCCTCCTTAAAGATGAAACTACATATTTGATACAAAACTCTCATTCTAATCCCCCTCCCCCAAATGTCAGTGGAGGGCTGGAGAGAACAGGGCCTGGGAGTGTCTGGGATAATTTGCAACACAAACTATTTATCTGAGAGGAGGGAACCTCAACCAGGAAAATGCCTCCATAAGATCCAGCCGTGATCAGTCATCAATGGGGGAGGGCCCGGCCTATTGTGGGTGATACTACCCCTGGGCTGGTGGGCCTGGGTTCTATAAGAAAACAGGCTGAGCAAGCCATGAGGAGCACCCCTCCATAGCCTCTACATCAGGTCCTGCCTCCAGGTTCCTGCCCTGTTTCAGTTCTTGTCCTGGCTTCTTTAATGATGAACAGGGATATGGAAGCCAAATAAACCCTTTTCTCCCCACCTTGCTTTTGGTCACGGTATTTCATGACAGCAATGGTAACCCTAACTCAGAGAGAGGGTTTTTGGCATCTAACTCCCAGTTTATCTGTTTAATATCTTAGAAGCTTTAAAAGAATGAGACAATTGTCAAACGTTTCATAACATTATGTCAAATTCACAAAAATCGGAAGATAAATATAGTATAAAATAGCATAAACCATAAAACCTAAATCCATTTTTCTCCAGACAGCAAAAATTAACTAGAAGCTAAGATAAAAATAAGAACAAGTATAGAAACAGACACCCCATCTAGCTGAGCCACCTCTGCCTTTAGACAAATAATTCATTCTTTTTAAAAAGAATTGTCTTGTATACTTATTCCATGAGGATGATAAGCGCTGATGATTTGAGTCTTCTCTAACTGACCTAAAAATCGTACACCGGCACTTGGAAGCTACCCAAAATGGTTCTCAATGCCAAACCAGAGACAAGTTGGGTGAGGGAAAAGAGATTCATATTGTCTTATAATTCATATGATGAGTATCTCAGAATCCATACTAATATAAATAAATAAATAAATAAATAAATAAATAAATAAATAAATAATAAATGAATGACTGAGTAAATGTGAAAGAAACAGGTCTCCTGTGCACAGGATTTTAACAACCTATGTAGATGGTTCACTACAAATGTAGAGAGCGGTCTCCACACTCCTCCTCCACAGTCATGAGCTGTGTGGACTGAGTCCCTTCCAAAGGATCCAGTGTGGAAGGGATAGTAGTGACGTAATTCTGTAGTGTGACACTGACCAACCATTCCCAACAGGTGACCAAGATGAAAGGGCAAAATCGTGTCATGATAAGGAATCTTAATAAGTGGTGAGAACAGCATTTCGATCTTGAGGTCTTCCTTCCCCGTAAAAACCACGAAAAGCCAGCAGTGTCCGATGACAGCTTCGCACTCCAGCCAGGAGTCCTACGGTATATCTCACTGGTATTCCTCACGGCTGCCAAGGTCAGCCAAAGCCACACAGGTCCATGACACTGTCACAGGCAAATGTGGACTCCAGAGACATGACAACTCAGAAACAAGGTAAAAAATCAGTGGGATTTCAGGACAAAAAATGAAATTAGATAAAAAGTAAAGAAATCTCGGTGATGTGTAAGCTGTAGTTAATGGTACAGTTAATGACGAGTGTTGGTTCGTTAGTCATAACGAATGCACCATTGTGAGATTTTATCAGGGAAAATTGTGTGTGGGCTGCATGAGAATTGCATTGCCCCAATTTGTCTATAAATCCCAAGTTGTTCTAGAATAAATGCAGATTTTTAACAAAAGTCATGCAAGTATAACTCCACGGCGGTACCATATCCCAGTTTAAGAGCCTTCCAGGTACCTTCGTGCTAGACATAAACTCTAGAGAGAACACTCGGTCTGGCCTCCCCGCCAGTCATACTGTGTCTTTGGACAGGGATCTCCTGTCCTTGACATTTATGCGACATGCATGAGGCTTAACAAATGCTGGATGAATCCCAAACACATGGTTCTGTGTATCAGCAACATTCACTGCTAATTTTATTTTATTCAGTACAAATCAGGAACATGGTTAGGAAGTGTATTTCAAAAATTATGATGCCCTCCTTTCAAAGTTCAATTAAAAACTACTGCAGAAAGAGACCGGTTTCTTCCAGAGATGATTAGGAAGTTTATCTTCAGTTGTATAAATCACTTGCTGTGGACTCAAACAAGATGACGTTTCCTTTTGTAGTGGATCCTGTCTACCCACTGTGTAAAGAGAATAAAGGGCAGCTTTATTATGAAGTCGGATTGCTAAATTTGTGTTACCATCACCGTTTCTCTGGCAACCACTGATATGAGGAAAGTAATAAGCTGACTGCAGGGTAGAGAAGAAAGACATGCCTTCTCCTGGGCTACCTAGCCCACCCTCTTTGGAAATGCCTCAGCCTTTCCACACAGCAGTGAGCATTCAGGAGCAAAGCGCTCACTGGAGAGAGACGGTACCACTACCCACTCTTGGCACTGCACCATTTGGATAAAGAAAAATTTCTCAAAATAAATTAAGTAGCCACAACTCAAAGTTGTTCTTTTGTATTTTGTAAGAAATTATTTCATTAATAGTTCTGATGCTGTTCTTTCTTAATATTTTTTATACTAGCCATGTGTGCAGGTTGAGATAGTTTCCACAGGAAAAGCTATTCATGGGAGAAGGAAAAAGGAACTGCTCAGCCATTCCTTTCCAGAAAGAGGATTAACATCCCACCTTGAAAGAAAAATAGGAAGAGTCTAAAGAAATCCAACTTCTTCAGAAAAATTGCAAGTTAAATAAATACAAATAGAGCTACACATAAAATATATTACGACGTATGTATAACTAATTTCAGTTGTTGGTAAGGTTTTTGAATACCTTTCATTGTACTCATTCAAACCAAGAACATGGTAGTTTAACAATGTAGCTGGTAATTCTGGTTTGTGTGTGTGTGTGTGTGTGTGTGTGTGTGTGTGTGTGTGTGTGTGTGTGTGTGTGTACACATGTGATATCTGTGCTTATACACATGCATACATGTATGTGTTCAGAAATACTGAAAGGCCATTATTCCCTTTCAAAAAATCTTGATTTTCTGGTAGTTTGTTTTCCTTCACAGGACATTTCAATGTTCAGAGTAAGCCAGCGTTTATCAAGCACTGAGCGTGCCCCTGGTGCTGCTTTGAACAGGAAGAATGCACTGCTCTTTGACTGAGTACAGAACCTCAGTGGACAGCGCAATGCATCAAATCGCGTACTCATGACGTTCATGTTCAGCCAGAGCCCAGAATGGGATCTTATGTGAAAATAAAGTGTTTTCAGGCTGGTAAAGTTCAGAAAGGGGCACACTACATTAAGATGGGCTGTAATTCCAAATTTGTCAGTCTCAAACTGATGTCCTTACAGTAAGGAGAAATAGTCACAGGAGAACAGCATGTGACAGCAGAGGCAGAACAGAGTGACTCAGAAAGCCATGAGTCAAAGGACCATGAAAGCCAGAGATCCAGGCTAGAGACCAGAAAGCCCTTCCCCCAAGGCATCTGTGAGAGCAAGGCCCTGAAAACACGTTTATTGGTGCAGACTTGCTTCAGTTCCCCCCGGAACCCATATGACAGCTCACAACCACTTATGACTCGAGTTCCAGGGGATCTTACACTCTCTTACGACTTCTGCAGGCCCCGAGTATGCAGGTGGGCCACAGACACACTCTGGCAAATACTTATACATATAATGTCAAAATAAGTTTTAAAACGGAACGGATTTAGGTGAGATAACCTTTTTAAAATACTGCATCCCTACTCATGTCTATCAGAATAGATGCCACAGATGCAAAGATGGGGTCAAGGAGAAAATGGGATTTGCTTCTTTCCTTTGCCGTTTAGAAGCCCAGACCTACACTGCACATCGCATTCATTCCTTTAACAGGGTGGTTGACGATCCCGACTACAGGATAAAAGTTTTTCAGTGAGGTTCCCAGCCATGGCTAAAAAGCAATAAAACTAAAGATGTGTGAAATGAAATTATCAGTCACAGACCTGATGAGGTTCCAAAGCAGGAGCTAGCAGCATCCTTCAGCCCTTTGCAGTCTCCCAGCGTGCTCCCGCCCCACCCCACTCGGCGCAGTTACTCAGTCTTACAACGCTGAACTGTGCGGTGATGGCTTTCTTATTCCTGACCATGCTGCTGCCCCAGACTCTGCCCAACCCTCTCACACTCCCCACTGATCTCATCATTTCTTCTCCAAAGGGCACTTTGGAGAGACTGGTAGACAGGGAGAAACCTCAGTCAAACGTGCGCCCGATTGAGTACTTGGCTCGCCCACCCACATCAGCCTGGGGGCAGAAACAAGGCTCACTACACGTGGCCCAGAAAGTAACCATTCAAGAAGAAAAGAACAAGTGGATTTCCGAACCATTAATATTTCTCAGCTTTCTCCCATCATCCTATCCAGTACTTTATATTCTTAACGTCTGGACTAAGAAAATAAAAGTGTCTCACCCAACTTTATGACTAGTACCATATAAAAAGGAATCCGAAATAACAATAAGACACACCAGGAAATTGGGACTTCTTAAATAAATGTGCGGATGAGTTTGGGGCTTCCTTTTGCTAGAATTAGAAAAACTATCAGCAAGCTTTCCAAAAATGGAGAGGGAAGGGGCTGGGGATTTAGCTCAGTGGTAGAGCGCTTACCTAGGAAGCGCAAGGCCCTGGGTTCGGTCCCCAGCTCCGAAAAAAAAGAACCAAAAAAAAAAAAAAAAAGAAAAGAAAAAAGAAAAAAAAGAAAAAGAAAAAATGGAGAGGGAAAGGACAGGGGTGGGACGGGGAGGGAAAGAAGGAGGGAAAAGCTTAAAAAGAAACCAGAGAGAAATAAAGTTTAAAATGTCAGTGAAATGCAAGCCTAACCAGTTAAAAATGAGAAGACAAGGTAAGGCGTCCGCGCCTGCTGCGTATCTGGAAACCTGGAGAGTGGCACTGTGCCAGTGCCGGCGCTCCCCACCCAGCTACCCTGTCCACTCTAATTCTCACAGCTGCCCCCATTATCCTGCTCTCTCTCAGACCCAGACTTCATAGACCACCATCACACCGTCACTGAGAAGCGCCTGCCCTCCCGGGAAAACACAAAAGTAAAGCTCCTTCTTATAGCTTCATTACAGCTTTCCAGGGGACATTTTCCATGACACTTTTTTTCAGAAACTGTTTTTTTCAAAAACAGGAAAAAAAAGGCAATGTAAATACGTGGGTGTGGGTGTGTCTATTGGGAAAATTAGCACACAGATGGGCATGCACACATATGTACATACACAGGGCTCATATGGGAAAGTTGGCACACAGATGAGCATACACATGTATGTACATACACACAGGCTCATATGGAATAGTTAGCACACAGATGAGCATGCACATGTATGTATATATACACACACACACAGGGCTCATATGGGGTAGTTAGCACACAGATGAGCATGCACATGTATGTATACACACACACACACACAGGCTCATATGGGAAAGTTGGCACACAGATGAGCATGCACATGTATGTATATACACACACACACACAGGCTCATATGGGAAAGCTGGCACACAGATGAGCATGCACATGTATGTATAGACACACACACACATAGGGCTCATATGGGAAAGTTGGCACACAGGTGAGCATGCACTTGTATGCACACAGACACACAGAGGGCTCATATGGGAAGTTAGCACATAGCTGAGCATACACACATATGTACACACACACAGGCTCACATGGGACAGTTAGCACACAGATGAGCATGCACATGTATGCACACTCACAGGCCTCATAGCCAATGTCTGACTGACAACGCAGGATGTGTTATGGTGGAGGCATCCACAATCCATCCTCTTATCCCAAAGTGAATCCAAATCTAAGAAAGCCTCAATTAGACTTCACATCTTGCAAAAGGAAATTTTGTGTAAACCCTATTGATGCTAATCCTCTCCAGCCTGTATCATCTCTCCCACTCCCGCACCACCCACCTTCTGCTTCAGCCCACACCACCTCCTCCCATCCCAACCCACACCACCTCCTCCCACACAGCCGTTTCCTGAAAGGAGTAAATCATGGCACCCGATTCAGGCTTTGTTCCTACAAATTTGGCATCAAAGAGTTCACTTCCAGGTGAGGCTTTTGACTTCAAATATAAATAATGTAGACCTCGATTAGGTTAAATTGGAATAAACCTTGCCTTGTAGAAAGGTCATGCGAATTTAATTGATTCTGAGCAAGTTGATAGAAGTGGAAATAGGTTGGATGTGGGGACAGGACTGTTTCTATTTCATTGTTAAGTTCATTATCTGTCCCTGCTGTGACAGCACCCACAGGAAAGCAGGCTGTATTCAGTGAGGACGGAGGGTTGCCAGAGCGTTCTCTCCTTTGGCAACGACATGCATGTGCAAGTGATTGGTTTGCTTTTGCATAAGCATATAATAAGGAAATAAATTATTGTGTTATTTCTTTATTTGCTTGGTTTTTGATCTCCTAATGTGGAATTCTTGGCTCTGGAAGCTGAAGGAAATAACATGTTCACCAGAGTCAGCATCCTTTTGTTCTGACGTTGAGACTTTTGAATGTCTTACGAAACTGGTATTGGAAATTTGATTGATTTTAAAAGGACTCTGTTTTATACATTCTATTACAACATTATATTGGTTACAGTCAGTTAAGTACTTAATTTGTGCCCTGGATTTTATTAGAAAACTGTATAGATTACTTTCCCAATATTGAAGGTATTGTTTTTCTCTGACTAGTAGTTATTTGTGGGGTTTGTTGTTTGTTTGTTTGTTTGTTTGTTTGTTTGTTTGTTTTGCAGTGGTTTGAATATGCTTGGCCCAGGGAGTGGCACTATTAGGAGCTGTGATGCTGTTGGAGTAGATATGGCCTTGTGGGAGGAAGTCTATCACCATGTGAGTGGACAATGTGACCCTCCTCCTAGTCACGTGAAGGTTAGTCTCCTTCTGTTTGCCTTCGGAACAAGAGGTAGAACTCTCAGCTCCTCCAGCACCATGCCTGCCTGGATGCTGCCATGCTTGATGATAATAAACTGAACCTCTGAACCAGGCCAGCCTCATTAAATGTTGTCCTTTATGAGAGTTGCCTTGGTCATGGTGTCTGTTCACAGCAATAAAACCCTGAGACAGTTTTGTGGTTTGTTTTAGTTCATATTGTAAAAGTCTCCAATGAAGATGCAGTATTTAATTCATTCTCTTGAGTAAATAATTTCCTTTCCTTATATGCTACTTTCTCCTAAAGCAGTTAGATTTATGTATTAGTCAGTTTTCTATTTTCACATTTTATGTCAAAAATGTGCTCTGCCTTAATTAAATGACACTACAAGGTAGCTATACTTTTCTTGAGGAAAATATTTTTCTTTGTTGTTAAAGAACTTAATAAGCATGATAAAAACACATTTTTGCATTATGTTCATTACTTGATCCTCATAAATATACTGTTAGTATTTTATTTTTCAGATTTTCACCAACTATGTAGCTTTTGTCTATCTTTTTTAAACTACTTATTCTGTGACTTTCCAACTTTAACTAAATATGAATCATTTTCCTATGTATTCAACAATCTTACTAATAAACAAAATGAAATATGTTTCAATTTATTTCTTTAATTAGAAAGAACAACAGCATCACTGCTGGACTTACAGAGGTGATGGCCCCTCAGTAGCCTGTGATACCTGTTACTGGGAATTGCTACAGCGGGACATGTTGGGTCTGGATACACTTCCTAAATCACATCATGCCAAAGAGGAAAGAAGGCGTGAGGAAACCTTAGCTTCCAACTTTCAGCTAGAAGGAATACATACTCTTTTATGGGAGAAAATTAGATTTTGCTCCATGTCCCCTGAATAGGACTAGAAATCAGTAGGAAGAAGCTTATGGGGGAGTAAGTTCTTCTACATAGAGGAGGATTTCAAGAGCACCAGTAGGAAGTGAATGTCCTGCCACTGGAGACCCAACAAAAGCTGGACCTAATGATTGTAGCGGTGAGCCCTCAACAGACTGGGAAGTTGGACTAGAATTAAAGATTCCTTACAAAGGGAACAATGAAGAACAATTGTTTTTGAAGGCAAAAGCCCTCTGCACACTTGTTCTGAGACACTTCATGAGCGTTGTGGCATTGAACCATGACCTTAACAATGAATGCGTACAGTACAAGCACTCTGTTTTCAAGTGTGTGTCAAATCTGCTGTGCAGATGGAGATCCCGACAGTTGTGAGTAGCCACATGCAGGTGCCGGGAACCTTCAACCCTTATATAAATGACTTTAAAAGCAAAAAAAAATGTTTTTTTCACACAATATATCCTGATCATGGTTTACACCTACCAAATCCTCCACCCTCCCAAATCCATGAACTTTCTTTTTCTCTTTTACTAGAAACAATTATTATCTAAATAATGATAAAAATACAGTAAAAACAAAAAAAAAAGAAAAAAGAAAAGGAAAGATGCCGGAGGAGAAGGAAGAGAAGAACGAGGAGGAGGAAAAGGAGGAGAAGGAAGAAGAGGAAAAGGAAGAAGAGGAGGAGGAAGAAGAAGAGGAAGAGGAGGAAGAGGAGGAGAAGGAGGAAGAGGAAGAAGAAGAGGAGGAGGAAGAGGAGGAGGAGGAGGAAGAGGAGGAAAATAGTAAAAAACCCAAGAATGAAAGTACCAGAAACACAGATAGATGCAGAGACACATACACATCTTCACACAGAGAGAAATTCCATAAAAACACAAAACTGGAAACCGTAATATATACATGTAAAGGACCGATATGTTTAAAAACGAAGACAGAAAACAAGACAAAACAAACAAGAAGCAAGCAAAACAAAACCCTGACAAGGGATTAAGAAACAAAGAACTTCCAAAAGTAAAAACCCCCACCACTGAGTTCATGTTGTGTGGGCTGTCTGCTGCTGGGCTCAAGGCTCGCCCTTCTAAGTGGTTTGATACCCAAAGAAACTGTGTTAGAGAAAACTAATTTTAAGTACTTTAAAAATCTTTTCTTTAAAAATAAAAGCGTCCAGAACTAGGGGAGAAAAACAACCTTTTTTTTTAATTACATAAATTGGAAATTATCCAAAATGAAAATCTCTGGATTCAGGGTTGCTGTTTTTGACAAAGTATGAAGGACACTCTTTAAAACGACCCCCATCTTCGTGATAGAGAAGTCAAACTAGGAAATAGAGCACGGGGACGAGATCTGCTCTGTAGCCTATGGTGGCTTGTTCTTCCACATCAGACTTTTCCAGAACCATGACATATTTTAAAGGGCAGGCTATTGCATTTTATGAATGCAATAGGTTAGTTTCTTTCTTTTGACTTCCAGAAGACCTCCTGCCTTTTAAAGTGGATCACTAACTTGGAGATGGTTACCTGAATCACTAACTTGGAGATGCTTACCTGAATCACTAGCTAGGAGATGGTTACCTGAATCACTAACTTGGAGATGGTTACCTGAATCACTAGCTAGGAGATGGTTACCTGAATCACTAGCTTGTCATCTCTGGGAAATAAAGATATCCGGAGAGGAGCATGCTCACTTGACTTAAACTGTCAGAAGTTTTGAATGTTTTAATTATGTAAGATTTTCTGCAATTTTATGTGGTTGCCTCTAATCTGCCAGCATAGTCTTCTTTGTTTAACTCTCAGGTAGGGATATAAATAGAATGTAACCATAGTGTGCCAAGTTTTGTGCAGTGTGTCACCAACTGTCTCTCACTGCGATCACTGACCGTAGAAAACTTATCATCAAAAAGAGTTGTAGAAAATGCACCTGCAGGCCAATATCCATACCATAAGGACATAGGCAATGAATGGCAAACTCACAATAATGATCAGGGCTTTGGTGTCACACACTAAAGGTCACATCCACCCGGAGTGTTTTGAGATGACTGATGGGTGCAGTTCACCTGGAAAGGACCTTAAAGCATGGGTAGAACATTAGAGACAGAGATATGATCAATGGAAGAGGGCACTAAAGAGAGAAAATAGTGTGAACACACAGGAAGTATTTCAAGAGATCAGCTAGTCTTAGTAGAAACAAAATGTTCAAGAGCAAGTATCAGAATGGTACAATGCTCAAACAGAGGTCTCAGCAGCCTTTCTCTCTCTGACAGTTACAGGTTCTCTTGTACATTTCCTTGTGTGCCTTCTTCTAAAGCTTATCTTTATTTTGGACATGATGCCCCACTATTTGTAAGGGCCCAACTATTACTATTCAAGGTTAAAAAAAACTTTCCTGAAAGTTGATTTTTTTTTGGTTCTTTTTTTCGGAGCTGGGGACCAAACCCAGGACCTTGCGCTTCCTAGGCAAGTGCTCTACCACTGAGCTAAATCCCCAACCCCGAAAGTTGATTTTTAAGATTCTACTTTGAGCAGAGACACAAGAAAACACTGCCACATCTTATTTTTCCTATTCTGAGAACCAAACTTGGAGAACATAAATCTTCATAAGCTTTAGTTGGTTTAGTTATGCTTGTAAATTATTTGAATTCACATGTGAGAAGGGCTCGTATATCAAGTGTCACAGACCAAGTCTTTCATTTTAAATAGCCTTATATTTCAGAACAATGCCACACAAGAATTAATGTCATTGAGTCCTGTCTTGTTCCCTTTAAGTTTGCCCCTAGAAATGGCACTTGGTATCTTCAAATCTCTGAGTCCTAATAATTCATGAGCTCTGTTCATTGCCCTAATTCTAAATATCTTCCTAGATATTAAAACAATGAAAAGAACTCCTTGTCCACAGGTTGAAAGAAGCCACATTGTTAAAAAAAAATGTCCTTACTACACATTCAATACAACTCATCCTAATAACAAGGACTATTTTTACAGAGTTGAGAGAACAAAGAACATTTAAGAATCATAGAAAATGTACTTCGAGGAGCAACATCTCTCTCTGTCTCTCTGTCTCTCTCTGTCTCTCTCTCCCTCTCTCTCTGTGAGTGTGTGTGTGTGTGTGTGTGTGTGTGTGTGTGTGTGTGTGTGTGTAAAAACAAAAGTCATGAACTGTGGTGGATTGGGATATGGAACAGTTAGAGTAGAAAGTGGGGGATGAAAATTATGTAAATAAGGTGCTGATGCATGAAATCTTCAAAAAAAAAAAACTAATTCATGTGAAATCAGAGGAAAAAACAACAAATGGCCCAAACTATCTAAACAATAACAAAAAGAGCAAAGAAGAAAGCATGAGGCCACCTGCTTCCAACTATGTTGCAAAACTGCAGTGATCAAAACAGTATGGTTTTGACCTAAAGACAGATTCACAAACCAATGGACAGAACAGAGAGCCTGAAGTCAGCCTGCATGTGCATGAAAGCTGCTAAGAACGGGCACTTTTAGTTTTTGCAATAGCTGTCTCCATAAAAATTGGGTAACAAAGAATCATGAAAGTAGATTAGGAAAGGGTAAAGACTATGCTTCAGTACACCTGCAGAGGTAACAAGATCCCAACAGCAGAGAAAACAAGAGAAAAAGAGAGAAATGAATTACACCCAACAAGCATCCAAACAGCAGTGTAAACAGGTCTCGGGGCTAAGAGACAACTAGACATGGTAGGAAACTCTAAGAACATTACATCTGCACAAAGGGTTAATATCCAGATTAGATACACCATACGCCTTAACAGCCAAACAAAAATCCAATTAAAACTGGCAGTAAGTCTAAATAAACATGTCTCTATGAAAGACGTACGAATTACTAATGGGTATATAAAAAAAGATTTAAAGGCTTAATATCAACTAAACCCAGCTGGGAACCCCGGAAGCTACAACAACAAACAACTGTAGAGGCAGAAACATCATGGGAGTGACTGACCACTTTCTGATTGAAGTCAAGCCCCGCTTCATAACTTAAAACCCATACCTGACCCCACTGTCTGGCTAAGAACTTATGACTGGTCATAGACCCTGGAAAACTTACTACCATGACTCTGATAAACAGACAGCATTAAACCCAGTCCTAGTAACTTCTTGCTATACCCATAGATTAGGGCATCTTCCAGCCCTGGTCTGAGGAGCCTCTCTCTGCAGTAAATGGCTACAGAACAGTCTTCAGCCATAAAAATTCAATGAAATGCTGTCATTTGCATCAATCTGGCTAGAATGGGCATCATCATAGTAAGTGAAATAGACCAAGCTCAGAAAAGCAGCTACTACACAATTTCACTCCTATCTCGAGTCCAAAAGGTTTGAGTCATACAAGTTGAGAGTAGAGTGGTGGTTGCCAGGAACTAGGGACAGCAGAGAGAGGGAGGATGGCGGAGTTGGGGGGAGGGGGATGGCAGAGTGCACTATCTCATAATCAAATGCAAGAAGTAATTTTGGTGCTCTAGCAAGGAAGGATGGTTGTGAATTATTGTGTATAAATGTTAAATCACATGCACAAGAAAAAAAACAGAAAAGTAAAAACTAAATAAAATATTTTCCACTCCAGTTATTTGAAATTGCTTGGTGACTAAAGATTTGTGGTGCCCTGATCCTTGCTTGTAGAATCTTCCCCAGGGAGCTGTTCTTTTCAGCGGTTACTTTTCAGTAGAAACTCACAGCCAGCTAAGCCTGTCTCTTATTCACTGTCCAGAGGTCTCCACCTTCAAGCACACAGGGAGAATGAATGACCCAGCACGTTCTTGAAAATAGCTAAGATTAGGTACAATAGCCGTTGTGTTTTTGAACAGCCCTGGAAGTTTGCAATGAGCTAGCTTTCAGTTCCAGATCCTGAGACTGGAGCAGCTTGTCTTTTGCTATAGGCCCTCTGATGCCTTCTGCTGCTCCATAAACTTCTGAGATCTTCCTCCCTCTACGGTATCCAAGGCCTTCATGGGGAGCACAAATCAGGCCCTGGCATTCTGCCCTCCAGGCATATCGCTTCTTGCTTGGCAAAGCCAGGGCTTCTTAGCATCATTTGCTTGTCTCTCCTCAGCAATGACTTGTTCTCTAAAACTGTTCTTTGTGAGAAGAGTCTCTCAGCCAGCCCTGCACTGCTAGCATCTGAGTCATGCTGTATTGGCTCTGCTGAGTATTCAAGGTGCTGCATGCTCTGAATATTAGCAGAAGTTAATTTTATTTTATCTGTTCCACTTGAAAAAGAGTCTTCAAAACCAACCATCCAATTTAATAAAGTCACTCATAAACTAGAAGTTCCTAATGTTAATTGTGGGAAAAAGCCAACAACAGTTCACCAAAATCCACTAAAAGAAATTCAGTAATATCCCTGCTCACAGAAGAAAAGACCATATCACCTTTGGAGCTGCAGGGAGATCCTGAAGCACACTCATCACAGATATGTAGAGATCAAGTAAACAGCAAAAACACTTAAGCTTTTCTACAGCATGGGGGAATAGACAAGTCGAAAGTCAAAAATATAGCTCCCAAGAGGAGAGTCAACTCCCTCAGGAAGCTGACATAAAGTGCCTTCTGATAACTGTATCTTTTCCAACCCCTCCCATTCATAGTTCAACAAACCAATCAGACTTTATATGGACACGTTATGGTCATCCATTCATGCAATTATTACAAAATGGCCTCTCCCCATAGAGTAGATTCTATATGAAACACTAGGCAGATACTGATAAAAGAGTCCCAACAAAAGCCCCACCTACATGGCAATAACAGGAAGTCATGAATTAGTCACAACTCATAAGATTAAATGGGAAGAGGGAACTGGATAGAACCCAGAAGTACTCCGAACATGAAAGACAGTTAAGAGGAAGACACCAGGAAGAATACAAAGCATGGGGAAGTGAAAAGGAAACCGGCTTCCACCTCAGAATTTCACTCTTCAGAGAGCTTAAAAGGCATTCAGGATACCTAGTCCACACGAAATTAAAAGGAGCAACAATTCAATAAGAGATAATACGAACACTTCCTTTTCCAAGCAGTCGCCAAGATTGCTGAAGTGAAGCAGAAGTGAACCTTCCACAAGTACATCTACCATGGCATGGACCTTGACCAACTGCTGGACATATCCTATTAGTAGCAGTGCCCTCCAGACGTGGCACCTGAACCGTGGCCTGCAGCAGAAGCAACACTCACTGCTCAAGTGCTTGAGAGAGGCCAAGAAGGTGGTGCCACCCATGGAGAAGCCTGAGGTGGTGAAGACCCACATGAAGAACATAATCATTCTGCCTGAGATGGTTGGCAGCATGGTGGGTGTGTACAACAGCAAGACCTTCAACCAAGTGGAGATCAAACCAGAAATGATTGGCCACTACCTGGGCAAGTTCTCCATTACTTACAAGCCTGTGAAGCATCGCCAACTGATATTGGTGCCACCCACTTCTCCTGATTCATCCCCCTCAAGTAGCAGAGGCCAATAAAGGCTCGTTATTTAAAAACAAACAAAGAAAAAAACAAAAAACAAACAAGAACAAAAACAAAATAAAAAAACCAAAGATAACATATTCAGGTCTGAGCATAGGACAGATGTTAAGACTTTGAACCTGTGTTCTGTGTACCAGGTAACTTGAAGCCTGCTCCTAACTATCGCATTCTAAGGGAAGCCTGTATATATCTTGGCAAAGATAGGAAAAGCTCTGGACTAGAAACAGTAGCCTCTGAAAAAGAACTGTTTATATAATAATTCTTCTGCATAAGCCTGGGGTTCAAGTACAGCTGTTCACACAAACAGAGCTTGGGTGGGGGGTTGGGAGTCAGTGATGTCTTGTGGAAACAAATAAATCCTATCTGGACGAAAGTATCCTCAGGTCCCTTAAGAACTACTTTTAAGATTAACCAAAAATGTACCCATATTTTATTAAAATAATGAATTGAAACTTGAGATAAAAGTCCATTGTAAGAATCAGCAAAAATCTATAAGAAACTTAAACTTCAGATACCAAATCTAAAACGCAAAAATTAAATAAGCATGAGATGCCTACAGAAATAAAAGCTAGAAGTAGATTTTGAGAAACAAGACATATTAGAAATTATTTGACAGATCTGAAGAAAAGAAATTGTGTTGACTCTCTGGGATCTGTCCCATCCACCCTTCCCACCACGAAAAGGTTGATATCTGTGGACAATCAGACCAGGCATGCTACTTTACGTAGGGTTTCTATTGATGTGACATAGCACCATGACAAAAGAACAAGTTGAAAAGGAAAAGGGTTATTCTGCTTACATTTCCAGATCATAGTCTACCATTGGAGGAAGTCGAGACAGGAACTTAAGCAGGGAAGGAACCTGGAGGCAGGAGCTGATGCAGATGACACAAATGATGAAGGGTGCTGCTTATGGGTTTGCTTCACATGGCTTGTTCAGCCTACTTTGTTCTAGAACCTAGGACTATCAGTCCAGGGATGACACCATTCACAATAGGCTGGACCCTCTCTCCATGATCAGTAATTTAGAAAATGCCCTACAGCTGGATCTCATGAAGACATTTTCTTAACGGGAGCTCCTTTTTCTCTGGTGACTCTAGCCTGTGTCCAGTTGACATATAAAACCAGCCAGTAAACATGCTATGGACCCTTCTGACCAGGTCTGGGCAAACTGGAGGACAGACAGACCGGTAGAAAGAGGATGAGTCTAGGTGTTTGCACTCAGTGTCATTCCTGGGAAGACCAGAGTTGCCTCTATCTGTGGCCGAAGTTGATGGCTCCAACCTGCTCTCCGTACCCTTCCTTTATGCAACATCCACTGACATCTACTCCATCACTGTTCCTGCATCAGCTTTTCTTGCGGATGGCCTTCTGCATAGCCAGAAAGGGACAAAACCCTACAGAGATATGGCGGTCCTACCTGCAGCATAATTTTCAATAGTAACATCAGCCAGAAAATGATGGGGTGTTGTCTTCCAAATGCTGCTGAGAGGAGGAATTGTGTCACAGTACTATTCAATGGCAAACAGCACAAGCTGTTTAAGGAAAACAGAAGTCAAGAAGATTCTGTAACAATGGTCGTTCCCTACAATAAATGTACACAGAAATAGTAAAATTGCATGAAAATATTGAGAATAAGGAGATTTTGTAAAGTATCATGACAGCAAAATCAACACATTATAATCAATACTCTGTCTAAATGACATTAGCAAAGAGATGCTATTTTAAATAATAAAATTGAAATAGACAGCTAAGAATAAGTGTGGTGCAAAAGAGAGCAAGCCTTAAGGAAACAAATCAAGGTCTACTGAGGTACACTACCAAAGAGATAGGTTTCGGTCATGGAAACAAAGACTACAATAGGCAACACAAGATGTCTGACCTACTCAAATTAACCCAATGATTGACATCATTCAAATCACAGAACAATAGAGGCATATGGAGAGGCATAGACATGCTTAGTTTTTCTTATATAATGCATGAATGTATGCATGATATTTTATATTCAAAATTTAAGGTCTAGGGGGAATTCAGTATCAAGAAAGTAAAGAAAATAATTTTTAAAGAGAGAGTCAAAACCGTCTCTGACACTGCCAAATGATCAAGTAAAATTTAAAGCAGAAATAGCCAAAATATACAAAGTCTCTTTTTCAATCACCGGGTTGGGAAGCTTTTATTGAAGCTGTGGAGATGGAGGCCACACTACACTGAAATGGGAGCTGTGGGAAATCTTGAACAGCCCGGCCTCAGGCCTCAGTTCTTAGCTCTCTCCTATGGAAGAGGAAGGAAGTAGCTGGAGGAGAGAAAGGGAGTTTTATTCAATTGAATGAGTGAGAATATTGAGTATGTTCACCTGTAAAAGCAAAGAGGAGAGAGGAAGGCCCAGAGGATGAGGAAAGTACCCGCCAGATGTCCTTCAGGCTGCAAGCATGATTACAGCCGAGAGCTAATGTCCAGATTTAGTTCAGCCTGGACAAGGACCAAAAACTGCCGACAAGAAACTTGAGCGAAATAGAGCAGGTGAGAACTTATTAAAGGAACCATTTCTGTGTTTATTTCAGAAGTGAAATAAAGTGAGAATGAGAGGTTCCAAAGATGCACTCCTCCCTCACACTGTTTCCTTTACCCAGCTCCAATCCTGGTGAGTCCAGTGGCAAATCCAAGAAGACATTTGGATAGTCAGATGCTGTCGATACTCTCGGGAAGAATGTATCAGCAGACAGAGATCCTATTGCCTTCTAGGTTCATACAGCAGACTTAATCCTGGAGTAGGCTAGATGGGACCTTGTGCTCTGCTCCCTTTAACTCTTCAAAAGTTATCTGGAAGACAGCTACTGGGTAGGGATTGCACAGCTCAGAGTGCCACAGAGCAAAGGAATTGCAAATTGTCTGCTTTTGCACATTAAAACATTAATCTCTCCACAGGGGGCAACTTCAGTCATTTCTTCGAAAATGTCTTCTTCAAGGATTCATTAGGGTAAAGGGAGAGTCTTCCTATCCATTAATTCAAAGGACATGTGCACGCACATTCCCCTGTGTTTTCAATGAATGATGACAGGACCATACATTCAAATTCTTCTCATGTTTCCAGAAAGCTTTTGTGTTCCCTTCCCAAGATTAAGCATCTTTGTTGAAGGATCTGCAAATGAACTTCACCAGTGAGCTCAGTCGAAAGATCTGCTCCAGTCACAGCCCTCCACTAGAAGATGGAGGATCCTTTAGAGGATGGAATTGGTCCATGCTTATCCTAACGACAACTTGCCACCTGAAGTGTGCTCATTTTTTCCCAAATAGATTGTTCTTGCGGAGTAGTTGAATTCCCACGGTATCTGCACTATAAGTAACCACGGCACAAATAAACCCTTAACAGCATTGGTGCCATCTGGGGTAAACAAAGCCTTCTTAAAAATAAAATATATTTTGTGCTCAACACGTATCTTCTAAGACAGCAGGAGGGGAAGACAATCCAGCACATACAGTGGCTGTTCTGCATTTAGCCACCAACGTCTACAGAGAGCTTTAGCCAGTGCATTTTACGGAAGTTAACGTTTACTTCTACTTATGTGGAACGTTCACAGTCGAAAATTCAGCAACGAGTCGAGTTTCTAAGCGTGCCCAATGCTCATAAAATGACCGTGTAAATAAAGCAGATTGGATTCCAAAGCTCTGGTGGACAGCACAGCAGATGTTTCCTTCAACTAAGATGGTTTTTTTAGGCCATGAAACAAAATTTGGCCTAGAATGATCAAAGTGAATGATTAAAGGCTTCCAACTGCTGGACAATTTTATGCCCATAATCACCACAGAATCTCCAGACATAAAGTGTGTCCTCAACGGAGTGATTGCAGTCAAACTTCAGCCAGCATTTCCACAACCTGAAGTAGAGAGATAATCCTACAGATGGGTATTGTTTTAGTCACACTCCCTCATGGATGGGACGATCACAATATCAGTTTACACACAACAGGCAAAGCCTTCTCTGCTTCTGCCACCCTGGTGACAAGCCTTGGAGGGAGTGGGGTCACCAGTAGGGTACTTTCATTCCCTAAGACAGAAGTTGGCTGAAGAAGGCTGAACTCTGAGCTCTGAACTTTGTACTCACTTCTGCTTCTGGGCAATTGCAAGGACAAAGCCTCAAGTGTGCTAAGGAATTTGCCCAGAAACCTCTGTCTATCAGTTCCTTAGTGTGCACCTAGAACATGACAAGCTACCTCTCTGTGTGTCAAGTCTCTCCCCTGACTTGTGGTGAGGGCCACAATACTTGGATCACACAACTGGGGGGAGGAGAATAATCAATGTGTGTGTGACTCGGGATGTCAAGCAAACACAAGCTGGTATTATTTTCCTCAAGATGGACTGTCCTGCTTCGTGTGTCCTCCTGAATACACATCTTTGGCCTTCTGTGTATCACAACTTCCTATTGTTCTTTCTCATAACTGCGACAAAAGATGACAAGAACCCTCCAAACTGCTCATCCTCACCAAGACAAGGGTTGGCCCTACCATTGTTATACAAATACCTTGCAAGTCCTTGTCAAAGTTCACTGGCAACATGTTATGAGACTTTTACCACCTTCACAGGCTCTGACACCAGGACAATGGAAGTCCTACAGGAAAGCAGAACTTACTCAGAGCAATGGGCTTAGCAAATGACTAATGACATAAGGTAGGCCCTGAGAAAATGTTACTGCCCTCTTCCCATTGCCGTCATTCTTTCTCTCTCTGGTTCCTTTAAACCCATACATGTGACAGTGTATGCATTCACACATAGAGTGCCAAAATCTCCCTGAAATAGTAAGAATTTACTACTAACTCGAGTCTATCTAGACCTCATCTCCATTGTTAGAGCAGCTATGTGATTTTCATTGAGTAATATAATCCTTCATATTGATCATTCACTTATCAAAATGATATTGAGGCTATTATACACAATGCGTCCTGCTGGGCATTAGACCCAGTGATTACCTGAAACTCAAAGTAAAGATACCAAAAGCCAATAGAGACTCCCAATAAAGGGATGAAAACTGACTGCGATATTTGATTTCAACCTTGAATTTGATTGAACAAAGGTTTACCCGGGGCATTACTGAGGCACATTGGGTTCCTCTGTGAAGGTTTTTCCAGAGATGAACCCAATATGGTTGTCCTCACCCCACAAACACAGGTTCTGGACTGAATCAAAGCTGTCCTACGTGTGGTACCAGGATTAAAAACATGCATGTAAAGTACGCTGTTGTTCTTGACAGGAGTCGCCCAGGGAACTCCTTTGCATCAGGCCTTACCTCAACAGCCCACACAGCCTGCCTGAGGAAACTTTATGACATGGGATTATGATTAAAGCACTGCCTGCTTCTTATCCAAAACCATGGGAGTCTAGGGAATTTTCTGAATGTCCCATCATATCTTTCCTGCCCAGAGGAGGGGTGGGGTTGGGGGCGATCACCTACTACACTATTACTTACATTACAAATTTAATTTGAATGCCATCTAGTTTTAGCTAAATTCTAAACTATGTTTTTGATTCTATTATTGAACTGCTGTAAAAAAAAATTGGTGTCTTTATTTGTGGTTATTCCACAAGCCATCTCAGACCATTTTTTTAAGTACACAGGGAATAAATAATGAATACATTGGTGTAAGTACATGAATAAAAATACCCAGTTTCTGACAGCAAAGGACAACAAGGCCAATGTGGCTTCTCTAGAGTAATTATTATTCATAGGATGTTTGAGTAACACTACCCTGTCTCCATAAAGCTCCCTTTTCTCCCAACCATGGGAGACTGTCAAAGACTGCAGCCTACCACTCTCCCTTTACTTTGCAAATGTGTTTGTGGGGTTGTTACCCAACAATACCATTTGTGTGGGTCCCTCCTCAGAGCCGAGTGAATCAAGATGTTGTTCATCAGAAAATAGAATGTGGAAGTAGAGACTCATAGAGAAGTCCTGCTGAACTGGGACTGAATATTCAGTAAATGTTTATCAGTTTTCTTATTAAAAAATGTTTATGTGGACCAGTATGCTAGGAGAAAAAAAAATTTATCAAATGAATTTGTCATTTTTCTTTTTTTTTTACATATATATACGTGTAGAGTGTATGCACATGTAGATATAGCTGTGGGGGCCAAGTTATGTGCAGGTGTTTGGAGGCTGTAGGTTGACATTAGGTGTCTTCCTTTTTGCTCTCCACTGTTTAGAATGAGGCAGCATCTCTCTCTTGGACCTCAAACTCACTAATTCAGCGAGTTTAGCTAGCTAGCTCTTTGAACATGAGAACCCAAATAAATGTATGATTGAAAGCACTCGTGCACTGTCTTTGGTTGACAGCATCCTTGGTTCCTCTTGTACCTTCTTCTCAGTATCCCATCACCAAGACCTTCTGCCAGAGAACTTTAGACAAGTGGGAGAGAAACTCCCCTGAGGCTTTGGGAGGAATTCTCATCTCTACTTTAAACATACAAGCAAATGTAAGGATTCAAAATGGAACATAGAAAACAGCAAATGACCCGAAGCCAGTTAGAAACCCTTCACTTGGCTTCACCTGTTGCCAAGTTCAATTCCCTCACGCATGGATGCCAGTTCTGACCTGGTAACCTACCTATGCAGAAGCCATTGCAGTTTTAAACAAGCAGATAAACCTGATTCTTGAGCATCACCAAAGGTGATAGCTCAGAATAACACTTCCATAAACAAACAATCCTGAGTGAACAGATCAGCTGTTCTTGAAATAATTTGAAGACCCCTTGAGAAAATACGTGGCTGAGACTAGCCCAAGCAGATGGAGTCCTCCAGTCAGAGAGTAAGAAAATGGGGATGACTCTTGGTGAGAAAACAAAGGCTTTCCATCTTGTGTGATTTGAACATGCAAATGGTTTTCTACTCCAATGTCAAAGGATCTCAGTGTTAGAATAGATGGTACGGTAGCACTTGAGAAACACATAGACAAATTGTGTGTATGGAAATATTTCTGAGTAATTTTTGATTTTAGCAACAGTGTAGCTAATGGCCACAAAATAAACAACAGCCTCAGGCAAGACAGCCAACCGCGCCACACATTTGCAACGTGCCGGAGTCGATTATCTTACAGGTAATTTTGTCAGATTTAATACAAGAAATAAAATCTCCCCCGAGCAATATCTGTTACAATTTATGTTCTTGTTATACCAACTTCTATATATTTTAGGACTGTATTGTAACACCTCATTAGTTATCTGATTAAGAAATTGGCCTATGGTTGATATTATCGTTTAAATATTTGCACTGAATATACAGTAGATTAAAGCAAAATAGTTTAAGACAAATATATGTTGAACTCAAAGCTGTAGCCTTCAGGCTTCCTGTGCCTCTGTCCATAGGACACTGCAAGACTATGACACAGAGATATACAATAGCACTGAAAACAGAAAGGAAAACAAACAGCTCAAATGGCCAATCTCCTTTGATTGAAAGCCGAGGTCACAGGATCATGATGCCTGATGCCTTCGTCAGTCCGAGAGCAGAGGATAAAAGGAGGAAACACTCAGGTAGAGGGTTGCTGTCTGCCCTGTGCCCTCAGACACAGCAGGAAGAGCTGCCAAAATCAAGCCATCAGTGAGATTTAGATAAGACTGTATCTTTAAAAGGTGCCAGCTCTCCTTAATCCCATCTATCCATTCAATAAGACTCAATTAAAACCTTAAAGTATATTGGATTACAAAATTATTCTAAAATTAGTCTGGAAAAGAGATCAATGAAAGTGGTTTTCAGACATTGAAGGGGAGGGAGAAAAGTACTAAAAAAAAAACCTCACATGTACCGGACGTGGAGATACAAAAATGGCATTCAATGTTGGGTTGCCTTCATAAAGGAACTGAAAAAGCCACTGGAGTAAAATAAGTATAGGGGAACTGAAAGCCCAGGAAAGGCAAATGTGGGAGCATTTGCATGTGTGTGTGCACCAGCCTGCAGACTAAGGGAGCATCTGCATGTGTGTGCACCAGCCTGCAGACTAAGGGAGCATCTGCATGTGTGTGCACCAGCCTGCAGACTAAGGGAGCATCTGCATGTGTGTGCTTGCAAACTGAGGGAGTATCTGCATGGGTGCACCTGCAAACTACGTGAGCATCTGCATGCTTGCTATGCAGACTAAGGGAATGTTTGGCATCATTAATAAAAGCAAGACACAGTGGAGGGTAAGTGTCATATTTAAAGACTGCTGTGGTAAGAAAATGCCCATTTTAAGAGGAATTTCAATGGGTTGCTTATTTCATATTATCCACTGGAAAACGTTGACTATGTGAGAGATGCAGGCCTTTACTAATTAGATATGGAAAAGTTTAAATCAACTTAGACAAATCAGAAACTTCCTTGTTAATTGAAAAAACGCAGTCCTCATACACAAAAACGCCATGGGGAAAACAAGATATTCATTTAATCCAAGCGTATTTTCAACCGATATACACAAAGAAGATACGAGTAACGTAATTGGCCAAGGTCCAATATCATCTCTACATAAAAAGACAGGAAATTCAGGGTCTCGATGCACAGCCAAGCTAAACGCATGAATTAGCATGGAATTGTAATGTGCACATGAAAATAAGGGCTACACAACGTTCAGTCTCACTCGGCCAAGCCATGGAGAAGAAATACGTCACGTCAAAGCCTAGATTGTATTTTATCTTGTGTGCGCATGTGTACTTTGTGTGCGTGTATATGGATCAGAGCCGCCACATTAGTTTTTCCAGCGGGGTCTCTCAGGAAACCCAGAGCTTTTCCTTTGAGCTCTGCTGACTGTCCAGGGCATAGCCCTATCTTTGCCCACCTCCCCGGCACGCTGCAGCTGCAGGCGTACACCCTGCCCCCCCCCAGAGTTTTGTCACGGGTGCTGGGGATCCAAACTCAGTTATTCATGCTTGATCAACAAGCCTTTTGGTCAATGAGTCATCTTCCTAGATTCTAAAGTCTAGATCTTAAAGGAGAATCAACTTTAGTCATACCCACTACCCAGTTGTGTGATCTTGGCGAGGTTAGTTAACATCTTCCAAAGAACAGTTCCTAACTTTTAAAATGGGAGGTAGGGTTGAGGAATAAATCTTCATGAAAGAATAATGCATGTGATGTCCTGGTTCAATTCCCAGCACTGAATTAAAAACAACAACAATGGTTGACTCATGAGACCACTGCCCTCCAACACTAGACTTGGGTTATGAACAGTTTCTAGAGGGTCTCAGTCAGGCTTCGCTTCTGTCATTAAATTCACCCTCACCTTCTGAATTAACACACTTTTAGTATCTTCCCTGCTGGCGAAATGATGACAGGTCTTCCCGTGGTGATGCAAATAAATGCAGGCCTTCTGGAAAACACTTTGCTAGTGTGAGGGTTTTTAAAAAGTTTGTTCTGCAAAAAAAAAAAAAAAAAAAAAAAAAAAAAAAAAGTTTCACAGTCTTTATTCAGTATGCCACTTCTAGGAATTGCTCCCAGAATATTAGAAATTAGATAAAATACAAAGTATTTGTCACAATTTGATGACAACAAAATCATTGCCAATAATCTAAAAATCTAAGAATGTCTATGACTAATTACTATATAATTCACTGAGCTCCTATCAACCCCCCTTTCTGCCATACACACTATGTGTATGTCTGTGCATGTGAGCGTGTGTTCAAGTGCGCAAGTGCATGTGCGTGTGCGTGGGGGGGGTGGTCTATGGTACAGTGTGTGTATGGGATGTGTATGTGAGATGCTGGTACACATCACAGTGTGCACGTGAAAATCAGAGGACAGCCTAAATTCTCTCACCTTCCACATATTGAAGGCAGGTCACTTGGTAACTTCTCTGCTGTGTGTTTCAGGCTAGCTGGTCCATGGGCTCCTGCGGACTCAGTCTCTGCCCCTCATCTCCCCAACAGTTGGCATTGTAGACAATTGCTCTATGTGTCCAGCTTCTACATGGGCTCCAGGCATACAAACCCAGTGGGTCCTCAGTGTTGTACGGCAAGCACCTTGCCCTAATGAACCACTCCTCAGCTTCCACATTAACACTTTTCAGCTTGAGGTGTTTGACAGCCTGGGGAAAGCGACCATCTATGGACAGAACATAGCCCAGCAGAGTAGCTTGCAGATGACAAAGTCAATCAGTATCTAAGCTAGCTCGAAGGAGTGAATTTGAAATTAAAAAGGAAAACAAAACAAACACCAGCAAATGCACTGTAATCATTATAAGAGAATCATAAAAAATTCTAGAAAGTAATATAAAAATGTGAACAATGTTGATTTGGGTGACGTTTTTCTCCCTCTTTTAGACTTCACTTGTTCATTATTTGTGTTAATGGAGGCTCACGACACTTTTAATCAGGAAAATAATGAGTGGGGAAAACTAAAGGCGTCAAATAGGATAGAATGGCTCCATTACTTTCTGATCCACTATCCCAAGCGTCAGCATTCCTTACTCTTACTGTTGCATAAAATAAGGACGAGACGTGAGCAACACAAATAAAAGGGGAAGGATTGTGAACACATCTCAGGGAAGAAATTATGGGTTGGATATGAATCAAAGAAAACCCAGGAGCTTTTGTTTGGTTTGTTCCCAGCCGCTGACTTCTTTTGCAAGTCCATAGAGGCACTGGCTGGTGACACTGGCAGGTAGAAGGAAGTTACTGGAGGAGCAGGGCTGATGATGAGCCTTAGGCCTGGACCCTGGCTCTATCACCCTTGGTCCCTTGCCATGTAAGGAACCTCTTCCACCATGCCTTCCCCTACATAATAGACTGAGAGGTTCCAAAACCATGAGCCAAAAGAAACCTCCCTTCTACAAGATGTTTCTGTCAGGCACTGTGGTCACAGTGATGCAAATATAATTAATATGGAAAATACTATATGAAAAATCATATAAGTAAAAACTTGTTATACATGTTCTTGTTCATATATTTATATATACTCCCTTAGAAAGAGATTGTGCATTTCCTCTAATATATTTTATGCTAGATACATAATGGCCTGGACATTGTATTTTATTTCTTCCTGAAATCTTTCACAGTTCTCTTTATTTGAAACTTTAGTTCCACAAAATGTATAGGCTTTATTTCAATCGATCCTAGTCTTTCTCAAAGGATAGACCCAAATAACACTTCAAATTCTTGGGTGTTATTCTCCCTCAGTTAATGAGTTAAGAAAACTTGTAAGATGCTAGGATTTCTGTTTTCTAAGGAAAGCATGATGTTTTATTCTAGGAATTATCTCTTAAAATGTCTTTCTATAATACATGCCCCCTTGACCATTCTATTACTAACCAGTTATGTGGTTTTGCCTAAGTTTGCTGAATTTGTAAAGGACTATGTGATAGCTATGCTTCCTTGGATATAATTTTTATAACTTGTTCCCATACTCCAAAGTGATTAGAAAGTGCAGAGGACTACAGATGAAATTAAAATGGTAGACAACCATAGCATCTGGCTATGGGATAGATAAACACCCACTGATCCTGATTGGATAATCATAGCATCTGGCTACAGGGTAGGCAAGACTCTTCTGATCATGAATGAACAACTATAGCATCAGCCTATGGAGTAGACAAGAGTCCACTAAACTAGGCTTATGAGCTTAGAAATTTTACGTAATAAAATATTTTTATTAGTGCACCTCATAATGAGCAGCTTTAGTTGATGGCTGTTTTCCCTGATTTCCATTCCTACAATAGCCACACGAAGTGAACATGATTGAAAGGCCAAATCATCCAGAGAGGGAGATGACACAGTGGCTACATCCTGCTGCATGAATGAATGAGCTGATTAACCCTGTTAGGACTCATAATATAATTTAATCATTCGCCTAAAGAGAGGCAAGTCTACAACCAGGTTAACAGAGAAGAAATAATTTCAGTAACTCTCACCTGCATGATCACCAATAAACCATAAGTACATCAGGGTTGGTCCCGTTTGCTCTCTTACCATCAGATCACAGAGCCTGCTCAGGGATAATGTGAGCATTGACATTGTACTGTACCCTTCCTTCCCATTGTTTTGTTGGTAGTGTTGCTTTTCATCCATTTCTTTCCTTATTTTAAGGAAGGGCCTTGCTGTGTATCCCAGGATGAATGCTAACTTTTCAACCTCTCATCTCTGTCTCCTTAGTGATAGAATTAGAGACATATACCACCATGTTCAGCTCACTTGTAAGGTTTGTTGGTTGATTCGTTGGCTTGTTCATTTGTTTGTTTGTTTGTTTGTTTGTTTGTTGCACTGATGGGACACAACAGGGAGGAGGCTCAGGGGAAGCATGACAGTCTGTGATTCCTAGGGAAAAGGTCACAGTGTGTTGTGAAAGGGTTAAGCTTCAAATGTGCATGTATAGTGGGTAGCACAGTGGCTGTTTTGGGGTTGACCAGATGCCTTTATTTTCATCATGTTCATTTAATTTTCCCTTTCCTCCTTACTCACCCAGTCATAAGCAAAATTCCGGCACATTTAATTCAATTAATTCTGAAGAGCTCTTCAGGTATGAAGGCTCCACATAAAAGCAGTGAGTGCTAAATATTGCAATCACATCTTTAAAGTATTTCAAATATCAGATCTCCAGGATATAATTCTAAGGGTTCTGTGCTTGTGGACTTAGGTAACTCCCACAATATAAATAAATAGCTTAGAAGAAAGGCTTTAAAAACTGAATGCAGTGAAGATGACCCACAGCAGCTAAGAGCTGCACACTGCCACCTGGTGTTGAGTGTCTGTAATGGCAGCCTCCCGTGGACAGCTACCAGAGGGGAAATTCTGTATTTTAAAACAACTTTACCAGAGGACAGTGTGGAAACAATCTTAACCTTAAGGTTTCAGCGGAAAGAAAGAAAAAAGTCTAGTAAAACCGATGAAATCGCACATGCCATTAAAGGTAGCCTGTCTCATTAAGGCACATCCAAGTACATGAGTAAACATAAAAATCTGTAGGTTTTGTTCATGAAGAGAGGAAAAGGTTTGTTTTAAGGTGGTGGTGGTGGTGGTGGTGGTGGTGGTGGTGGTGGTGGTGGTGGTGGTGGTGGTGGTGGTGGTGGTGGTGGTGGTGGTGGTGGTGGTGTGTGTGTGTTACGGTAATTGGAATTGAATCCAGAGCTTTACCTATGCTAGACGAGTTGCTCTGTCACTGAGCTAAGTCACCAGCTAAGGTGGGCACTTGCTTGTCAGTTTGTTTGTTCGTTTTGAGACAGAGCTCTCTGTTACCCATGGGGTCCATCGATCCACTGTGTAGCCAAGGATGACTTTGAACTTCTCCAAACCTTTCTTTCTCCATAGCCCGAGTGCTGGAATTACAGGTGTGCAATACCACATACAACTGACACTTTTTACCTAGCAAAGTATTTTGTTGTGGATGCTAGAGACATGACTGAGTGAGGGCTTAGGAGCAACCCCAAGGACCAGAATTCAGGTCTCAGCACACACATGCCAAGCCCCCTGTCCTATGCACCCCTCAAACTTCATCTCCAAAGGTAGCAGAGACAGTGGGAGCTTGATGGCTTCAGCCTAGCCCAAAAAGGGACAGCATTAGGTTCAAAAGACACCCTCCCTCAAGTGAATAATCAGAGAAGGACAGAGAATAGCAGACACCTGCTTCTGACCTCCACATTCAGAACCGAGTGTAACTACAGACACACAGATACACACAGAGATATGCACGCAAGCATGAGCACACACACACACACACACACACACACACATACACACATACACACACACCTAAAGCTTACAAAACATTTTTAATAAAAATTTATAAAGTCTTAAAAAATGCTTTTAAAAAAATATTTATCTGTAAGCAGGACACATCTAGTGAGTCTGTGGTGCAAAAGTGTTTGGAACAGCATTGGATGATATTAAATAATTATAAATGATATTTTAATGCTTCCTTGCAAACTGCCCATCTCTGCTCGACCTCACAGGTTCTAACCTTGGGTTAACATGTCTCTGATTCTTTGCTTCCCTAGGGTTGAATGACCTTTTATGGACGGGAAAGTCAGCCAATGGATCACCCCACTTGGCTTTTGTCTGGTAGAGCAAACAATGGTTAAACAGGAACTACACTGAAAGTGCTAGGAACAAGTTCCCTGGGGAGGGTGTAGATGGCCAGGGAGGACATGTGTTTAGCATTATATTCTAGAATGGCTGTCTGCCTGCCTCAGCCTCTCAAATTCTGGGACTGACTCGTGCCTACTCAAGGCCACTAACTGCAGTTAGTTCTCTGTGTGATGCTGTGGACTTCCCTAGGTCTTCCTCAATCTAAGCAAGTACTTTACTATGGACCTACATTTTCATCTCAAAAAGCTCTCAGATACTTGGATGAATATTAGATTTCCAATGTTGCTGTTGTTTGAGGTTTTTCTGGTTGTTGTTTTGTTTTGTTTTGTTTTTTTCATTTTTGTTTTCCATGTGCTGAATTTGCTTTATGTCAACTCAATCCAAGATAGAGTTCTCTGAAAGAAGGTGATCTTAATTGAGAAAAATGAATCCATAAGATCCGACTATTCGTAAATCTGTCAAGCATTTTCTTAATTAGTGGTTGGTGGGGAGGGCCCAGCCCATTGTGGGTTTTGCCATCCCCTGTGCTAGTAGTTCTGGGCTCTATAAGAAAGCAGGTTAAGCAAGCCATGGGAAGCAGGCCAGTGGGTAGCACCCCTCCATGTCCTCTGCACCAGCTCCTGCCTTCAGGTTCTTGTCCTGACTTCCTTTTATGATGAACAGATACAGAAGTGTAAGCTAAATAAACCCTTTTCTCCCCAACTTGCCTTTTTGACCAGGGTGTTCCACGGACACAACAGAAACCCCAACTAAAGCAATTCGCTTGTCACAGTGGTGGGATTGAACCCAGAGAGCTTCAGGTTTGAGGCACTAGTCTCAGCCTGCAAGGCATTTGTAGCTCTCATTCAGATAGAATTTCCATAGCGAACAAGTCTGAGAGCTCTCTTTAAACTACAAACACTTAACCTTTAAAAACTCACTTGTTTGAGAAATTAAAAAAATGTCATTTTCTTTCTGTGATATTTTAAATTAACACATAATATATAAATATATAAACAGTGTACGGAAGTTTTTCATACCATTTCCTTTCGTACCTTGGAAGAAGTTCTCCATTGCTACTGTCACCTCAGTGACACAATATCAACATGACTTTAACACAGCCTACATGTCCAGAGCAATGTCCCTAACATTGGAAAACAGTAGAGAAAGCCATTGAATAATTTCACTGTTAAGCCTGATGCACAGCTTTGTTGGAAATAAAAAGGCAGGTGAGTGGATAGATGGATACATACATATAAGATAATACATACATACATACATATCAGATAATAGGGGGAGAGAGAGAGAGAGAGAGAGAGAGAGAGAGAGAGAGAGATTTTGATAGGTAAGTAGACTTATGATTGTTTAGATGTTGGATGGTAGATAGAGAGATAGATAGATGAATAGATAGATGGATGGATAGATAGATGGATAGATAGATAGATAATAGATAAATGATAGACAAAACTCCTCTTTAAAGTGTTTTCTCTATCCCCATAAAAATTATTCATTTAAATGACTGCCAAAGGAAATTCCATCAAAGCGCTATGATTTGAGAAATTCCCAATGTCCTTTACTCACTCACTTACCTGTCTGCATGGTCCCCAACATGCCACCATGGCACATAGCAACAATTGCTACCTAACGCAGGCAGACTTCCTCCAAGTAGGCCTCAAAAGACAAGTTTGGGAAACATTACTGAAGAGGGCTGCCCTGCGCTGTGATGATACCCACAAGGCAGCAAAATTACAGACAACTGGAAAGATGCAAATTCAAGACTCCACAGCCATAGTCCACAGGCCCTGTGCAGATTGACTAGAATGAGATACTCACAGTGTAGAAGGTACGGGCCACCAGAGTGCCTTGGATAAAGGCAGGTCCTTCAACGGTCACAGGCTGACCAGTCTGTGATTTAGTCGGAATCCATAAAACAGCAGAGCATTTCTTCTGTATGTGGACATGTATGTGTGCCTGTATGGGCTTTGTGTGTGCCATGTGTATCTAGGTATCTGAACAAGGTCATGAAAGGGTGTCAGATACTCTGGAACGGAGATTAAAAGCCCTTGTGAGTTGGCCAATGTAGATGCTGGGAATCAAACCTAGGTCCCCTGCAAAGTGCCAAGCCTTCTCTCCAGCCTCGCCATGAGCATTTAAAGTCATTTTAACTAGCTGATAAATCAGTAAAACCCGTGAAGAGGATGAACTGAGATAACTTGACTCCAATGATGGCTAAGTCTGAAACTCTGGGAGCTTCCTTGCAAGTTTTCCACTGTCTAAATATCTCTCCTAGGTATATACTACAACGAAAGTTTTGAAGCACAAAGACTGCATGAATCTTACATGCAAAAATTCAGTTATATATATATCATTTAGATTTATCTACAGAGGAGTGTTGGTGCTGAAATTCTGTATTGAACAATTTGAATATTAAAGTACAAGGGTTCTCGGGTAGAGATTTCTAAGCAACATCACAAGAAGAGAACAAAAATAACGTGGATTTTGGAGTGCGTTCCTCAGGCCTTTAGAGAGAGCAGTCACTTTAAAAGAATAGGATACAGAATATAGAAAATGCATGCTTTGAACATGCGATGACATGTTCAAGTTGGAAATGCTGTATGAACGAACAACAGGCGTTTACTCCGCGCAGATTGTAAAACATACGAGACTTGTTTCTCTAACCATTAGCACCGCTGAGAGGACAAAGCAAACATGGCAGATACTCAGTGAGCACTTTTATACTAATTACAATTTTCTCCTCTTTGGACTTTGCGTTTTCAGATGCTGGAGGCTTACCTGGAAGCTGAGGTCTACTTGGTTGCTAAGAGATAAGATGGTTTGGCAGCTGTTCCTGTCTCTTGTGGACTCGCCTTCTAGGATTTTGCCTGAAAGCCATGGAAGTTAACCACTGCCCATGTGGGGACTGGCCTGACTAGTGCTAGAAGCCACTGCAAAGTTTCGGAATCTTTAAATCAAGAACTTTAAATTTGCATGGTGTAGAACAATCAGGTTCTCCAGAGCTTAATTTCACTTTCCATTTCCGAAAACTAAAATGTAATTGCAAAGCTGACTGACTTGCTTATGGTACTAAAGCCAGGTAGTACTTTGACAAAACAAAAAAATCCTGTAAGGTTCAAAGTCATTCAGCTGACCTGTATCCTCAGAGAGGAACCGAGAGCATCAGAGTACCTTCTGCCCAGAACTCTGACGATTCCTTACATGTTTTGAGGGTCAAGACTCAGTTTATTGAGCTCTTCTCTCTTTGTCAGAACAGAGCCCTGTAACAAATACACTATTGGCCATTAGTTTATCACAAATAAATACTGGTTTACCTCATCGGTGAGAATACAATCTAGTGTGTTAAAAATCAATCAGAAAATGTTTCCCAATGGCAAAGAGCCTCTAGACTGTCATCACAATCACATTTCATAACCTTTCAAGGACAATCTCTTAAGTCACAATTGAGAGAAACTCACAGGAAAAAAATTCTTTTTTTCTATTTTTTCTTTTAATGAGAATAGTTTTTTTCATACATAATATTCTGAATGCAGTTTCCCCTCCCCAACTCCTAAGAGATCCCCCATTCCCTTTCACCTGAATCCACACCCCTTCTGTCTCTCATTGGAAAACAGGCATCCAAAGGATAATAGTAAAATAAAATAAGATAGGACAAAATGAAAACCAAAAATAGAAGGGAAAAAAAGCCAAAGAAAATCCACAAGCTATAGCATGGTTCAGAGACACACATTCTCTCTCTCTCTCTCTCTCTCTCTCTCTCTCTCTCTCTCTCTCTCTCTCTCTCTCTCTCCCTCTCTCTCTCTCTCTCTCTCTCTCTCTCTCTCTCTCTCTCTCTCACACACACACACACACACACACACACACACACACAGGACTCTCATAAAACACCCCACCCCCTTTTTTTCTTTCTCTTCTTTCTTTCTTTCTTTCTTTTTTTTTCTGTAGGAGCATTTTAACTTACTGAACTCCTACAGGTTTGAGTTTAAGGGCCATGTGCTGAGCCCAGAGGCACTGATCAATTACTGTGATTTCATGTGAATGTCTCCCTGGAGTATATCCCAAAGAACATGAGCTAATGTATTTCCTCCCACACTGAGGGAGCCGACAGTGCCCACTTGTCCAAACCTCTCCTAAGTCTACCTCTAGCCCAGCATCAGGCAGCTACTCTGTCGCTGAGTCTTTGAACCAAGTCAGATTGCTATCATTCTGATTCCAGAACTCATTAAGAAAATTCCTGTGCAAGCAAGGTCCTCTAAATGCGAAGTCCACCTATAGAAGGGGCCACCTAGTGCCCATCGTACAGGAGATGAATTCATCCCTGTCTTCTGCACGTTCATGTATTTTATAGAGCTACACATTTATAAATAACTTCTTTCATACTGAGGGGAAATGTAAGCAAAACGTATTACCCACATAATGACCTCAAATGTCATTTTAGAAAGAGCGAGGAAGCTGGGATCAGGAGAGGGAACAACATAAAGTAAGATAAACAGAGAAGGCATTCGACATCATAAACACCAGTGTGGTAGTGTCCTGCAGGGTTTCCCTGGTTAAGTTGGTGCTGCTGGAACCACAAAATCAACTGAGTGTTCTTGCCCTTAAGAAACCTCGGTCCCCTAACAGCAACTGCCGCCTTGCTCTCCTCTGGGTTTTTCCAGTAAGTTTTGTGTGGTTGCAACTAACTCATCAGTATGCACATCCTCACCTAGAGAGCTTCTGTCTCCAAACAGAAATCACTGGGTGTCCTCAGGGCAGAAACCACCTCCCCAGAGGGGCGAACCCAGGTGTTTGCTTCTGGTTCTCGCAGGCATCACCTAGAACTAGCTGTTTGCAATCCTCAAAGTCCATACTAGAAACGGGCTCCTGGGTTTACTCAGGCTCCTTGCCCTGCCAGAGGGGCCAGGAGGAGGCTGCAGTGTCAATTGGAGACTCCAGGTGATCCTCTCACCACCCACTTTTACTTTGAGACCCCGATTTTCTAACTCCTTGACTCCTCTTTGGGGCAAGGAGAGAGAACATGAAGGTAGCCTAAGGGGAACAGGCCTGGCTTGGGGAGGGGGTAGACGGTGGGGTGGGCAAGAGTTGCTGAAGGTGGGGCTAGAGATGGCCATGTCTAGCTCTTTAGTCAACTGCGACCCCAGCATCCCTTCCAAGTCCTAAGGACCAGGACCACTTCCTTTGAAATAAGCATGGCTGGGACTAGGGTTGAGAAGCAGCCTCTAAGTACTCCCTGTCCCTGCAGCATCTTTTAAGGACCGCTCAGGGGGTCATAACCTGGGTAGGTCAGCTGGGCCAGAGCGTGTGTGTGTGTGTGTGTGTGTGTGTTCACAGAGCCAGACCGAGCAAGCTCCACTAGATAGTAATCAGGGTCACAGGGGTACCCCCAGAAGCCACCCCCCCTGGGGGAGGCAAGGCTGAAGGGACCATAGTGGCTGCAAGCTGGGAAACTTGATAAGAAACATACCAGCTGCCTCTCAGGCAGGACGTACTCCCCACCACCACCACCCCGAGCTCTCCGAAGCGTGAGACCACAGCCTCAGGATTCACCCATCCTCACCCGCCGCACCCTGCAAAATTCCCTCCCGGGAGCCCCAGGATCCCAGGCAGGATGTTACCTCTTGCAGAGGCTGAGTAGGGGGCGATAGCAGCGGCAGACACTTTTCAGGTTGACTTTCCAGCCTTCTCCAGTGAGAGCGAGTGCGCCCAAGCAGAAGCTGTAACCTGCTATTTATAGCGGCGAGCTCAGCACCCGGGGCTGGGAACCCGGAGGATGGTTGCGTGCAGGGCGCCGACCGAGCCTCCCGGCTCCCGGCTCCCCGCTCCGGGCTCCGGGCTGGCAGCTCACGCTCCGCCCGCCGCCCCGCAGCGCGCGCCCGCTCGGGAGAAGTTGCTCCTCGCCCGCAGCTCACACGCCCCCTGGCACTGTCGCCACGTCCCCACCCCCAACGCCCTGCCTCTCTTCCTCGTCGTCGTTGGCTCACTCCCTCTGAGCGGTCTCCTCCCAATGTCACCAACCAGCCACCAAAGAGGAGCAGCGGCAGTCTCGCAACCGGTGCAGCTAGTCCCCCTGCCACAGATGGAGTTGGTAGCCTGACCGCACAGCTCGAAATGACCACAACACGCTGGTTCTGTTTACTGATACCCGCCACTCAGACTGTGCTGTCTCTAGGGGCAGCTGCCCACCCTGGGGTGCGGGATCACGGGGGCGAAACGGGGGATGTCCCAAGGCAGACACAGTGCGACTCGGCCAGGAGAAGCGGCTGCAAAGGGGGAAATGTAAAAGGACAAGCGAAGGTGGCTCAGACTGGTTCCTACTGACTGTCCCCGGAGGAGGATTAAGGCGTTATAGGACTGTGAAGCTCTGTCCCATGTTCTGGTGACTTCTGCGTGTCACGGTCCTGAGAACTGCTTCTCCCTTGCCAGTGTTTCTCTCTAGACCCGGGCTGAGCAGACCCGGGCACAGGGGCAGCCCACAGCCACTCCCCACCTTGCAGAGTGGTGAGTGCTCCCAACCACCGGCTCGGCTCGTGCCTTTGACAGCCTGGTTGTGTGGAGACAATCCGCCCTCGGTGTGTTTGAGGTGTCAGAAAATTTGGGTGTGTAATCACGCTGTCTGGAAAGAGACTGAAACTCCCCCACTTCCTCGCGAACAAGCCCGCGGGGTGAGGGGTAGCCTGGATAGTCCGGGCTATGGGGGTGGGGCAATGGCTGTCCCCATCTGCGCCTTACAGGTGCCACCTGGCGGCTTTCTTGGAGAGGCTTTGACCACTCTGCTCAGAGGTAATCCTTAGAGCTTACCTTAGAGCACACTGGTCCTTTTTTTCCCTTGCAACCCTTTAAACTGGCATTCTAAATAAAGTACAAACGCTTGTACACAAGTGTGACATTTGTCAGACAAAGAGCCTGGAATCTTAAAGTCAATGAAATCAATTTGGGTTAAGGCAGTGCTTAACAGTATTACAGTATTACAAAATGGGAAGCTGTGTCTGCCCCCAGCTGTCACCCCTGCTGTCACGGCCTGAATCTAGTCATCCATTTACTTCCCAAGTATTTGCTACTAGATATTATCTTTGATGATGAGGGCAGAGACTTTGTTTGGTGACTGACGGGAGAGAGAGTGGGGGGAGGTAGAGTTAGTGGGGGTGTGTCTTTGGTTGTTTCCTTTGGTTGATTAGGTTGGTTAGCTGGTTTGCGTTGGTTGGCTGGTTTGGGTAGGTGGGTAGATTGGTTGATGGGTGAGTGGGTTGATTGGTTAGGTTGCTTGTTTGATTGGTTGGTTAAGTTGGTTGGTTAGCTGGTTTAGATGGTTAATTTGGTTAGTTGGCTGGTTGGTAAGTTGGTTGGGATGATTCCTTTGGTCAGTTGGCTGGTTTGGTTGATTAGTTCATTTGGTTGGTTGTTGGTTGGCTGGTTTGGGTGATTATTTTGGTTAGTGGGTTGGTTTAGTTGTTTGGTTAGTTGGTTAGCTGGTTGGTAGGTTGGTTAGGTTAGTCTGGTTGGTTGGTTGCTTGGCTGGTTTGGTTAGTTAGTTCATTGGATTGGTTTGTTGGTTGGTTGGTTAGTTGGTTGGTTGGTTGGTTTGTTTGGCTGGTTTGGTTGTTTGATTGATTGGTTTGGGTTGGCCAGTTGTTTGGTTAGGTTTGGTTAGTTGAATTGGTTAGTTTGGTTTGGTTTGGTTGGATGTTTGATTGGTTTAGTTTGGCTTTCAGATATTTTGTTTAGTGTCTACAGTCCCAGAGATTAGGGTAGTATTGAACACACCATAGTTCCCAGAAATGTCTAAAGGCTGACTCGACAACGCCTGTGAGGCAGAAGCTGTATTGGCTTCCTCTCACTCTAGAACCCAGTTCATTTCTGTTCTGCTCAGCCATCACAGCTGAACTGAAGGGGGGAAAGTGGAATTCTGAGGACCAACTTGTCCATCAGACCCTGTCAGGTTGTGAGTCACTCTTGAAGAGTTGCCATGTGCCTGTAACACATTCAGTTGTCAGCCATGTTCATGCAATCTCTGGAAAGATGGTGCAGCTCATCCACTGGCAGTCGTTCAGCCACAAAAATACACAGAATGGAAGACACTGAAACCAGAGCTCCAGAGCTTCGCCTCACTAGAACTACCACTAATGCGTCTGTTCTCTGGCTTCAGAAGAAAGAAAAACTTAAGTGCAAAATGAAGATGGAGCTCTTAGACAACACAGTTAGAAGCTGCCATAGAAGTGTCAGAACCAGTAAACTGTTCCCTGTAAAATAGAGTTGACAAGCCGAGTTACTGACTGGACAGGAACACTCAAAGTGAGATGCCCCTCACAAGCCCCAGTGTGATCAAAGTTCAGACACAGGTCGTTCTGCCAATCTCCTTCACAGAAGGATGTGGCATTTCTATGTATATCAACTAGAAAGTTTAAAATAAAAAGAGGGGGACATTCTACCAGACCTGTGCACCACACAGTGTTTGGATGGTTCCCACCAGCCTGCTATGTACCTGTTTTGGTTATTTGGTGGCACTTTCCCTGTTCAGGTCTGGAAGATTCCGGTGTTTCTCTGGTTTAAACTCACTCAGCCTCTGCTCTCACAAGCCTTGGAGTTTGGGCCATTTGTGCTCCTGAAATGCAACTCCATTTGCCAGAGAAGGCCAGACTATTTTCTCATTTCCTTTCGAAGCACCTTTGTATATCCAAAAGTTAAAGGTGATTCCCAGGAGAGAATATGCTCTCCAAAGCAATAAAATCAAGCCAGGGGCCATGACTGGTGTCGCACCTCCTATGCAGTAAGGTGGTTCGCTCACTTTTCATTCATATATTATCTTTAGAGAGGCCATCTGTGAGCATCTGTACTCTAACGATTCATTATTCCAAGTTTCTTCTGAAATACGGCAGGCACCATGGGTGGCATCAGACTTTGTCCCTAACCATAATTGTCCATTTACCTTTACAATACACAGCAAAGCAAGTCTTTGGTTTTGCCCACTTTTTTCTTGTACTGAAAATAGATTTTTTTCTCAAACAATATGTCCTGGTTATAGTTTACCCTCTCTCTACTCCTCTCAGCTCTTCCCCACAGCTCCTCCCCACTGTATCTACTCCCTGTCTGTCTCTCATTAGGAAAGAATAGGCTTCCGAGAGACAACCACCAAACATGACGAAATGAAATAAGTAATATGAAGCAAAAACTATGATATCAAACTTGGACACAGCGACCCAACAGGAGGAAAAGAGTCCCAAGAGCAGGGACTCAGGAGTCCCTTAAAACACTAAGCTAATAACTATAATACATATTCAAAAGACTACTGCAGGCCTGTGTAAGCCCTGTGCTTGCTGCTTCGGTCTGGGAGCTCCTATGTGCCTTACTTAGTTGATTCCAAGGGCCTTTTCTCCAAGAGGCATGCTCTCTGCCTCTTACAATCTTTCTGTCTCTAAGGGGAGGGATCCGAAGGAGACCTCCGATTTAGACTCTTCTCTGCATAATGTCTGACTGCGGGTCTCTGCATCTCTTCCCATATGCTGCCAGAGGCAGCCTCTGACCGGGTAAGGTATTTATCTACAAGTATAGCAGAATATCCTTAGTAATCATTTCCGGTAGTCTTTGAGGTTCCCCTCAGATCTCTACGCTGTTTAGATTTTGGTTCTCAGTCACTTGAGCTGTGTTAGGTATGAGTTCTTTCCATGAGGTGGGTCATAGATCAAATCAGAAATTGATTGGCTACTCCCACAAGTTATATATGTGTACATAATACACACATACATGCATACATACATGCATGCATACATACATACATACATACATACATACATACATACATACATACATACATACGCAGGACAGATTATAGGTCAAAGTTTCTGTGACTGAATTAGTGTACATTTTCAGTAACCTGCAGAGAACTTTCCCATACCAAACAGACTAGAACATAGGAGTGGGGGTTCCATATACATACCAGCTTGACTTCTCCATGTTGAATGAGTTGTGTGGGTGCTGTCTTCAGCAATGGAGCCCTGCTGTCAGTTTGTGGAGAGCAGCCTTTTGTCTTAGCAATAGTCTGGACCATTTGGGCATTCCCATGGGATCCTCTTAGCCAACCACTCAATTGAATGCACTCTAGTCTCACCAAGGGAAGCTTTGCCTAGGTGCAAAAGGTGGCCAATTGAGATCCCATAACACCCATTGCTAGGCCTCCTCATTAGGATCATCTTCACAGTCTAGGAAGCTTCCACTGCACTCATTTTCACACCATCTGCCCCAAAGCCCTCCCAATCCTAGCCATTTCTCTCCGAAATCGCTCCCTCCACCCCATCCACAGCTGCCTGATCTCCAGCAACCTGCACACAACCCTACCTGTTTCCAGTCTGCCCTTATATCTACTCTATTTCTCTGGGGGATCTGTGTGTAGAGAGAATCTCTTATAAACACCATCAGTCAATAAAACTGCTGATGGCCAATGAGCTGAAGTAGGAAATAGGATTCTGGGAGACATCTAGAGAATAAAAGAGGAATCGGGGAAAGATTTGAGAGAGCAGAGAAGGACTGGTCAGGGAGACAGAAGTAAACTAGCAGGAAGCAGCAGTTAACTCAGGAACATGCTAAGGAATGTGAGGAGAGGGATGTGAAGAAAGAAGCCGGTCGGGACTGAAAGAGACGCAGCTAACCACGTGGTAGACATGGGTTAAGTAAGTTAGGAACTGGACAGGGTATGAGCCAAACCCTTGTTGCCTGGGCATTTGATAATAAATAATTAGTCTCAAAGTTGTCATTTCCAGAGCCAGGGCTGGAAAGAAAAAATGGATTTAAAAATTATTTTAACAGCCATGTATCCCCTGCTAGTGTTCTCCTGTTTACCTGACTTCTCTGGGTCCATTATATAGCGTGGTTATCATTTTCTTAATGGCTAATATCCCCTTATAAGTGAATACATACCATATTTATCTTCCTCACTCAGGGTAATTTTTCTAGTTCCGTCCACTTGCCTGCCATATTCGTGACGCCATTGCTTTTAACAGTTGAGTAATAATTCCATTGTGTAAACATACCCCATTTTCTTACTCATTTTTCTCTTGGGGACATCTAGGTTGTTTCCAGTTTCTGGTTGTTATGAATAAATGTAATGAATATGGTTGGGCAAGTGTCCTTATGTGTGGTAGGAGGAAGCATGCTTTGGGTATATTCCCAAGACTGGTACAGCAGAGTCCTGAGGTAGATCAGTTCCCAACTTTCTCAGGAACTGCCATACTGATTTCCCTCATGGTTTTAGGAGTTTGCACTCCCATCAGAAATGACAAATGTCCTCCTTGCTCTGCACCCTCACCAGCATGAACCATCAGTGCTATGTGTTATTGATCGTAGCCATTCTGACAGATATAAGACGGGATCTCAGAGTAGTTTTGATTTGCATTTCCCAATGGCTAAGGACATCGAACATTCCTTTAAGTGTTTCTTGGCCATTTGAGATTCCTCTATTGAGAATTCTGTTTAGATCTGTACTCCATTTTTAATTGCATTATTTGGTTTTTCATGTTAGAGTTTTTTTTTAGTTCTTTGTATATTTTAAATAATAAACCTCTATATGAGTGAAATCTTTTCCTATTCTGTGGACTGCTGCTTTGTCCAATTTGACAGTATCTTTTGCCTTTCAGTCTCAGGAGGTTCCATTTATTAACTTTATCTTAGTGCTTTCTGTGTTCTGGTGAGAAAGTCATCTCCTGTACCAATACATTCAAGGGTATTTCTCACTTTCTCCTCTGTCACGTTCAGTGTATCTGGTTTGTGTTGAAGTCTTTGGTCAATTTAGACTTGAGTTTGATTCTGGGTGATGCATTCCTCTGCATGCAGACTGCCAGTTTGACGAGTACCGTTTGATGAAGATGCTGTCTTTTTCCAGTGGGTGTTTCTGGCTTCGTTATCAAAGATCACCAAGAGTTCATATGTGTGTGTATTTATATCTGGGTCTTCAGTTTAATTCCATTGATCAACATGTCAGTTTTATGCCAATACCATGTGACCTTTAATACTATATCTTTGCAATACAACTTAAAATCAACTACCTCTAGCAATTTTGGGGGCTGTTCAGGATTGTTTTAGCTATCCTGGGTTTTTGTTTTGTTTTGTTTTTCCTTATCAAGTTGAGAACTGTCTTTTTTTCCATGTGGAGAGGTTTACTGAGGGAAGAAAAGTAGAAGAGGGGAGAAGTAAAAGCCAGCCATGAGCATGTGGAGAGAAGGGGAGGATAGGGAGAGAAGAGGCAGGGACAGAGGGGAAGAGGGCAAGGGAACAAAGGGAAGAGAAGAGAAGAGAAGAGAAGAGAAGAGAAGAGAAGAGAAGAGAAGAGAAGAGAAGAGAAGAGAAGAGAAGGGAAGGGAAGGGAAGGGAAGGGAAGGGAAGAGTAAAAGCAAGAGCAAAGAGAGTGAGAACTGTCTTTTTAAAGTCTATAGACTGTGTTGGGATTTTGATGGGAATTGCACTGAATATGTAGATTGCTTTCGGTAGGATGCTCATTTCTAATATGTTAATACTGCCAATCCATGAGCATTGGAGATCTTTCCATCTTCTGACATCTTCAGTTTCTTTCTTCAAAGACTTGACATTTTTGTCACACAAGTCTTTCACTTGTTTGGTTAGAATTACTCCAAGATATTTTATATTATTTGGAATTTTTTTGAAAAGTTTTATTTCCCTGATTCCTTTCTTGGTCCATTTGTCATTTGTCTATAGGAGTGGTTTTTCCCCAAATTTTTAAAGTTAACATTGTAAATTAAATTTTGTAATTTGTATACTTAGATACTCTTTTGAATGTGTACTTAAGTCAAAAACAATGTTGTTAGAAATAAAAACTTGGCCTAACTTAAGCAAAGAGGATGAATTATTCTAAAATAAGTTGACTATCTCATGGAAGCCATTAACAGAATGGAGCTAGGCTTTGGAAAACTGAAAACAGATATTCCATAGGGACTTCCTTCCCATTTCATTCTCTGCTTCAGTACTGCCCCCTTCTTTGTTTCCACAGAGTTTCTCTGCTTCTTGATATGTATTGCTACATGGCTACCAATATCCCTTGAAATTCATGATTTATGGGTCAATTGCCAATTCACACTGAAGCACTATGATTGCCACAGTCCCTAATCCATTCAACCAAGGATAGTAGTCAGGTTACCAAGTCAAGCAAGGACAATAGCAACGAGATGGGTGGGAGCAGCGGACTGGATTAGAAGGGAAGGTATGTGAATTGCCCTATGAGAGGACAGGATTTGTCCTTCTGCTACTAGCTTCTCTTCCTTCTGCTTTCTTGAACATTGTCACAACAGGAAGTAGGAAGTGGAGAAGAACAGCCAGGAGAGTGCCAGGGTCCTTCTGTGAAAGTGACTCTGCTTGTATGAGCAAGGAATGATCTAGGATGCTTCTCACCATTGTTGATGGCACTAGGGTGACTTGTCCCAGGAGAAATCGCATTTTGTAATCTCCTGATGTGGGACTCCCTCCTGGGTAAGCTTGAAGAAGAAATTAGAATTTTTACAGACAGTTTACTTTTTTCTTTTCCATGGTAAATTAGATAAGAGATGTTTTTAAAATGAAGCGAGTGTAATATGATTTTACATTTATTGAAGATAAATATTCTGCTCTCACTTTGCATAATATTTTCTAGAATCGCATGTAAATTACATATTTCAAATTCAATCATATTTCAAATATAATTGGATGGTAGATACTAATATTCTTATGGTCATAAACACATTTGGGGATTTGAAGAGATCTGTAGACTTATTCTCCAGAGGGTTAAAAATAGCTGACCCCTGAGTGTATGCACACATTGACAGTGGGGTGATGGTTGGCATTTTTACTTGAGTTATAGAATTATAAGCTCTATACTGATTTTTATGTTCTCTCAATCATCCCCCCTTGAAAAGGAAAGAAGCAAAAGACAACTTGAACAAAGCATTCAAAATGCCAGGAAGTGTATGTGTGACGGCATGAGAACCAATCAGTGTGCTCCACTGTGCAGGGATGTCATAACTGACTATACGAGAACCAGTCCCTGCTCACTGCACTCTGGGCTGTAAGAAGGGACCGAACACTGAGGCCCCAGAAAGATGGAAACTATATACAAGATGGCTGTCTTTGTTTTCTAGGGCTGCTGCAAGACAACAGGAAACTGGATGGATTATACAAGGGAACGTTTCTTTCAGAGTTCTAGACAATGGAACTCTAAGATCAAGGAATCTGGACCTTGATTTCTTTGGTACCTTTCCTTGGCTTGGAGATTCCACTTCTCTGGGCATCTTTCATGGAATCTTATACTTTAGTTTTTTCTTAAATGACACCAATCATATGAAGTAAAGGACCTCTTGGTCTCCTTTTTACCCAGTAACCCTGATGAAAGCTCTGTTTTTAAATAGTCTTAGCTACTGGAAAGGAGTACAATATACCCATAATCTATAAACACAGCATTGAACTTCAGAGTCAAAGGAATATAATATGAATCTTGCTTCTTGTGACGAAAACCCAGAGATAAAAGTCCAGTTTTCAAAATTAAAATAACTCTGCTCCCAGACCCCGTGGGAAAGAGACCTCACCGCCTGGTCAGATGGGCACTCCTGAGGCTGCAGAGCAGAAGAGACCACCAACACTGCCCACCCCTGCCCACATCCCTGGCCCAAGAAGAAACTGTATAAGGCCTCTGGGCTCCCGTGTGGGAGGGCCTAGGAGCAGCAGGACCACTGCCTGAGACACCGCCGGAACCTGAAGGAAACAGACCGGATAAACAGTTCTCTGCACCCAAATCCCGTGGGAGGGAGAGCTAAACCGTCAGAAAGGCAGACAAGCCTGGGAAACCAGAAGAGACTGCTCTCTGCACACACATCTCGGACGCCAGAGGAAAACACCAAAGGCCATCTGGAACCCTGGAGCACTGAAGCTCCCAGAAGGGGCGGCACAGGTCTTCCTGGTTGCTGCCGCCACAGAGAGCCCGTGGGCAGCACCCCGAGAGCGAACTTGAGCCTCGGGACCACAGGTAAGACCAACTTGTATGCTGCAAGTGACCTGCCTGGTGAACTCAAGACACAGGCCCACAGGAACAGCTGAAGACCTGTAGAGAGGAAAAACTACACGCCCGAAAGCAGAACACTCTGTCCCCATAACTGGCTGAAAGAAAACAGGAAAACAGGTCTACAGCACTCCTGACACACAGGCTTATAGGACAGTCTAGCCACTGTCAGAAATAGCAGAACAAAGTTACACTAGAGATAATCTGATGGCGAGAGGCAAGCGCAGGAACCCAAGCAACAGAAACCAAGACTACATGGCATCATCGGAGCCCAATTCTCCCACCAAAACAAACATGGAATGTCCAAACACACCAGAAAAGCAAAATCTAGTTTCAAAATCATATTTGATCATGATGCTGGAGGACTTCAAGAAAGACGTGAAGAACTCCCTTAGAGAAACACAGGAAAACATTAATAAACAAGTAGAAGCCTACAGAAAGGAATCGAAAAAATGCCTGAAAGAATTCCAGGAAAACATAAATAAACAAGTAGAAGCCCATAGAGAGGAGACACAAAAATCCCTGAAAGAATATCAGGAAATCATAAATAAACAAGTAGAAGCCCATAGAGAGGAGTCACAAAAATCCCTGAAAAAATTCCAGGAAAACACAATCAAACAGTTGAAGGAATTAAAAATGGAAATAGAAGCAATCAAGAAAGAACACATGGAAATAACCCTGGATATAGAAAACCAAAAGAAGAGACAAGGAGCTGTAGATACAAGCTTCACCAACAGAATACAAGAGATGGAAGAGAGAATCTCAGGAGCAGAAGATTCCATAGAAATCATTGACTCAACTGTCAAAGATAATGTAAAGCAGAAAAAGCTACTGGTCCAAAACATACAGGAAATCCAGGACTCAATGAGAAGATCAAACCTAAGGATAATAGGTATAGAAGAGAGTGAAGACTCCCAGGTCAAAGGACCAGTAAATATCTTCAACAAAATCATAGAAGAAAACTTCCCTAACCTAAAAAAAGAGATACCCATAGGCATACAAGAAGCCTACAGAACTCCAAATAGATTGGACCAGAAAAGAAACACCTCCCGTCACATAATAGTCAAAACACCAAACGCACAAAATAAAGAAAGAATATTAAAAGCAGTAAGGGAAAAAGGTCAAGTAACATATAAAGGCAGACCTATCAGAATCACACCAGACTTCTCGCCAGAAACTATGAAGGCCAGAAGATCCTGGACAGATGTCATACAGACCCTAAGAGAACACAAATGCCAGCCCAGGTTACTGTATCCTGCAAAACTCTCAATTAACATAGATGGAGAAACCAAGATATTCCATGACAAAACCAAATTTACACAATATCTTTCTACAAATCCAGCACTACAAAGGATAATAAATGGTAAAGCCCAACATAAGGAGGCAAGCTATACCCTAGAAGAAGCAAGAAACTAATCGTCTTGGCAACAAAACAAAGAGAATGAAAGCACACAAACATAACCTCACATCCAAATATGAATATAACGGGAAGCAATAATCACTATTCCTTAATATCTCTCAACATCAATGGCCTCAACTCCCCAATAAAAAGACATAGATTAACAAACTGGATACGCAACGAGGACCCTGCATTCTGCTGCCTACAGGAAACACACCTCAGAGACAAAGACAGACAGTACCTCAGAGTGAAAGGCTGGAAAACAATTCTCCAAGCAAATGGTCAGAAGAAGCAAGCTGGAGTAGCCATTCTAATATCAAATAAAATCAATTTTCAACTAAAAGTCATCAAAAAAGATAAGGAAGGACACTTCATATTCGTCAAAGAAAAATCCACCAAGATGAACTCTCAATCCTAAATATCTATGCCCCAAATACAAGGGCAACTACATATGTAAAAGAAACCTTACTAAAGCTCAAAACACACATTGCACCTCACACAATAATAGTGGGAGATTTCAACACCCCACTCTCATCAATGGACAGATCATGGAAACAGAAATTAAACAGAGATGTAGACAGACTAAGAGAAGTCATGAGCCAAATGGACTTAACGGATATTTATAGAACATTCTATCCTAAAGCAAAAGGATATACCTTCTTCTCAGCTCCTCATGGTACTTTCTCCAAAATTGACCATATAATTGGTCAAAAAACGGGCCTCAACAGGTACAGAAATATAGAAATAATCCCATGCGTGCTATCAGACCACCATGGCCTAAAACTGGTCTTAAATAACAATCAAGGAAGAATGCCCACATATACTTGGAAATTGAACAATGCTCTACTCAATGATAACATGGTCAAGGAAGAAATAAAGAAAGAAATTAAAAATTTTTTAGAATTTAATGGAAATGAAGGTACAACATACCCAAACTTATGGGACACAATGAAAGCTGTGCTAAGAGGAAAACTCATAGCGCTGAGTGCCTGCAGAAAGAAACAGGAAAGAGCATATGTCAGCAGCTTGACAGCACACCTAAAAGTGCTAGAACGAAAAGAAGCAAATACACCCAGGAGGAGTAGAAGACAGGAAATAATCAAATTCAGAGCGGAAATCAACCAAGTAGAAACAAGAAGGACCATAGAAAGAATCAACAGAACCAAAAGTTGGTTCTTTGAGAAAATCAACAAGATAGATGAACCCTTAGCCAGACTAACGAGAGGACACAGAGAGTGCGTCCAAATTAACAAAATCAGAAATGAAAAGGGAGACATAACAACAGATTCAGAGGAAATTCAAAAAATCATCAGATCTTACTATAAAAACCTGTATTCAACAAAACTTGAAAATCTTCAGGAAATGGACAATTTCCTAGACAGATACCAGGTACCGAAGTTAAATCAGGAACAGATAAACCAGTTAAATAACCCCATAACTCCTAAGGAAATAGAAGCAGTCATTAAAGGTCTCCCAACCAAAAAGAGCCCAGGTCCAAACGGGTTTAGTGCAGAATTCTATCAGACCTTCATAGAAGACCTCATACCAATATTATCCAAACTATTCCACAAAATTGAAACAGATGGATCACTACCGAATACCTTCTACGAAGCCACAATTACTCTTATACCTAAACCACACAAAGACACAACAAAGAAAGAGAACTTCAGACCAATTTCCCTTATGAATATCGACGCAAAAATACTCAACAAAATTCTGGCAAACCGAATCCAAGAGCACATCAAAACAATCATCCACCATGACCAAGTAGGCTTCATCCCAGGCATGCAGGGATGGTTTAATATACGGAAAACCATCAATGTGATCCATTATATAAACAAACTGAAAGAACAAAACCACATGATCATTTCATTAGATGCTGAGAAAGCATTTGACAAAATTCAACACCCCTTCATGATAAAAGTCCTGGAAAGAATAGGAATTCAAGGCCCATACCTGAACATAGTAAAAGCCATATACAGCAAACCAGTTGCTAACATTAAACTAAATGGAGAGAAACTTGAAGCAATCCCACTAAAATCAGGGACTAGACAAGGCTGCCCACTCTCTCCCTACTTATTCAATATAGTTCTTGAAGTTCTAGCCAGAGCAATCAGACAACAAAAGGAGGTCAAGGGGATACAGATCGGAAAAGAAGAAGTCAAAATATCACTATTTGCAGATGATATGATAGTATATTTAAGTGATCCCAAAAGTTCCACCAGAGAACTACTAAAGCTGATAAACAACTTCAGCAAAGTGGCTGGGTATAAAATTAACTCAAATAAATCAGTTGCCTTCCTCTATACGAAAGAGAAACAAGCCGAGAAAGAAATTAGGGAAACGACACCCTTCATAATAGACCCAAATAATATAAAGTACCTCGGTGTGACTTTAACCAAGCAAGTAAAAGATCTGTACAATAAGAACTTCAAGACACTGAAGAAGGAAATTGAAGAAGACCTCAGAAGATGGAAAGATCTCCCATGCTCATGGATTGGCAGGATTAATATAGTAAAAATGGCCATTTTACCAAAAGCGATCTACAGATTCAATGCAATCCCCATCAAAATACCAATCCAATTCTTCAAAGAGTTAGACAGAACAATTTGCAAATTCATCTGGAATAACAAAAAACCCAGGATAGCTAAAGCTATCCTCAACAATAAAAGGACTTCAGGGGGAATCACTATCCCTGAACTCAAGCAGTATTACAGAGCAATAGTGATAAAAACTGCATGGTATTGGTACAGAGACAGACAGATAGACCAATGGAATAGAATTGAAGACCCAGAAATGAACCCACACACCTATGGTCACTTGATTTTTGACAAAGGAGCCAAAACCATCAAATGGAAAAAAGATAGCATTTTCAGCAAATGGTGCTGGTTCAACTGGAGGGCAACATGTAGAAGAATGCAAATCGATCCATCCTTATCACCCTGTACAAAGCTTAAGTCCAAGTGGATCAAGGACCTCCACATCAAACCAGACACACTCAAACTAATAGAAGAAAAACTAGGGAAGCATCTGGAACACATAGGCACTGGAAAAAATTTCCTGAACAAAACACCAATGGCTTATGCTCTAAGATCAAGAATCGACAAATGGGATCTCATAAAACTGCAAAGCTTCTGTAAGGCAAAGGACACTGTGGTTAGGACAAAACAGCAACCAACAGATTGGGAAAAGATCTTTACCAATCCTACAACAGATAGAGGCCTTATATCCAAAATATACAAAGAACTCAAGAAGTTAGACCGCAGGGAAACAAATAACCCTATTAAAAAATGGGGTTCAGAGCTAAACAAAGAATTCACAGCTGAGGAATGCCGAATGGCTGAGAAACACCTAAAGAAATGTTCGACATCTTTAGTCATAAGGGAAATGCAAATCAAAACAACCCTGAGATTTCACCTCACACCAGTGAGAATGGCTAAGATCAAAAACTCAGGGGACAGCAGATGCTGGCGAGGATGTGGAGAAACAGGAACACTCCTCCATTGTTGGTGGGATTGCAGACTGGTAAAACCATTCTGGAAATCAGTCTGGAGGTTCCTCAGAAAATTGGACATTGAACTGCCTGAGGATCCAGCTATACCTCTCTTGGGTATATACCCAAAAGATGCCTCAACATATAAAAGAGACACGTGCTCCACTATGTTCATCGCAGCCTTATTTATAATAGCCAGAAGTTGGAAAGAACCCAGATGCCCTTCAACAGAGGAATGGATACAGAAAATGTGGTACATCTACACAATGGAATATTACTCAGCTATCAAAAACAACGAGTTTATGAAATTCGTAGGCAAATGGTTGGAACTGGAAAATATCATCCTGAGTGAGCTAACCCAATCACAGAAAGACATACATGGTATGCACTCATTGATAAGTGGCTATTAGCCCAAATGCTTGAATTACCCTAGATCCCTAGAACAAACGAAACTCAAAACGGATGATCAAAATGTGAATGCTTCACTACTTCTTTAAATGAGGAAAAAGAATACCCTTGGCAGGGAAGGGAGAGGCAAAGATTAAAACAGAGACTGAAGGAACACCCATTCAGAGCCTGCCCCACATGTGGCCCATACATATACAGCCACCCAATTAGACAAGATGGATGAAGCAAAGAAGTGCAGACCGACAGGAGCCGGATGTAGATTGCTCCTGAGAGACACAGCCAGAATACAGCAAATACAGAGGCGAATGCCAGCAGCAAACCACTGAACTGAGAATAGGACCCCCGTTGAAGGAATCAGAGAAAGAACTGGAAGAGCTTGAAGGGGCTCGAGACCCCATATGTACAACAATGCCAAGCAACCAGAGCTTCCAGGGACTAAGCCACTACCTAAAGACTATACATGGACTGACCCTGGACTCTGACCTCATAGGTAGCAATGAATATCCTAGTAAGAGCACCAGTGGAAGGGGAAGCCCTGGGTACTGCTAAGACTGAACCCCCAGTGAACTAGACTGGTGGGGGGAGGGCAGCCATGGGGGGAGGGTTGGGAAGGGAACACCCATAAGGAAGGGGAGGGGAGAAGGGGATGTTTTCCCGGATACTGGGAAAGGGAATAACACTCGAAATGTATATAAGAAATACTCAAGTTAATGAAAAAAATAAATAAATAAAAGTTTGGTCACAGCAAGGAAAAAAAAAGTCCAGTTTTCTCATTTTTTTTGAAAATTTTAGTCTTAAAGAAGATCCTGAACATGTAACTATGTGATAAATGAAAACTTGTATATGAAAGAACCCCAAATTGGCGAGACTCTATCTGCAGTCTCGGGATGGCGTGCCCCAGGAAACACGAGTAGCCGATCTTGATGTAACAGCAAGAGGCAGTTTTATTAACGAGATCTTGGGCCGACACATATCTCACGCAGGAGATAGTGGAGTCGAACCACGAGCCTCTAAAGACAGGGGTTTATATAGGGAAAGCCAGGGGATTTCGAGCGGTTACACACAATTGGCTGATTTAAATGGTGCACAGTTACTTTTGGCATGGAATTACATCAGCAAAGAATATGTGCAATCTAGCATCTCAGCAATGTGGGTAGGGTCAGCAGGGGGATGACTCATCTTTAGGGAGTGAAGGAAGGGGAAGGGGTGGCTCCAGATGGCCAGTGTCCTTAGGGGCTGATAGCCAGGCCGGTGAGCCCTATCTCAAATTCCCTCAGGCATGTCCGGACTTTGTTTGTGACTAACTTTTTGAAATTTAACTCTTCAGTATACTGTTCTTACCTGAATCCTCCAGAGCTTAGATCCTGATATCTGTATGCTGCCTAGGTGAAGAGGGGCACTAGGAGGCTTGAGCATCAATTAGAAGAGAAATCTAGTGTAGTAGGAAAGCCCCAGTAGGGCCCTTAAGAGGAACAATTATGTTATATATCAATAAAAAGTGTGGTTCAGCCAGGTGTTGTGGTGCACACCTTGAAAGGCAGTGCTTACTAAAGAGGCAGAGGCAGGTAGATCTCTGAATTTGAGGCCACCTTAGTCTACAGAGAGATTCTGTACAACCAATACTACATAGAGAAACCCTGTATAAAAAAAGTCATTAAAAATACCCTTGTGGCCCATCTGCTGGTGCCAGCAATGACCTCAGAATGGCCTGTGGCTACATTAGAGCCATGCCACACTTCATTCAAACATACATAAAGTCAGCTCTTCAGAAAACCACAGGAGATGCCATCAGCAGCCAAGGATGTCACAGTGCTTCAGAAGTCTTTCCAGGAACACTCCTCAAGCTATTCTAGAGTTGAGGAAGCAGAAGCAACTTTCTGTGGGTAAGTTGAAAACCAGTATAGACTTGGTTCTTGTTCTTAAGTAGGACAAAGAAAACCAAACTAAGTTTCCTGAGTACCAAGCATATCTTATGACAAGTTAATTTTATGAAAGAAAGAGTATCTTCAGCACTTTCAACCCCTGGTTTAAAGACTCTGCTGACACACTCTATACCATGCAGTTCATCAAGGAGTGCTCGAGTATCTCTAAGCAGTTCCATGAGTCCAGATTAAGAACATTTGTCCAAGGGGATATGTTTTGTTTAATCCAATTATGTAAAGACTTTTAATCTGAATGATACAGAAATATATATATATATATGTTTTATATTCTACTAATGAATTATTTGAAACTATATGTTTAATTTTATTTACTTATTCTTTGAAATTTCATGTATTTATACAATGTATTTTGATCATATCCTTCCCCTATCCCAGATGCTCCCAACATATCTGGCTCCCAACCTCATGTCTTCCTTTTCTTATCATTCATTGAGTTCAATTAATGCTGCTACATGGATATGGGGTCAGCCACAGGAGCATGGGCAAGCTACCAGTGATTACTCCATCCCCCAAAGAAATGTGACTCTCCCTCTCTTAGCCATCACCTCCTGTCTCTCCTCCATCTCTGCTGAAACTTTCACGTGCTCAGTCTTGTGCAGGTTACCACAGTCAATGTGAGTTCATGTGTGTAATAGTCATGCCATACCCAATAACAACACAGAACTTTATTTTTTTAAAGAAAACCATGTCTATAAATTATAATATAATAAAGTACATGATTATATTTAGTAAATTCCAGGAAAATACTCACAAATGAGAGGATTACAGGCAATCACTGGGCAGAGATAACTCTACTCAAAGACTGGGGTCTTCAGGAGGAACAATATTTTACTGCTTTGGTTCAACAAGTAAAGAACTATTATTTTCTCATAAAAAGTCACGGAATGGGAAAACATCTAAATTAAATGTTATTCTTCATGTTCCCATTTTAACTGCTTTTTATTACATAATTATGTCACTAGTGGCATGAAATTGAGGAGAAACTTATATATCAGGCATATTTCAAGAAATGTTTATAGCATCGGGGAGATTGATAGGGAAGTGAGTTCTTTACAGAAATATATTACTTTGGACTGCTTTATTGCATTCCATATGTAAATACATCGTTTTCAGAGGATCCTTATTTTCAGAAATTTCTAGGTATCTAATAATCTTGTCAAATTACCATCCCTAATCTCTTTTTCTAGAATTATCTATCTCTACCTGGAGGATCATGGTTATATCCTAGTGGCCTGGCTTATCTGTGGCATAGACACAATGTGAATACCAAAGTGAGTCAAAACAACTGAGGCTACCACCATCCTCCAACTTAGCTCCTGACTCAGGTGAGACAACTCCACAGGAGATGTTGATTTATCAAAATAAAAATTGTATCAAACAAGTTAGAGACTCACTCCTGATGCTCTCACCCATAGCCTACCTGAGCTTTGACAATTGCCTTCCAGTGGGGTGTCTGATTCCTTCATCTGTCAAACAGGGGATACTGATTCCTACCCTAAAGTCTGGCTTTGCAAGTCCAGACTCTGTGAGGCTCTGTGCTGTTTATCTGCCTTTGCTGAGTCTGAAATGATGAACACATAAGTCATTTCCTCAGGAAATCTATTTTATTTGTTCTACGTTATCTATGTCACCAGTACCTAAACCTGGTATTTGTCATGGAAGCATTGGCCAGAACCTGTGTCATGGTTTCACAGACACCAACCGAAGTGGGTACCACATGAAAGGATGTTTTACCAGAGCCTGTAGTGACATTTCTGTGCAAAGCCTCTTCTAGTACCTACTTTTCCTTTTCAACTTTCTCTCCAATATCTTTTGATCTTTCCCAGAAAACACTCAGATAGGCAACTACTAGCAAAAGTGGATTGAACTTAGTGGTGGGAGGAGAGAGATGGAGAAGGCAAAGCTTTAGTTTATAATTCAGTATGTTTAAGGTTGATGTCCCTGAATGTTCTAGTGTCTATTCTCTACAGTGTTTTCTCTAATGTAAGTATTTACTGACTATCTCAGACACGCAAGGTACAGGAATGTGGAAGCATGTGGATAACCACAACATAGTTTAATTGAAAGATCAAGGCAAGTCTACAAGTACACAAATAGGTTCAAAGCCAACTGACATACTGTGTATCAATAAAACAATTTAAAGAACTATAAAACTTAACAGGAGAAACCAAGTCTAATTGGAAAGATAAGAAATAATCTTCATGAAGTGTGTGGTATTTGATACGGTAAGGATGTCAAGAACATAATTGTCAAGTTCCACAATGACTCTAAGTAAAGGCTACCCACTAACAACCTCATCCTTCCAATGTGGTTTGTACATCTCCTTCTTGAAGACCATTGGTCCCCATGTATGCTGTTCTAGTCCCAAAGCCCTTCCTATTCCATAACCTTCTCTCTCTCTGTCTCTCTCTGTCTCTCTCTGTCTCTCTCTGTCTCTCTCTGTCTCTCTCTGTCTCTCTCTCTCTCTCTCTCTCTCTCTCTCTTTCTCTCTCGTACCCATTATGCTTCTCTTTCTCACAGTTGTGAAATCAGAGCAAATATAGAGAATTAGAGTTGCCATAGGGAGAAAAAAATCATCTGAGTTATTTAAAAAAATTATCCTGTCTTGTATAATAGGGAAATAAAAGTATGCAATGTGTAACCACCAACTCACTGAAGACTTGAAATTTCGAAATAACTTTGTGCATACACTGGTGTGTTCATTTCTGCCTTATATTCCTCAAAATAGAAAGGAACGCATTTTTCTTTGCAAATAGAATGTATGTTTATTAGAACATTGACATAATATTCTCTACAGTAAAAGCTGAGAGATCATTACAGATTGCTCAGAAATTTTCTTTTGAAACAGCATTTATAAGCAAATAGAACCATTTGAAACATAAGAAAAGCACAGAAGAAATTCACCAATAGGAAAAGACAACCATGTCATTCGGTCTAAGATGATGTAAGAGTTTTCAGGACAGAATTTCAGCTTCATGAATGTTCTAATGGTAGCAAATGGATTTATTTATTTATTTATTTATTTATTTATTTATTTATGCTTTCCACAAAGCAGAAGATACTTGAGATCATTATTTTTGGCTTTTCCCCAACCAAATGCTAGATGCCTGTAGCCTTGACTAATTTTTACAAACTTGACGATGAGATATACCACAAAGAGTTGAGGAGCACCATCTATTTCTAACTTGGAGCATTTTATCAAGTTTTCTTCCTAACAGAGATTTAACTTGAATAATGTGTTGATTTCTAATAAAGTATTTTGGTGTGATTTGTAATGGAAAAACAAGGTAACTTTCTCCTACAGGGAGTCATGGGGGGAACAGAGGAGGAAGACCAGAAGTTCTCTATGATGATGAAAAGTGCTGGCTTCATCCTGGGTCTTACTCTCTATCTAGAGATGACTACTTCTCCTGCAGGCAGGCTTAGAACTGGATTTAAGTGTAGTGGGTAAGGAAGAAAATGGGTTTGTCTCTTTACCTAGACACTGAAAGCTTTGGGGAGAATTAGAATCCAAACAAGAATTCCAGGCTATGTCTTGAATTTTGTTGTCAGATCAAGAGCCTTTCTCTCTCACATAATTCTCTACTATTATCATATCATGGGCAGTTCAGAAAAATCCAGTAGAATGGAATGGACGATCTAAACAATAAATAACTATTGCTCCCAGTTGTAAAGCCTTGACAATTCAAGATTAAAGCACTATTCAATAGCCCTCCTAGGGAGGGTCCATTCCTGGTTTAGAAAAAGCCACTTTCTAACTACAGCCTTATGTGGCCACAACAGAGTAATCCTTTCTTCAGCCATCCTCCTGTAAGAACAGAAATCCTATCCATGCATAAAGGATCCACTTGTGGGACCTAACTGCCAGTGGAAGGTCCTATTAAGGTATTGCCATATGAGTTTCAGACAGAAATGTTCAATGCATGGCACTCTTTGTATCAGTTACCTTTGCATGGCTATAACCACAATACCTAAGAGAACAAGTTAAATGGGGGAAGATTGATTTTTCTCACCATTTCAGATGGTTCAGTCCATCGTTGATTGTCCCAGGCACTAAGGCACAACATCATAATGGGGAGGAACTTCTTCATCTCCTGATGAGTTGGAATTGTAGACAAGACACTGAGAAAGACCTGCTCCCCACCTCCTACTTACTCCATACTTCCTAAAATCTCCAGAACCCCTCAAAATGGTGCCACCATCTGAAGACCTAGGCTGTAACACATGAGCCTGTAGGGAACATTTCATATGCAATTCATAACACTGCCCATCTTGGTTACTCCCTGAAAAAAGTACCTTTTATCAAAGAAAGGCCTTAGAAGTGGTCTGGTCTCTGTGTGCCTGCTCTTCCTCCTGGTCATCCCTTCCTGTCCTCACTCCATGTCATCTTAGTACCCAATACAGATGCTGGAGCTTAGTCAGTCACGGCTGACGCTATTTCTCCTCTGAGTAAATTAGATGGCAGCAACGGTCTGGAGAAGACATGTTGGGACCAAAAGATGCTTGACTGTGAAGACTGTCCAAATGGAAGGAAGTGACAGAATATAGTCCCTAAAACAGAATGAGGTACAAGCTTCTTCTATGACTTGGTAGCGATAATTAACAGTGATGTAGTGAGTGAACAATTCAATACCAAATTCATGGCATCTGGTCTACCTCTTAGATCCCTACTCTGTAGAACAGCAGCTCGTGTTGCTATTCCTAGAGAGAGAGATACATACTTATGACTACAACAACATTTAGAGATGGGGTTAAGTCAACACAGCACAGGAAAGTTGAATCTCTCACTGTTTAGGTCAAACTCCTAATATGCTGTTTGTTGTTGAGCTTTGCCTTTCTAAAGGAAAAAGCTGCCTACTCTGTGCTGTGCTCTTTAATAGAGCACAGGGTTGTGGCTTTTACTACTGCAGAGAGAGAAAGCACACTACGTGAAATAGTAAACCATAGCTTGATTGTTTCTTGACAATCTGTATTCCAGAGAGGCCGAAGTTTATTTATGTAAGTATTGATGACAGGCTAAAATTTCATTATCCACAAGCCAATTTAAAATGTTTTTAAAGTGAACAAAAAAGATAAGTCATCTCTGCTTGCTCAATTACATAGTTTCCAGCAATTTCAGAATGCTTTGTTTACATTCCCATGGTACATAATTGTTTATATTACCTGAGGGCGAAATTTTCCTTAGGAATCTGGGGTACACAATTAATGCTAAAATTTGACTGGCTTTTATCCATGTCAGACAATACTCTCAGTCAAAATGACTTACTGGTGAATAGACTCAAAATCAATATTTCTAGGACCTAATTTTACGAAGCCCTGGTTTCTGTACACAGCAGTTCTTTCTCCCTTGCAGCTGAGCTATTTGAGGTGTCTGCAGTCTCAGCCCTGGTCAGTTCTCAGGGCCCTCAATGAGAAGACGTGAGGACAGAACAGGAGAAGCTAGAATCTTAGAAGATGCTCACCGTTCACTTGCCCCAAAGCCTATGGCTACTCTCCTGATGGCTCTATTTCTAGAATTCAGGTTTCTGAAAATCAGCTGTGTGTCAACTTACCTGGAATTAGTTTCATTGATAGTGAAGACTATGTCAAGATATTCATGAAATGCCCCACTTTTTCCTTAGGCCCTGTAACCTTAGAATTCAAAGAATAATGGGGCGGATAGTATTTCAAGGGCCACTGAGATCGCTAAAGACCCCATGAGTGAATCGGGAGTTAGAAAACAACAACCTGGAGGCCAAATCTAGCCTGCCATCTCTTTTGAATGAGTCTTGCAAGCAAAGATTGGTTTTTGCTTTGAAAATGTGTTTACATGGGAAGGAAAATAACATGCAACAGAGACCATATGTGGCCGGCAAAGCCTAATGTGTCTATTTGCCTCTTTGGAGGAGGACTTGCCAATCCCTGAATTAATTTGTCACCCAGAGTCAGAAAAATGAGTCTTTGGCTCACTCTTGCTGGTGCCAGTTGAAAGGAAACAGATCAGATTCTATGGCCTCTTTTTGGGGTATTAGAAAAAGAGCATTTACCAACTTGACAACTGTATATTGGGTATCAGAATCTTGGCTCATGGGCTCCAGAAAACGATCTACACTTGGAACCACAGCATCAGTGTCAGTCACTCTCTTATTGTCTCTGATAAACCACTGATATGGTAACCACGGTCCATCTATTTGCTTAGTGCTCAAAAGAAAGAGCTAGACAGGGATCTAAGGACTGAATGAGGTAGGGAACGATTAGGAGCAATTGGTAGCCTTGCCTTTGCAGCTGCCTGACAGTAACACTGAGCCCACCTCCCCAACAAGTGTGTGGCACTGATCTGGGAAGCGCTTCTTATGCAGGGGACTCCATACACCCTGCTAGAGCTTTCACCCTATGGATACAGAAGCAATACAGAGACGCTGAAGAGCGTGTCTCTCCCAGCTACAAGCATGGACATTGGTAAAGTAACTGGGTGCATATTGGCTCACCATAAGGCTATCCCAGACCACTAATGATGTCCTAGGATTTGAGTGGCTCATTGGCTGCTGGCCTTTTTAAGAAGAATGGGAAGAAGCATTGCAGTACATAGTTGCAGTGTGCCATGGGGTAATTTTCTCCAGTTCCTAACCTTATTTACTGTGAACTGTAAGTCTATGGGACAGTACAGGGGTTATAACTCAGAATTCCAGTTCCTTGGATTACCTAAAGCTTTCTTATTGCTTTTATCTCACTTTATACAGATCAAGGGGAGAACAGGCTGCAGAGCACCTCTTTCAGTCCTGGGAACATTTAAATCAGCTGACCCCTGCCAATGATCCCTGTCAATCAAACCCTGTGACCATCGCTCAAGTCCTACTGCCTATGATAATTATGCTCACCTTTTCTCTGCCACTGAGCCAAATCCCCTGGGACTCTATCACCAAAAACGAAATCAAAGTCCTTTGGACTACAGAAGACAGCCACTCTAGATCTCTGCAACTTATTTCTTGGCTAAAGGGGAAGCTTACTGAAGAAGCTGCCTCTGGTTCCTGCATTGGGTTCTAATCAGATGTAGGTAATTTGCACATTATCAATATGTGCCTGTATTTCTCTATCTTTATATTCGTTTCCCTACATGATCCCAAGAAGTGATTGGCAGCATAGCTCTAGCATCAACTAACACTGCACCCACATTTCTATCACATGTTTGAGCTGTCCAAGTGAACATATTGAACTCAGAGTCTCTGGCAAGTACACTCAACACAAAATCTAAAATTACGTTTCTCCCTCCGTTGGTTTGAGTTGTTGGAATCTGTTCTCACACACACTCCAGGTTTCTGACATTGCAAATGAGCAAAGTCTTGTGACTGCTTTTGTTGGGTAAACCTTTTCCCTCCAGCTCATAATTTCTGTTTGCAGCAATGCCAGAATGCTGGGAACAGATTTGGATTACTGGATAGGAGGAACATGACAGGGTATGAAGATTGTCTTCCTCGTGTAATGGTGTTTGAGGGTTAAATTGGCAAGATTAGGAGAACTTAAAGAATGAGTAGATTGTTGTTCAGGGTGTCTCTGGAGAAGCTCCTGTGTGAGTTAGTAGTCTGCATACAGAAGTAGTCCACCTCCTGTGTACACAAGCCCCACTTAATCTACTGGAAGCTAGGAGGGAGCAGAAAGGCAGAGGGGAGACCAAGCTTCTCTTTTTCCAAATTTCCATAGCTGTGGGAGGTCAGGAGCTACAAGAGCAGATTCTAAGACACACAGGACTTATACCTCATACCTGAGGCTGGAAGCTACATTAGCCAAAGTCTTGCACTGAGCCATTGCATAGGTATCCCAACTTGTCTGGAACTTGGTAGCTTCCATAATTGTGAGCTAATTTCTCTACTAAGGCTAGTCTCTAGTCTGTCTGTCTATGTGCCTTCATCCCGATATACTGACTGCATCCTATTGGTTGTCTCTGGATGACGCTAAGCAGTCCTTCATTTTGAACTTGATTGAGAATCACCTAGGAAACATACCTTCTGTAATACCTTGGGTCTTAGGAGGATTTTCTAAAATTCTAGTTTAACTGAGGAAAGAATATCTACCCTGAATGTGATAGGTACAACCTCAAGGGCTTCAGCCTTCAGCCCTTGATTATGACTTTTGTTCAATGGGAGAATGAGCTGAGCACCAGCGTTCTTTTCTCCCTGTTTCATGAGTATGAAAATTCACCTCACACTCCACACCACCATTACAAACTGTATTCTCTCTTAAACTGTGACCTCAAGTTTCTTCTTGTCAAATATTTGGCATTTGGTCACACTACAAAGATAAGTGACCAGTACACCAAGTGAGTAAATGCCTGAAGTTAGGGTTGTCATGGATCTGTCAAGGTAAAAAAGGATCAGTCTCACACAATGGCTGTTTTTTGCTTATCTCAAAGAATTCCGACTGGTATTTGAGCTTCTAAGAGTCTTGAAACTTTGGAGATCTGTCCTATGGGACTTTTATTTTTCCTAGTCCCATTCTCCCCGGTGAGTGGCCCAATGCTTGGGTTTGAGATCTACCCTGCCTTACAGATCAATTCAGCCATGGGAAGAATCACATTCTAATTGTACTTCTGCATTTCACCCCAGACAGGTCAGCACACATGAGAGAGACCCCTAAGGAAACACAGAGGTTAACCTGCCTATCTGACCTTCATGATTTATGAAAAGAAATTTACAATGTGGTTTATCTATTTTTTCCCTTCTTTAAATTCTCTGAGCAGATTGGAAAAAAATCCCATCCCATTCCAAACACACACACACACACACACACACACACACACACACACACACACACACACACATTTCTAACTTTTCCAAATGAATTAATTGGCAAGTCTATCTTTGATAGGCTTCCTATTCTAAATAACCTTGGGTAAGGATTGGTGTTAATACAGAATCATAAGTACCATAGTCCATTTTATGATGGTAACAGAATCTTATTTGCCTTCAGTTCAAGCACCTGGGCCAACTTCTGTCAGAATCTTATTTCTTTGAGAGCCCATGGCTTGTAATTTTCAGAGCCAGCAACCACTCCATTAGGATGTAATAAAGAACAAAACAGATCCTCACCTGTATCAACAGCAAGTAATTAGTTTTGTAGAATATTCAATGGCTTATAAAGCTGGCTATAAACTAAAGACTAAGCTTCCAGGAAAAAAAAGAAAACCCCAAATCGTAATATAGCAATACTGTTGCCCTGTGATATACTTGCTATGATAAACTATACCCTGGAACCGTGATCCAAAACAAACCTGTACTCCTCTAAGTTGCTTTTTAAATAAATGACATCAACAATAAATTTAAAGGAATAAATCCCTAGGGAAATTTAAATCAAAATGGCAAAGTAATACTGCCATATCTTTATCTTTATATGGCAACTACCCCCAAAATAGAAATAATTATAATTATGAAACTGTGGTGAATCAAAAAAAAAAAAACATGAGTCTAATTTTATGGAAAGGGAGAAACGAGATGACTAGAGGGATGACTACAGTCAACACATGATTTACTTGAATGAGTCATTATAAAACCCATAAGTATGTAATATGCACCAATGAAAAATTGAAAGAAGAAAGGAAAAGGAAGATATGAGCAAGGCCGATACCTGAAGTTCGAAGCACGGGCACTTTGATCTGTCTGCAGAAACGTGTGCGTTGTACCCCATTAACTCCCATTCATTTTAACTTCGCTGTTAACTTCCACTAATTTTTCACCTGGGTTATAGCCTGCATAACACGGACTTTACCACCTAACTATGTTAAGGATGCAGTTCATGGTACTGAGAGCATTTATGATGCCATCTTAAGCATTGTCACTAGCTTTACGGCTAACTCACCTAACAAATTGAGACTCCACACCCATTAAACAATATTTCTCAGTCTCCTCTACTGCCATTTCATGTTTTGCAGCTTGTGATATTAACTATTCTAAGTTTTCAGATGCTACAAGTGATGCAATATTTGCCTTTTGTGATTGGCTTATTTTATTTGGCTCAGCAAGTTCAAGACTCATGATGCTGCATTACGTGTCAGAATCCGTTATTTTTGAGGGTCAATAATATTTACTCCTGCATATCCCATGCTTTTTTTACCCGTTCATTTGTCCTTAGATACTTGGATGCTTCTATTTTAGCTATCAAGAATGATGTTCATATCAGCCTGGAAAATGAACATCTCTCCTGCCCTGACTTACAATGGCATTGCATCTAAACCTGAAATAGTTAGATGATATGATAGTAACTGTTTCAGATTTTTGAGAAGTTACCACAGTGTCTTCTACAGTCTTGTGTCATTGTACATTCTGACCAACAGCATGCAGGAGTTGCAACTTCTCCACAATGTCATCATCACTGATTTTCTACTTTTCATGGTGGTTGTCATAGTACTGAGAATGGGGTGGAATCACATCGTCATTTTGATCTGCATTTCCCTAGTTATCCGTGTCTTTATTTCCTGTTGCTGTGATAAAATATCCTGACAAAAGAGTCTTGAGGGAGAGGCCTTATTTTGGCTCATAGTTACAGATCACTAGTCATAGAAAATAAATCACGGTGACAGAAACTGGTGACATTGCCTTGATAATAAGGAACAGAGGACAAAGAATGTATGCATGCGAAGTCTCAACTCATTCCCTCCACTTTTATACAGTTAGAGTCTCCTTCCTAGGGAATGATGCCACCTACAGTGGGCCATTCGTCCTACCTCAAATAATGCAATCAAGATAATCCCCAAGAGACGTGCCCACAGGCCAACCCTGTTTAGAAAATCCCTCATTGAGACTCTCTTCCAAGGTGATTTTAGGTTCCATTACACTAACAATCAAAGCTAATAATCATAACTAGTGATGCTGAGCTTCTTTATGCATGCTTATTTATCATTTGTGGACTGAATATCTACACAGCTCCATTTTTTATTTGTAGCATTTGTTTTAAGTTTGAAACATATCCCACCACTCATTTTGGGTGAAATCTCTATGAAGGCATCTGGCTGGCAGAAGATACATCATAGCAGAAATTGGCATAGAGCAACTTTTACCTCGCTATCCTACGCAGCATAAGAAGGCACACTAGGAGGCGCCTGGGCTCAGTTCTGAGTGAGACAATCTTCAATATTCACTACAGCCACCTTCTCAGGGCTTTAGGTTCCCTGCGATTGGAACTGTGCTTCGGACCAGCTCCTCACGCCATCCTTCCTGTCTTGCCTTGTGTACAGCCACACCCATTAGATAACATCACCCAATGCACGATTTGGTATCAAAAGTCTTCTTTAATGTGGAATGCCATGATGACCTGCTTGGCATATTCTTTGAGCATGTTTTTATGTCTTCATGGGTGAACTTTATCCTACCCCAGGGCTGTCTCCTCATAACACTTACTCTATAGAAAGAGCTAGAACTCTGCCTATCACCAGTGCCATTTACCTGCGTATGTTATTATTAAATCCAGTAACATTTTCAAAGTGATTTTTAAAGTCATCTTAATGTATCACTATCTCATTTTTTTCTTTTTAAGAAATTTTTGTTAGTAGCGATTTGAAGAAGTGCTTGTTGCAGTTTCCTCTTACCCCAGCTAGCTCCCAAGTAATTGAGACTGTAATATTATAGTTAGCAAGCTTTAAGGGCACAATAACTGAGCAGTACTACTCTATTTCAATCCTCTGAGCTAATCTGGCTACCTCCCAGTCAAAATCCCAGTAATACCTGCATTTTAGTTCCGATCTGGCTCTCTGGACTCCAGATGTTTTCTCGCAGTGTCTCCTGGATTCTTTCACCAAGGTCAATGCCCCCGTCCTCTCTTTCATTCCCCCATCACTTTGATGGGAGGAAGTCTAGCCCTATTCTACCCTTTGCTCAGTCATTGGATGGTCAGCTTTATTAACTAATCAGAGAATAATTGGGAAGCAATGTTTTAAAACCCAATATAGGGATACGGAAATTAGCATTTGACTAATAGAACGATAATCTTAACACGACATACAATAATAATATGCCTACGCTTTTTCTTACTTTGATTACATTCTTTTCATCTTCCAATACCTCCCAGAATCTCCCCACCTTCCTACCTCTCCAACTTTATGGGTTTTTTTTATCTCTCTTTTGTTTAAACCCTTCCCCTTCCCCTCTCTCTGAGATCTGTTTTGTGTTGGCCACTGATTCCTGAGCTGTGGTTAATAGACCCACTGAGAGGGTGCCATTTCATCTCCTACCAGCTAGCCAACAACAATTAATACTCAGCAACTCAGGTAAGAGAGCTAAATAATGCCTCCAATTTCCCTTTCATAACAGGCAGTGTTCAATAGTTTTTTTTTACTGATTCAAGTATTTCCTCTTCTTCACAGAATAATATTGATTGTACTGACCAGCTATTCTCAGTTATTCAGATTTGCCCTAATTGAGTCATTTTTTCCCTCTAACATCTATGACTCTGGAGGATTTGTGTTGAATTTAATTTTTTTCTGAAAATCCTATACAATTATATAACTTCTCTCTACACATAATTATTGAAAACATTTTCTACCATGGAATTAAATTAGCCCTTAGTACATAATATTTTAAAGATTTATTTTATGTATGAGTGCCCTTCTGTGTGTACACCTGTATACCAGAAGAGGAGATTAGAACACATTTCAGGTGGTTGTGAGCCACCATGTGGTTGCTGGGATTTGAACTCAGAACCTCTAGAAGAGCAGCCAGTGCTCTCAACTGCTCAGCCATCTCTCCAGCCCCCAGTATACGAAGTTTTACACTGTCCATAACAATTTAACAGGAGCTTAAAGAATATAACAGAATTGCTAAACAGTGTTGAATATCCTTACTGGTGCATCACGGAATTTTATTTTTGATCTATGCACAATTTAGATGAATCTAAAAGCTGTACAGTCCCAGAGCTCTGTTTTAGTTCCATGAAAGAGTTTGGTTGATTGAATTGTTACTGTTGCCATCAATAAAATATGCATTTTATTCTAAAACAACCATTACTCCTTTTGTTTTGTTTTGTTTTTTTAAATTTAGATTTGGGCTCCAACATGTAGCTCCAGTGTTTCTATCTTTGATAGGTTTGAAAATTGGTTTTGTGTAAATGTGTCTGACACATTTGTTTCTAAAAGTAAATTTTGGATTGCTCCCAGGTTAGCCTTCTGAAATTATATAACTTTTGCAAGTTATTAATATCACTCAGAATTTATCTTCCCATGTTGTTTTTAAAAAAAATCAACATTTTTCCCCATTAACACCATCATCCCTAAGTCACCCTTTCCTTATTCTTTGAAGGGATTCTAAATAGGAGAAGTATTAATTGACTGACTTGCAGATAGCCATAACTGGAAGTTTAGGCATCTCGAATAGCTCCCAACACCACACTCTGCCCTTTGAAAGTAATCATTTCTACTTATTCAGGTTGTTTTCAATATTATGACCACACTGGTTTCCAATGTATATCTTTATGACAGGCTCTACATTCCCAAACGTTTAAACAGAAGTCTGTACATGGTTACCAGGCAAACGAAGGCAGGCAAAAGCCATGCCTTTGGCGCTCGCAGCTTCATTTCATGGTTGCTGCATTACTGCAGCTGCACTAATTACGCCTCGTTGATGACAGCTGTTTCAAGCTATTTTGAGCAGCCATAGTGAATCCCAACAACTGAACTTGCCTTCCTAAGACCCACTGTTTCTTGACCTAAACAGACACAGAGCAATTCTCTGGCCTTACATATGGACTCTTAGGTCCATAATTCTATACGGCACAGAAGGTGAAGGGAGAGAACAGCTAAGTGTGCATAGAAGAGTTTAATAAGCTATCTTCTTAACTATTTTTACTAATTTCTTTTTTTCAAATTAAACTATGTAAGTATGTAGATCAGTTATTAGAGTGTTTGCCTAACATTCACAGAGCTCTAGATTTGAACCCCAGGACTAACTAAATGAGGGATGGCTATAAACGTGTGTAATCCCAGTACTTAGGGTAGGGTTAGAGGCAGGAGGATTAGAAGTTTAAGGTCATCCTCAGGTACATTAAAAGTTTGAGACCGGGGTTGGGGATTTGGCTCAGTGGTAAAGCGCTTGCCTAGCAACTGCAAGGCCCTGGGTTCAGTCCCCAGCTCCGAAAAAAAAAAGAAAAAAAAAAGTTTGAGACCAACCTGACAGACATGAAAATCTGTCTCAAGGTAAGCAAATAAATAAAACATTTAAAAATAAAATAAAATAAATAAATAACAACCTCTCCTCACAGCTTGGGGGTAATTATGGAAGAGGAAGACAAGGATTGTTAGAAAGAGTCAGAGGTGATGGATAGCTGCAGTGAAAGGGCATCTTCTTGACACATCGGAGCAGCTGCACATATGAACTCACAGTAGTTATGACAGCTTCCAAAAGAGCTGTATGAGTTCAAATCAGACAAGATCCCACCACGGACTAGGGAGGTTGGCATGAAGCACCGCCCCTGGCTGAGGAGCTATTAATGACCAATAGCTGTTGGAACATGAGAGTTAGTTCTCTTTAAAAATTTGATTTTCGGTTGGTTGACCACACATCAAAGAGGATATGAGCAGCATAACTGGAGTTGATGGGGACAAATAGTATGAAGGATGTTTGATAAAAACTCAAGAAATAATATTATTTTACATTTACCCAAAATTATATAGGTGTATGTTGTGAATATAGACACTATATATATATATGTATATATATATGCAATATGTATTATGCAATTTGTGCTTTCAATGCTTCCCCACAAAAGCTGTAGACTATCTAACAAACACCCAATTTGGTTTGTTAGACAGAAAGGAGAAATCTCTAAGGTGTTGTTCAAGGTAGACCAGGAAACTCCAAAAACAGTACAGGCTCTAACTATTGTCCTTGGTTGCCTCTCAGAGGTCAAGGTCGAAGGTAAATGGCTTTTGCTGAAGACAACACATACTTTGGACACAGAACTCATAGTTTCAAATTGAGACTAATCTAAAAGCCTCCTTTCTGTGGTCTAGCTTTCACAGTACCAGCGAGTACTGTATATACCACTAAGGTAAAGAAGCAATCAGTCATCCTATCCTGCTATGATGCCTATGATAGCAAGGCCATCATGCTAAAGAAGTCCTACCAGTGCAACCGTGGCCATCACATGTTGTCTGTAACCAACAGTTGTCGATTGGACTTCTTAAGGACTATCAGATAGAGAAATGGTGTCTGGTATGAGAAACCCAGCTAACTTCCTGGAAGTAGTGAAGTCACATGTTTTAGAAAAGAACCTACTGCTGTCAATGTACTAGAGCAGCACAACTTCCAACTGCGTTCCAAAACTTTTTCTTCTACCTACAGACATGTGTACCTTTCTCCTTCATCATAGAAGTCTCTCTTCACAGCACATGGAGTCCATTGCAGAAAAGCATAACTGGTTATAATGTAGATATCAACAAACTGTGGTGAGCCTAGACCCAATAAATACACCTAGAAAAAAATTGTTACATCTGAGGCTCAGGAAGCCTTAGATGTAAGATTGTGTCTCTGACAATGGAAGCGATAGCCATGATATGTCAACAATATGGCTACCTAAACATAACCTGAGCACCGGCACGTTCAGTAAATGTGGTGAACCAAGGGGTTCTAATGGAATCCTACCTAGACAAGGAGCGTTAGGCAACTGTTGAAAGGGAGAGAAACTAGCCTCTTACAGGGTTGAGCTCCCAGATGGTTATCAATACAATGTGGTCAGGCCTGAGGTTATAGATAACAAAAGCCACATTAAATGGATTCAGGCTCTGTTTATATATTTCTGCACAAATGTGGATGTAACACTCTTAAGCAAAGAGGTTATCAATTTGGAAAGGAGTGCAGGATGTGGGAGGGGTGGAGAGAGGACAAGGAAGGGGGAAGTGATGCTGTTAGTATTTAATTTTTATTTTTTTAACTAAAAATGAGGACAAAACAATGGCAGGCATAGAAGAAGAAATGGATCTTGGAAGAACTGGAAAAGAGGATGTAAATATGATCAAAATACAATGTATGAAACTCTCAAAGAGTTAAAAATAGCTTTTAAAGTTAAGTTTAAGCAAGTGCCAATACTAAACATGAATTTAGTTTTATATGTGGGCAAGTTGGATCAGCTAATATAAAGTTGATTTAACATCAGATGGATCTTGGCATACACACACACACACACACACACACACACACACACACACATTAATCTAGGTGAAGACTCAAGGCTCTAATTATTTTACATTTAAAAGTCAAGTTTTGAACAATGTTTTCAGTTTTGAAGCCTGGGTCCTATCCATAGGAAGAAGAGAAAATTTTTCACACATTTGGGTGACTGTGGTTCTTAGTGACTGGTCATATAATTATGTGTAATGTGTGTATGTGTATGAGTGTATGCGTGTGTGTATGTGCATGCATGTGCACCTGTGTGTGTGTGTCTGTGTGTCTGTGTGTGTGTCTCTGTGTGTCTGTGTTTGTTTGTGTGTGTGTGTGTGTGTGTGTGTGTGTGTGTGTGTGTGTGTGCAAGCTGCTTACTTAGATCCACTAATATTTTCAAGACAGGTACATTCGAAGCTCTCCTAAGTGAAAGCATTACCCACGCCTCTTGGCTACCCAAGCTGTGGGTAAGTCCAGTCTTCCTTGAATAGCTGGACACATCTACTGCTCTAGACGTCTTTACCTAAGGTGAACGAGGAATAAGACTCCTTGTGAGTGCCTTGATAAAAGGTCAAAGTATTTCATTCCCATCTCAGAAGCCACAGCTCTGGAAGACTCCTAGCTGTGTCTTTGCTAAACAAAACAGCTCCAGGGTAGCAAGTTTTAATTATAAGACACAAGCTTTTCTTGATGGCCTTTTGACTTTAAGACATTAAATAGCCTATCCACTAACAAGACACAAAAACAGCAGAAATGTCAGTTTAAATGTCACATGGGAATCCACTTAAAGGTACACAAAAAAGATGGGATTGTGTGCCTTATATAAATAATGATTTATTTGGAAATATCTAAGCGTCCTTTGCTTTCTCATTGAGTATCTGAAGACAAGGATGGCATTTTTGTTGTATATTGAAAACTACTAGTAAATGTTGGTGTGCAATTTTTTTATTTGCAACACTTTTATAATAAATTTTTCAAACTAGAAAAAGAAATCTGCTACAGAATGCCCCACAGTTTCTATAGACCTGTGTGAAATGTTTTATAATAGTAATAGCATATATTTTAATGAGGAAAAATTAAAAGATTTCTACTCTCCGAGTCAGAGTTTGTGTCCTAGTTTCATTTCTACTGTTGTGATAAAATACCCTGACAAGAAGCATTTATGGACAAAGGTCTTTATTTCAGCTTAAAATTCCAGTATATACTAGATCATTGTAAGGAAGGCAACCTGGAAATTTCAATAGACATTCACATAGCATCTACAGTCGAGAAAAATGAACACATACATGTTTACTTGCTTGATTGCTTATTCTCAACCCAACAGCTGTATTCTTATATAATCCTGGAACCCCTGTCTAGGGAATATCATTGCCCACTGTAGGCTGAGTATTCCCATATAATTTAATGTATTTAATAAAATTCCCCACACATACACCCACAGGCCAACCCAATGCAGACAATCTCTCACTGAAGCTCTCTCCCAGGTAATTCTAGGTTGTGTTGAGTTGATAATTAAACTCAACTATCACAATTAAAGACAAAATTTTAGACAGGTCCATCAGAATAAGCAAGAATGGAGTCCACCAATAAATTATTCTATGGTACTTTAAAGAATTGCTTTCAACTGCAAAAATATTTATAAGCATTAAGAAAATCCAGGAGGCCATTTGTAATTAAATTACGCAGACATATTTACTATTTGTACTTTGACTAATTTATTGAATTGTTAAGTAGTACTACAGGTGGCATCTAGAGACAGATCTAACTATTAAGCAAACTATTAACTCCTTTGTGCTTTTGTTTTGTCTCAGTACCATCACCATGGTAATGGATCTGACATGCAAGGTCATTTGCAGCCTGTAGCAAGGCTCCAGGGATGGAGCAGCAAGGGAAGGAAGTGATAGCATGTAGACAGAACGCTGGGATCAGACAGCCTTGGCTCTCATATGGAGAAAGTGCAGTACTGCAGAAGCTCATGATGTTTATTATGCAGCGTTAACTAGTGTCTTAGTTACTTTTCTATTGCTGTGAAGAGACACCATGACCAAAGCAACGTATAAAAGAAATCATTTAGCTGAGGCTTGAGTAGAGTTTCAACAGTGAGTCTTTTGTGAGTCTTTGGTGAGGAGCAAGGTGAGACATTGAATCATGAGGCAGAGATAGAACTAACTGGGAACAGTAAGGCACCTCCACCAACACAGTCACACCTCCTTATCCTTCCCAAACAGTTCCACATACTAGGGGCCAAGCATTCAAATGTATGAGCCTATACAGGCCCTTTTTATTAAAATCACAACAGAGGAGCTCGGTTATATATAAAGCTAAACAAAAGTCAGGGTTTCTACATACAGAAAAACAAGAAGGCATGGTTATTGGTATACAACTAGATCGAGGAGACAGGTTTAACTAGTCTATGTAGAAGCAGCCTCTGCAGAGGAACACTTTTCATTTCAGGCGGTACACATCTGGAGGGAGAAAGCTAAGATAAACAGTTTCTGTACACACTGTCAACATCAATAAATGGACCAGATGGAGGCTTTGCCATTTCCTGAACCTCACCCTGGCAGAGGGGTAGTACCTAGGGGGAATACTTTGCCATTTCCTTCTGAGTCTGAAACTAAGGCTCTTGATAAGGCCATGACTATGTCAACAGCACACAGTTACTCAGGAATTCACACACACACACACACACACACACACACATACACACACACACACACACACACACACACACACACACACACGGCCATTTATGTGGACTAAATGAACTAAATAATATAGGATGCTCAGGGAAAAAATGGTAATAGGAACAGCACAATCCATGAGGCCCCTAACTATTACCATAAGGCTGTCTCCCTCATGTGTTTCTTGTATTAATAATTTATTAAACTTTAGTGGAGACATCAACTTTAAAACAAGCTCACAAAACTTTTGGACATTTTGGGAGGTATGAAAATATGTAGAAATAAAGTTACAACTACTATTAAATTAGCAAATATAACCAGCAAATAGCTCCAGGAACAGTTTAATAGCCACATCTATTCATGAGACCTCAACTCCCTCAAAAGAGAGAGACTAAGAGACATAAAGACAAAGAGAGATAGGATACATAAGAATAAAATGTAACAGCCATGTGAAATACATTCACACTAAAAGTTGCAAACATTGATAAATAAAACTTCTAAATGATTGAAAATGTATTCCACTAATGTTGCTCAAGTTGTAGAGAATTAAGAAGATAAAATTGTGTTATTACCCTGTCAAACATTTTCGTCCTATCTCATAAAGTTAAATGTGAACTTATTACACAACCCAGAAATTCTATTCTTTGCTACTTATCCAAGAAAAACATACAAACCACATATCACACAAAAATTTGGACGCAAGTGTTACTAGGCATTTTATTCATAATATTCTTTTCTTTTCAAACAATCAAAACATTGGTCAACCAAAAATATGTGTAGAGAAAGTGTAGGGTGTCTCTCTAATGAAATATTGCTCAGCAGACAACGGGAATGTCCACAAACATTCTGAGTCTTTGCATTCGTATGTTATTGGCATTAACATCACTTTTGTGAAACGTTCAGAAATCTATGGAAAGCAATGAGATTAGCAGTTGTCCAAGTCAGCTTGCGTATGCTGGATGTAGAAAAGAACAGAAAATGGACATGAAGGGCATTATTGGGGTGACAAGAATATTCTGACTGATTACAATGATGGTTTCACAAGATAATAAATTACATTAAAAGGCATGTTTTGAATAGGTGAATTATATGCTCTGTAAAATACTCCTTACTAAAGTGGTGTCAAAAATATTCAGGAGTCACCAAGGCAACTCACAGTCAAAAGTGCTTGAATTCAATCTCTGGGATCAAAATGGTAGAAAGAGAGGATAGGATCCCACAGTTGTCCTCAGACATTCACAAGCACACATTGACATACACACACATGTTCACATACGAGCGTGTGCGTGCGTGTATACACACAGAGAGAGACAGAGACAGACAGACAGACAGACAGACAGAGACAGAAACACATACACATAATTATTTCTTTAAAAATGCAGTGGTCCTATTCTACATGTCAAGGATAAGGAAGTTGATACTCTATTCTGTAATAAGTAAAGAACTGAAAAGTGACTCTTCTGGAATCCAGCAAGGAAGTGGGGACATACAGCAAACCAAGCCTTCAAGACTGAAGAGACAGACAGGTAAACACAAACCACAAATTACTGGTCTGAGACAATCATAGATAGAGACTGCTATACCACTACTGCCAAGAAAGGAAGCCTTGAACTGTGATTGACAAATCACTACAGTCCAATATCAGTGAGTTTAAGATGTAAAAGTCCAGAGGGGCTCTATTTGAAAGAAAGGAATACCTGAATCTAGATCACTAATCATATATATATTTCCCAAAGGCAGAAATATATGTGTGTCTATGTGTGTGTATCATATATCATGTAATGTATAAATAATAATATATACCTATGAAGCAGCAAAGATATCCTTTAATAAGTGAATGAAGTCAAGTTAGTACATCTAGAAAGTGATATATTCCTCAGTGCTAGAAAAAAGACATGGAGGATTCTTAGGAAATCACTGCTGATCAAGCCTGGGCTGGACAAAATGCACACATTTTTATATTGCATGATAGAGAATATGTGGCATTCTGGAAAAGCTAAAACTCAGGGCACATGTGAGGCGACACTAAGGGTGATGAGCAGGCAGGACACAGCACCTTTAGCTAAATGGTAGATTTAAATAATTATGGTGTGTTGGTGCACGCTCATTGGTGATAAACCTGGACTTCTCTGGTGAGAGACGTTGATAATAAGGGAGGCTGTGCATGCATATGGGAATGGAGTATGTGAAAAATCTCTGCACTTGTCTCTCAGTGATTCTGTAATCCTAAAACAGTTCTACAAGGATAGTCTTTAAATAAAAATAGCTCTCTGGGGCCCCAGATCAATTCTCCCATTCCCAATTCCTGAGGTCTGCAACAGAATACCTGTGATAGCCCCATGACTCTACATCCTGTGGGTCACACAGGCCTTCCTCCTTCTAACCTTCCTCTCCAGCATGTTGCTTTGTTCCAGACCCCAACTCCAGCAGGCAGCCCCCAGATAAGCCAGGACAGCTCCTTTCAGGGCAACAAATAGGGTGAAGGTAGATCCACCCCTCTCCTATCCTCCTGAAATCCAACCCTGCCCCCAATTTCAACCCCAGCTCTTTAGTAGGAAACCTGTTGTGCTCTCATTTCTCTCTGACTCGATTCCCCAAGATCTAACAAAGACCTTCTCCTTCTACATTCCTTCTCCACTCATCCCAGTATCCCACCTTCCAAAGCAGCAGACATTTCTTGTAAATACACCAACTGAGCAGGCCAGGAAAAGAGGCAAAAACAACCATCACACTCTCTAAAACCACAAAGAGAAAACACAAACAAAGGAAAAAATACTCGCCCAACAAAGACAAATCCAGAAATCAGCATCTAGACCTATATTCATCCCAAACCCTGATGACTAGACACAGCCCCATCCCACCCCAGCTGACACAAACAAACCAAAGAATAATAGAATTAGAGGAAAGAGAAGAATCCCAGCTTAAAGGCCCAAAAAATACTTTCAACAAAATTACAGAAGAAAATTTTCCTAACCTAAAGGAGGACATGTCTATAAAAATTCAAAAGCATATAGAACACCAAATAGATTGGAACAGAAAAAAAGTCCCCTTGTCACATAATAATCAAAACACTAATCATATAGAACAAAGAAAACTATAAGCCATAAAAATCTAAAAGCTATAAGGAAAAATGCCAATAACACAGAAAGGCAGACCTATTAGAATTATACCTGACTTCTCAATAGTGATTCTAAAAGCTACAAAGGTCTGGACAAACATTCTGCATGCTCTAAAAGACCACAGATGCCAGACCAGACTATGATACCCAGCAAAACTTACAATCACCATAGATGGAAAAAATAAGATATTCCTTAATAAAGTCAAATTTAAATACTACTTTTCTTCAAATCCAGATCTACAGAAGATGCTAGAAGGAAAACTCCACCTAAGGAGGTTAACTACACCCATGAAAACACAAATAAATGATTTCATACCAGCAAAATCAAAAGAAGGGAAACATACATAACCACCAACAGTTCTACTAACACCATAAACAAGAAAATAACAGGAATAAACAATCAATTGTTTTAGTGAGAATTTTGGAATTTTGGCTTCTTTATAAAAGCACAAATATTATCGAAATGTTTTCATTTTAATCCCAGGTGTGGGATGTGAGGTTGCTTCATATTGTCCACAGCAGTTGATTGTGATTTGCCTCATGCTTTAGCAGGGACATGATTTTGCCAGCTGCTCATAGTTTCTGTGATTGTGTGATTTTTGGAATTCTGTGGACTTTCAGAGAATGTATAAATGCTAGAGCCCCATAGGTATGTTGTGGGTTGTTGGTTATTGGTGGGTCATTGATGGGTTGTTCATTAGTTGTTGGTTGCTGTTGACTGTGGTTTGGAAAGTAGCCATAAGCAAAGAAGAAATACCAAGAAGAAGAAATTGGATATCCTGATGGGGAAGATCAAAATTGCGACAAGGAACTCAATACCTCTAATCATCAGGACGATAATGCTGTCCCCTATCTAACCCCTGACTTTATGAACAGATCACTTTCCTTTCCAATCTATCCTTTTTTCCTCTTATCTAATGTTAGGGGGTTGAAAGGGTGGAAGAAAAGGGATGGAGAAGGGTGGAAGAAAGAGTAACTCATAAAGTAGAAAAAAGTCAGCAACGATTAATCAACAATATCTCTTAATATCAAAACTCCCCAGTTGAAAGACACAGTATAACAAATGATGAATTCAAAAGACATAGTCAAAACAGATGAATTCCATCCTTCTCCTGAATACAATAAATATAACTCAATCTTACAGATAAACATCAGGGTAAAGGTTTGAGGAAAGATATTCGGTGCAAGTGGACCTAAGAAGATATTGACCCTCACACCCTCTTTAGCAGGTTTTCTCCTCTAACTTTTCAGGGAATTCTAAAACCTAATACTCACCTCTACCTGAGGAAGAGCCTCTACCTGTCATGTAGCCTTAGTTAGTTTATAGGACCAATTTCCTTTCTCCTGACAAAACCTGTTCAGCCAGCACCTGAGAGTCCTGAAATGCTTCCCCATGCTAATGAGGCATTCCATATATTCTAAGCCACCCTGGATGTCCCTATCTTCAATTGCCCCAAAAGTTATAAGCCTTCAAACACTCTAAGTAAAGTTGATCTGCCTACAAATTGTGCTTATTAACCATCAACACTCACAGGGCTTATAAACCCCCTGTTCAACATCTCTGATCTCACCACTCCATGCACTGTATCAACATATGATGCATGAGAGCGGAGATACCCACAGTAGACCAATTGGACATACTAGATATTTATAGAATATCCCACACAAACCCAAAAGAATATACTTTCACTCATGTAACTTTCTCCAAAACTGACTACATACTTAAACACAATGCAATCTCAATGGATACAACAAGAAAGTTGAACTAACTTCCTGTGTCCTATCAGACCACAATAGATCAAAGCTATATATCAATGACAGCAGAAACTACAGAAAGCTTACAAGCTCATGGAAACTGGATAGCTCACTACCGAGTGAAAAATAGGTCAAGTCAGAAAAAAAATGACTTTTTAGAATTCATGGAAAATGAATGCACAGCATACACGAAACGAATGTGACACAATGAAAGAGATGCTATGAAGAAATTTTATAGCACTAAGTGCCTAAATAAGTAAATTGGGGAGATCTCACTCTAGTAAGTTAACAGTACACTTGAAAGCTCTACAGTAAAACAAGAAAACAAGCACACCCAAGAAGAATAGACTTCAAGAAATAATCAAACTTAGGGTGGAAAGCAATAAAATAGAAACAAAGAGAGAGAAAGAAAGAATCAGTGAAACAGAGTTGGTTCTTTGAGATAGAAAAAACCTTATTCAAGCTAAATAAAAGACAGAGAGAGAATACCCAGATTGATAAAACTCAGAAAGAGAGAGACATAACAACAGACACCAAAGAAATCCAGGGAACCATTAAAGGACATATGTTTAAAATGCATATTCCATCAAATTGAAAAATCTAAAAACACATTGATAATTCTCAATAGATACCTCCTAATAAAGTTAAATCAAGATCAGATAAACAATTTAAATAACCCTCTACACCTTAGTGAATTAGACACAGTCATTAAAAGTCTCCCAACCAAAACAAGCCCAGGGCCAGATGGTTTTAGCTCAGAATTCTCCCACAATTTCAATGAACAGTTAATGTATATACCCCTCAGATTATTTCACAAGATAGAATCCCAAGAAATATTGCCCAATTCATTTTGTGAGACCACAATTACACTGACACCCAAACCACATGAAGACTCAACAAAGAAAATTACAGACCCATCTCCCTTATGAACATAGGTGCAAAATTAGCCAATAAAATACTTGCAAAATGAATCCAAGAATATATCAAAAAGATTATCCACCATGCTTCATCCCAGAGACACAGGGATGATTCAGTATATGAAAATTAGTAAATACAATCCACCATATAAACAAACTGAATTCAAGAAAATCATGATCATCTCATTGGATGCAGAAAAAAAGCCTTTTACAAAATCCAACACCCCTTCATGATAAAAGTACTGGAGAGATTAGGGATATAAGGGATATATCTAAGCACAAATTACAGTAAGCCTATAGCCAACAGGAAATGGAGGAAATCCCAAAGCAAATCCATTACAATGAAGAACCAGACAATACTGTCCAGTCTCCATATCTACTCAATATAATACTTAAAGTTTTGTCTAGAGCAGTAAGACTGAAGGAAATCAAGGGAATACAATTTGGAAAAAAAGAAATCAAAGTATTGTTATTTGTAGATGATATGACAGTATCTAGATAGATAGATAGATAGATAGATAGATAGATAGATAGATAGATAGATATTAGTCTAAAATTTTTACCAGGGAATTTCTACAGGTAACGAACACCTTTAGCAAAGTGGCTGGGTACAAGGTTCGTGAAAAATCCTAAATACAAATGACAAATTGACTTAGAAAGAAATCAGAGAAACATATTTTATAACAGCCTCAAATAAAATAAAATAAAATATCTTGGGGGTAACTCTAACCAAGCAGGTGAAATACTTGAATGAAAAAACCTTCAAGTCTTTGAAGAAAGAAATTGAAGAAATCAGAAGATGGAAAACTCTCCCATGTTCATAGATTTGTTAAGATTGACATAGTAAAAATGACCATCCTACCAAAAGCAATCAACAGAGCCAATGAAATTTGTGTCAAAATTCCAACAAAATTGCTTACAGACCCTGGAAGGAAAATTTCCCTCTTCGTATGGAAAAAATAAAAAACTCAGAATAGCTAAAACAGTCGGCTAGAGAGTGCGAGACCTGCTAGAGCTATCATTCCTGATTTCAAGTTGTATTACAAAGCTATAGGAATAAAACCACCTAGTATTGGCATTTAAAGAAAGGCAAGTTGATCAATGGAATTAAATTGAAGACTTAAACATTAGTCCACAAAGTTTGATAATGAAACCAGAAATGCACAGTGAAAAAATAAAGCTTCTTCAGCAAATGTTGTTGGTTAAACTACATGTCTGCCTGTAGAAGAATGCAAATTAGATTCATATTCATCACCCTGCACAAAACTCAGGATCGGCATAACATCAGATACACTGAACCTGAGAGAAGAAAACGTGAAAAATAGCCTTGAATACATTGACATGAAAGACTTTCTGAACAGAACATAGATAGTACAGGCACTAAGATCAACAATTAGTATGTAGTCCCTCACAAAGCTGAAAAGCTTTTGTAAGGCAAAGGACACCATCAACTGGACAAAGTTGCAGTCTACAGAATGGGAAAAGATTTTACCAACTCCAAATCTAATTATTTATTTTAAGATTTTAAATTGTATTATTTATACAAATAGGAATGTATTTATAACACCAAGTATGATAGTGCATGCTGATAATCCCAGGACTTGGAAGGTGGGAGCACAAAGATCAGAGTTCAAGGTCCTTGACTACAGAGCAACTTCACAATGATTTTAAAAATAGTTACTCTCTCAATGCACCCTGCCCAGTGCTATGTCACCAGGCAGGCATATCATGCTCTAGATGACCTGGAAATACACAGTGCAGACAGACAGAATACCCCTAAGATTACCACTGCCAACAGGGGCCATGTAAACAGACCACACCTGAGACAACCCCCAGCCTAGTGCCCCCCAGTATGGGCAGGACATAGCACTTCTGAGACCACCTCAGACACCCAGAGGTCCCAGATGCCACTAAAATGAGCAAGTATGAGATGGAGGGATGGAAGAGAAAGAGAAGCAGAAGGAAGTGTGCCCAATGAAGAGAGGCAGAACTAGAGACTCATGGGTATTGAAGAACAGTTGAATGTAAGTCACTGGTGAAGTCACCTAAAGCCATAATGAGATCCTGGCCTATGTTACCACCAAGGACCATGTTGGGTTCACAGCCATGCATGAGTGGGGTTCTGTTACCACCAAAGGCCACACAGACTTCCCTGGTCTGAGCAGCCAACTAGGACCATATTGATGTCTAATGGCTATGCAGAGTTGCTCAGATGAGTGGTAACTCGCCTGAACATCTTGGAAGAACTGGCCCCAAAGACATGAGAACTCCTGTCTGGCCCAGCCTCTCACCAGCTTCAGTATGCAGGAGAGTGGGCCTCACAACTCAACTAGGAAGCTTGGCCCTGATTGTAGAAGTTGCAGATGACTGGCCCTAGAGGTGTGAGTATGTGAGGGCTGTCCCTGCTACTCATCTGCCATGTGGTGGTGTGGCGGGAAGGAAAACTGACTTTGATGTCATTAGAGCAGGAGAGCTGTCCCTGCCCCTCACCCTCACCAGCTGCAACACTCAGCAGAGTGGACCGTGTACCCAGTAGAGCAGGTCCTGCTGGCGTGGGTGCGGGCGAGCATCCCTAAAGGAATGAAAGCAAGGCGGCTGGCTCTGCCCCTTGCTGGCTGTGACACGGGGTGAGTGAGATGGGACTAAGCTGCAGAGTTTGCCTAGTGTTGTGGATACAGAATAGTTGGCGGGCTAACTACCTTTGCTCCAGATCCAGGGCTTTGAGTTGGCCCTCCCCAACATCTACCCCATGTACAAACATCTGGGGAGTCTGAAGGGGCCTGTCCTGCAGACTCAAAGCTGCAGGATCCCTGTGACATAGGGCAACAGTAGGATATCTGTAAGGATCCCCAGTGAGGATCCAGTATTGATGGTGTAGCAGAAGCCAGGGGCCTTGAATTAGAGTAATGTCTCCTTGTAATGAACATTTCCAAAGAAGAAATGTGAACAGAAGGATGGGTATACTGTGGGACACACTTTGACATACTACAGCTTCTACAATGAGATTTTTTCTTTTTGGAGGGTTGCAAGGGCAGAGGACAAGTATAAAGAGATGGATGGATAAGTGGGACCAGGGTGCATGATGTGAAAGTCACAAAAACTCAATAAAAAGTTAAATTATATATATGCATATATGATATATAATGTATGATATATATGTGATATATGATATGTGATAGGTTATAGGTGATATGTGATATGTGATATTTGATGGATATAGGATATAGGATAATGTATAATATATAATACAATGTATAATATATATTTTATATACATATGCTTTTCACTGGATTTTAAGCTTAATGATGTATCTCCAATTGTCATGTGTGGTCTATATACCATATACACAGAACTGTACCAAAGCTTACCAAAATTAGTTATTCCTAAGCCCCTTGGCTTAGTCTTGTAGGAAAAACAAAAATCTACATTGTTAATACGGTTTCACAAATTTAGTATTTACTCAACAAACTGCCCTACTAAATCAGAGAGGCTGCCACAAGCCGTGTAGACTAATGGTGTCAGTGGCTGGAGCAGGGCACAGAGCTGGATGGCAGCTGTAAATGAAAGGGAAGGTGGGGCCATGTCCACACAGGTAGAGAGAGGGTGTGATGCAGAAGTCAGAACTCCCTGAGGACACCTGACCTGAGCAGAGACTTGGCTGAGTCTCCGAGAAGAAGACACAAAGGAAGAATACACTTCAAGCCACCAGTTGGAGTATGATAGTTAGAACTGTTCTCAAAAGTCTCTCCATCCTCTAGCTTCAGAGGTCTCTTCTGTCCTGGGCCTATCGCTGTGCCCTGAAGACACAGAGCGGGCTCATCGCTGACCATCAGGAATAGAAGTAGCAAAAATCCACCAAGGTTCTTCAGGCACCCAAGCAATAGCAACATAGTGCCTACGCCTAGATCTTACTTAACTCATTCACCTGACATTTTCGCATCAAATTCATGAGCTTTGGCTTTTAATAACTTAAGACTTTGGCACTCATTGTTACTGTCCAGTATTAGAATACCTTCATCACACAAGTCACGTTACGCTGGCTGTTGATTCCTGGCCAGTTTGGTGATGGTTTTGGTCATTGTCAGTGCACATCTTTTGACTATTATAAATAATAATCTGGAACTCTGGTGCACTGAAGCTCCCGGAAGGGGCGGCACAGGTCTTCCTGGTTGCTGCCGCTGCAGAGAGCCCGTGGGCAGCACCCCACGAGCGAACCTGAGCCTCGGGACCACAGGTAAGACCAAATTTTCTGCTGCAAGAAAGCTGCCTGGTGAGCTTGGGACACACGGAAGCAGAATTTCTCTAGGACCGGGCACGTTCTGGTTTACCTGAAGTCCCACACCCGCGAATCCCGGCCCGCAGCAGCTCTCTGCTCCCAGACCCGGTGAGAGAGAGACCCAACCGCCTGGTCAGGCGGGCACTCCTGAGGCTGCAGAGCGGAAGAGACCACCAACTCTGCTCACCCCTGCCCACATCCCTGGCCCAAGAAGAAACTGTATAAGGCCTCTGGGCTCCCGTGGGGGAGGGCCCAGGAGCGGCAGGACCCCTGTGCCTGAGACACCGCGGGAACCTGAAGGAAACAGACCGGATAAACAGTTCTCTGCACCCAAATCCCGTGGGAGGGAGAGCTAAACCTTCAGAGAGGCAGACAAGCCTGGGAAACCAGAAGAGACTGCTCCCTGCACACACATCTCGGACGCCAGAGGAAAAAGCCAAAGACCATCTGGAACCCTGGTGCACTGAAGCTCCCGGAAGGGGCGGCACAGGTCTTCCTGGTTGCTGCCGCTGCAGAGAGCCCGTGGGCAGCACCCCACGAGCGAACCTGAGCCTCGGGACCACAGGTAAGACCAAATTTTCTGCTGCAAGAAAGCTGCCTGGTGAACTCAAGACACAGGCCCACAGGAACAGCTGAAGACCTGTAGAGAGGAAAAACTACACGCCCGAAAGCAGAACACTCTGTCCCCATAACTGACTGAAAGAGAGGAAAACAGGTCTACAGCACTCCTGACACACAGGCTTATAGGACAGTCTAGCCACTGTCAGAAATAGCAGAACAAAGTAACACTAGAGATAATCTGATGGCGAGAGGCAAGCGCAGGAACCCAAGCAACAGAAACCAAGACTACATGGCACCATCGGAGCCCAATTCTCCCATCAAAACAAACATGGAATATCCAAACACACCAGAAAAGCAAGATCTATTTTCAAAATCATATTTGATCATGATGCTGGAGGACTTCAAGAAAGACATGAAGAACTCCCTTAGAGAACAAGTAGAAGCCTGCAGAGAGGAATCGCAAAAATGCCTGAAAGAATCGCAAAAATCCCTGAAAGAATTCCAGGAAAACATAAATAAACAAGTAGAAGCCGATAGAGAGGAGACACAAATATCCCTGAAAGAATTCCAGGAAAACATAAATAAACAAGTAGAAGCCCATAGAGAGGAGACACAAAAATCCCTGAAAGAATTCCAGGAAAACACAATCAAACAGTTGAAGGAATTAAAAATGGAAATAGAAGCAATCAAGAAAGAACACATGGAAACAACCCTGGATATAGAAAACCAAAAGAAGAGACAAGGAGCTGTAGATACAAGCTTCACCAACAGAATACAAGAGATGGAAGAGAGAATCTCAGGAGCAGAAGATTCCATAGAAATCATTGACTCAACTGTCAAAGATAATGTAAAGCGGAAAAAGCTACTGGTCCAAAACATACAGGAAATCCAGGATTCAATGAGAAGATCAAACCTAAGGATAATAGGTATAGAAGAGAGTGAAGACTCCCAGCTCAAAGGACCAGTAAATATCTTCAACAAAATCATAGAAGAAAACTTCCCTAACCTAAAAAAAGAGATACCCATAGACATACAAGAAGCCTACAGAACTCCAAATAGATTGGACCAGAAAAGAAACACCTCCCGTCACATAATTGTCAAAACACCAAATGCACAAAATAAAGAAAGAATATTAAAAGCAGTAAGGGAAAAAGGTCAAGTAACATATAAAGGGAGACCTATCAGAATCACACCAGACTTCTCGCCAGAAACTATGAAGGCCAGAAGATCCTGGACTGATGTCATACAGACCCTAAGAGAACACAAATGCCAGCCCAGGTTACTGTATCCAGCAAAACTCTCAATTAACATTGATGGAGAAACCAAGATATTCCATGACAAAACCAAATTTACACAATATCTTTCTACAAATCCAGCACTACAAAGGATAATAAATGGTAAAGCCCAAAATAAGGAGGCAAGCTATACCCTAGAAGAAGCAAGAAACTAATCGTCTTGGCAACAAAACAAAGAGAATGAAAGCACACAAACATAACCTCACATCCAAATATGAATATAAAGGGAAGCAATAATCACTATTCCTTAATATCTCTCAATATCAATGGCCTCAACTCCCCAATAAAAAGACATAGATTAACAAACTGGATACGCAACGAGGACCCTGCATTCTGCTGCCTACAGGAAACACACCTCAGAGACAAAGACAGACACTACCTCAGAGTGAAAGGCTGGAAAACAACTTTCCAAGCAAATGGTCAGAAGAAGCAAGCTGGAGTAGCCATTCTAATATCAAATAAAATCAATTTCCAACTAAAAGTCATCAAAAAAGATAAGGAAGGACACTTCATATTCATCAAAGGAAAAATCCACCAAGATGAACTCTCAATCCTAAATATCTATGCCCCAAATACAAGGGCACCTACATACGTAAAAGAAACCTTACTAAAGCTCAAAACACACATTGCACCTCACACAATAATAGTGGGAGATTTCAACACACCACTCTCATCAATGGACAGATCATGGAAACAGAAATTAAACAGTGATGTCGACAGACTAAGAGAAGTCATGAGCCAAATGGACTTAACGGATATTTATAGAACATTCTATCCTAAAGCAAAAGGATATACCTTCTTCTCAGCTCCTCATGGTACTTTCTCCAAAATTGACCATATAATTGGTCAAAAAACGGGCCTCAACAGGTACAGAAAGATAGAAATAATCCCATGCGTGCTATCGGACCACCACGGCCTAAAACTGGTCTTCAATAACAATAAGGGAAGAATGCCCACATATAAGTGGAAATTGAACAATGCTCTACTCAATGATAACCTGGTCAAGGAAGAAATAAAGAAAGAAATTAAAAACATTTTAGAATTTAATGAAAATGAAGATACAACATACCCAAACTTATGGGACACAATGAAAGCTGTGCTAAGAGGAAAACTCATAGCGCTGAGTGCCTGCAGAAAGAAACAGGAAAGAGCATATGTCAGCAGCTTGACAGCACACCTAAAAGCTCTAGAACAAAAAGAAGCAAATACACCCAGGAGGAGTAGAAGGCAGGAAATAATCAAACTCAGAGCTGAAATCAACCAAGTAGAAACAAAAAGGACCATAGAAAGAATCAACAGAACCAAAAGTTGGTTCTTTGAGAAAATCAACAAGATAGATAAACCCTTAGCCAGACTAACGAGAGGACACAGAGAGTGCATCCAAATGAACAAAATCAGAAATGAAAAGGGAGACATAACTACAGATTCAGAGGAAATTCAAAAAATCATCAGATATTACTATAAAAACCTATATTCAACAAAATTTGAAAATCTTCAGGAAATGGACAATTTCCTAGACAGATACCAGGTATCGAAGTTAAATCAGGAACAGATAAACCAGTTAAACAACCCCATAACTCCTAAGGAAATAGAAGCAGTCATTAAAGGTCTCCCAACCAAAAAGAGCCCAGGTCCAGACGGGTTTAGTGCAGAATTCTATCAAACCTTCATAGAAGACCTCATACCAATATTATCCAAACTATTCCACAAAATTGAAACAGATGGAGCACTACCGAATTCCTTCTACGAAGCCACAATTACTCTTATACCTAAACCACACAAAGACACAACAAAGAAAGAGAACTTCAGACCAATTTCCCTTATGAATATCGACGCAAAAATACTCAATAAAATTCTGGCAAACCGAATTCAAGAGCACATCAAAACAATCATCCACCATGATCAAGTAGGCTTCATCCCAGGCATGCAGGGATGGTTTAATATACGGAAAACCATCAACGTGATCCATTATATAAACAAACTGAAAGAACAAAACCACATGATCATTTCATTAGATGCTGAGAAAGCATTTGACAAAATTCAACACCCCTTCATGATAAAAGTCCTGGAAAGAATAGGAATTCAAGGCCCATACCTAAACATAGTAAAAGCCATATACAGCAAACCAGTTGCTAACATTAAACTAAATGGAGAGAAACTTGAAGCAATCCCACTAAAATCAGGGACTAGACAAGGCTGCCCACTCTCTCCCTACTTATTCAATATAGTTCTTGAAGTTCTAGCCAGAGCAATCAGACAACAAAAGGAGATCAAGGGGATACAGATCGGAAAAGAAGAGGTCAAAATATCACTATTTGCAGATGACATGATAGTATATTTAAGTGATCCCAAAAGTTCCACCAGAGAACTACTAAAGCTGATAAACAACTTCAGCAAAGTGGCTGGGTATAAAATTAACTCAAATAAATCAGTTGCCTTCCTCTATACAAAAGAGAAACAAGCCGAGAAAGAAATTAGGGAAACGACACCCTTCATAATAGACCCAAATAATATAAAGTACCTCGGTGTGACTTTAACCAAGCAAGTAAAAGATCTGTACAATAAGAACTTCAAGACACTGAGGAAAGAAATTGAAGAAGACCTCAGAAGATGGAAAGATCTCCCATGCTCATGGATTGGCAGGATTAATATAGTAAAAATGGCCATTTTACCAAAAGCAATCTACAGATTCAATGCAATCCCCATCAAAATACCAATCCAATTCTTCAAAGAGTTAGACAGAACAATTTGCAAATTCATCTGGAATAACAAAAAACCCAGGATAGCTAAAGCTATCCTCAACAATAAAAGGACTTCAGGGGGAATCACTATCCCTGAACTCAAGCAGTATTACAGAGCAATAGTGATAAAAACTGCATGGTATTGGTACAGAGACAGACAGATAGACCAATGGAATAGAATTGAAGACCCAGAAATGAACCCACACACCTATGGTCACTTGATTTTTGACAAAGGAGCCAAAACCATCAAATGGAAAAAAGATAGCATTTTCAGCAAATGGTGCTGGTTCAACTGGAGGGCAACATGTAGAAGAATGCAAATCGATCCATCCTTATCACCCTGTACAAAGCTTAAGTCCAAGTGGATCAAGGACCTCCACATCAAACCAGACACACTCAAACTAATAGAAGAAAAACTAGGGAAGCATCTGGAACACATAGGCACTGGAAAAAATTTCCTGAACAAAACACCAATGGCTTATGCTCTAAGATCAAGAATCGACAAATGGGATCTCATAAAACTGCAAAGCTTCTGTAAGGCAAAGGACACTGTGGTTAGGACAAAACAGCAACCAACAGATTGGGAAAAGATCTTTACCAATCCTACAACAGATAGAGGCCTTATATCCAAAATATACAAAGAACTCAAGAAGTTAGACCGCAGGGAAACAAATAACCCTATTAAAAAATGGGGTTCAGAGCTAAACAAAGAATTCACAGCTGAGGAATGCCGAATGGCTGAGAAACACCTAAAGAAATGTTCGACATCTTTAGTCATAAGGGAAATGCAAATCAAAACAACCCTGAGATTTCACCTCACACCAGTGAGAATGGCTAAGATCAAAAACTCAGGGGACAGCAGATGCTGGCGAGGATGTGGAGAAACAGGAACACTCCTCCATTGTTGGTGGGATTGCAGACTGGTAAAACCATTCTGGAAATCAGTCTGGAGGTTCCTCAGAAAATTGGACATTGAACTGCCTGAGGATCCAGCTATACCTCTCTTGGGTATATACCCAAAAGATGCCTCAACATATAAAAGAGACACGTGCTCCACTATGTTCATCGCAGCCTTATTTATAATAGCCAGAAGTTGGAAAGAACCCAGATGCCCTTCAACAGAGGAATGGATACAGAAAATGTGGTACATCTACACAATGGAATATTACTCAGCTATCAAAAACAACGAGTTTATGAAATTCGTAGGCAAATGGTTGGAACTGGAAAATATCATCCTGAGTGAGCTAACCCAATCACAGAAAGACATACATGGTATGCACTCATTGATAAGTGGCTATTAGCCCAAATGCTTGAATTACCCTAGATCCCTAGAACAAACGAAACTCAAAACGGATGATCAAAATGTGAATGCTTCACTACTTCTTTAAATGAGGAAAAAGAATACCCTTGGCAGGGAAGGGAGAGGCAAAGATTAAAACAGAGACTGAAGGAACACCCATTCAGAGCCTGCCCCACATGTGGCCCATACATATACAGCCACCCAATTAGACAAGATGGATGAAGCAAAGAAGTGCAGACCGACAGGAGCCGGATGTAGATCGCTCCTGAGAGACACAGCCAGAATACAGCAAATACAGAGGCGAATGCCAGCAGCAAACCACTGAACTGAGAATAGGTCCCCTGTTGAAGGAATCAGAGAAAGAACTGGAAGAGCTTGAAGGGGCTCGAGACCCCAAAAGTACAACAGTGCCAAGCAACCAGAGCTTCCAGGGACTAAGCCACTACCTAAATACTATACATGGACTGACCCTGGACTCTGACCCCATAGGTAGCAATGAATATCCTAGTAAGAGCACCAGTGGAAGGGGAAGCCCTGGGTCCTGCTAAGACTGAACCCCCAGTGAACTAGTCTATGGGGGGAGGGCGGCAATGGGGGGAGGGTTGGGAGGGGAACACCCATAAGGAAAGGGAGGGGGAGGGGGATGTTTGCCCGGAAACCGGGAAAGGGAATAACACTCGAAATGTATATAAGAAATACTCAAGTTAATAAAAAAAAATAATAATAATCTGATGGGTACTTATACACATTTTGATCTGGGTGTATGTGTTTTTATTTATTTTGTGCAGATACGGAAGTCTGGAATTGCTAGGGTGTTTGTTTATGTGTAACTAAAAACATTCAAACTGGACATGCTATTTACATTACAGTCAAAAATATAAGAGTTTTTCTGATTTGTCAAGTCCTTACCAACATTTACTGTCAATCTTCCTGGTTAGAACCACTCTACTGGGTATGGGATGGGATGCCATGCTTTAATTTCCTTTTCCCTACTGACAAGAGATGTTGAGGACTGTCCCATGTGCTAATCACTCTTTCAAATACCCACTTGTCCATTGTTTGTTGGGTTTCCTAACTTTGTTTTATTTGGGGACTGTAATAGCTGTGTGTGTATATGAAATATACATCCTTTATTAGAGCTGTGATTTGTAAACATTTTCTCCCTTTCTCTGGCCTGCCTATTCATTTTCATAATGATGACTCTGGAAGCATAAAATGTATTGAAATTTGATGAGGTTCAATCTATTAAATTTTTATACTATGGAAAATTAAGCTTTTTATTGTCATAGCTAATAAATCTTTGCCTTGTCCAATCCCTTCACGATTTCCTCCTATATTTTCTTTCAAAAGTCTTTGAACTTCTCATCTCCATCTGTGATTCACTTTGAGTGTCTGCAGGAGGGAGTCTGGGTCTATATTTTCACATGCCCCAGCACTGTCTATTGAAAAGTCTTTGAATTTACCTTTATCTCTGATTCACTTTGAGTGTCTGTACGGCTGGGAGTTTAGTCTATACTTGGTTTATATTTTCACATGTCTCAGCATTATCTGCTGAAAAGAGACTGTCTTTTTATTTCATTGAATTGTAATAATTCCTTTGAAAAAATATCAATTTGACCATAAACATTATAATTTACATCCATGCCCTGGATTTTTCTATGTCTATTCTTATGCTACTACGATGCCATCGTAATGAAATTTCAAATTATAAAGTTCCATTTTGTTACTTTTTTTGTTTGGCCCTTATCACTTATCCCTGATACTCTGATTTTTTTAGCAAGCAAACACCTTCAAGGCTTCAGTAGTGCGCCATTTTTATGCCATGTTATTCATACAACAGAAAAGGTTGGGCTGATACACACTTGTCGACCAATATTTGGGAGGGAAAGCAGAAGAGGCAGGAGTTAAAGGTTCTTCTTCGCTGCATAGCAAGTTAGAGGTTAGCCAGGGCAACTAATCTCAAAAATAAAAAATAAAAACAGACAAGGAAAACGAGGTGGTTTTGAGTCACCCTAACAGATTAGTGACTTCAGGGATGGAAGAATACATAAAGTACTAGGTATGAGCAGAAGAAATTTGACCTCATAAGAACATACTGTCAAGCAGTACCATTTATTTGAGCAGACTGTGGAAGTATTTCTGGCAAACACATGAATAAAAACAACTAAGACAGAAATATCTCCACTCACTGATGTTGATTGTTAATGTCTCGTCTTTGTCATGGCATGGAGATGTTTTCCATATTTTGCTCATGATCACATTGCAAAATAATAAACTGCCTGAGAAATCTTTGTTGTAAGTACCAATTAATCCATCAAAACAAGTTAAAATAGCTGAGCAAACTGCCGTGATTGCTAAGAAGATGCAGTGGTACGTCCCTGGTAAATATGTCTCATTTATGTTTGCTTGATATGTTTTCAAGGAAATATGCTAAGGAGGCCACAAAAATATGTGATAAAATTGGCCTGGTTCTCTTTACTTGATAGATAATATTAGATCTTACCACTTGCTTATGAATTTATTGTCCAATGAATCTTTAATGGCTTTTTTTATGTATGGGTAAAACAAAATGAACATCACAACCTCAGGAGCTCAGAAATGGACAACTAAAACCAGCAGAGCGCTTTTTGCAATCAAACCCATACTGATGGCTCTTGGGTAGAGCCTACATTTCAGATACTCCTATGAGCAGTCTGCACAATGCTGTTCCTATAATCGAAGTCAGCTTAGAGTTGTGGAGAATCTTCTAGCTATCTTTCCTGTCGGAAGGAAATCTCCCACATAACCACGCACTAAACTTTTCTATGCTGGGCTTCACCATTCATTGTGACAGATGATGGGAGACTTCCTTCTGCACGAAGCTCCGAGGCAGATCATGAAATGAGACTTTCTCAGTAAGCCCCGCCATTTTCTGTTCATGAGATAGAAAGTTTATCCCAGCACCAAATCACCCTTTGACTAGATTCAACCGGCCCGCTCTGTTCATCACTCAGGTGTCAACCAGAGTGGCACAACCCTCTCCCCCTTAAATCACAGCGGGTAACACATCACTGCTGTGTGTTCACATGAAAGATGCTTGCATCAGGGGACACTCTTCATGGATAACTCTGAAAAATGTTCTTAAGGTCCTTATCCAGGATAAAGAGGAGTGCACACCTTAGGAAGTCAGGCTACTGGTATTTTCACAGGGTCTGTATAGTCTCTCTAGCAGTGAGATCAACTAAGTGACCAATTTAACAGGTCTCGAAACCAATGGGCAAAGGTATCTGGCCCATAAAATAAACCTTTACACAACCTCCAAAGAAACAAGGTTACTCATTACCTCCACACTCGCTGGTGGGCCTTGTATGCTCAGTAGCAAGAACGGCAGCAACAATAATAACATCAATTTTCACTGCTTACATTTACTGGTAAACTGTCTAACTCCCCGAGGAATTTCTAAATCCATGACTAATCTAGCGCTTGCCACATTAGAGCTACTTAGGAGCAATTAATTTTTTCTTTGATAATAGGCCAACCATAATAGAGAAAGCCAGGCATAAAACAATGTTAGACCAGCCATGTTTCCTTCATCTATGCAAAGAGAAACACATGAGCTTAGCTGGCAACTTCTGACAGCACTGCGGAAAAACTGCTTTTAAATTTTAGCCTGTTCATGAATCATCTGAGATCTCTAAAAAGATTCAGGAGCAGGAAAGCTGGGCTAGAAACTGAGCCTCTGTGTTTAACAACTTTTGAAATAAAGCCAATTCTGCTAGTTTCTTAGCTGGGAACTGAACCCAGACCCTCTACAGGAGTGGTTCTTAACCACTGCGCCATCCTTCCACCATCCTGAGACAGCCAATCTGAGGACTAAATGTACCCATGATTTTCAGTGAGGTGCATTATTGGGGAAAAAACCCACATCTCTGCATGTGCTAAAATATCAAGGCCAAGTATATTTTCCATTCTCCAGTATTTTATTTTAAATTCAGGTTGTTTAGAACCTAAAATAGCCAATGAGAGTGTGAGTTTAAGAGAAGAGTGGGGAGGGCATAGAACAAGTTCAAAAAGGTTAAAGGGCAAATATCCCGCCCTTCTTGATGATACATTCCAAAGGGGCAGTCATTCATGTTATACTTCAAAGTAGGTCACAGAAGAAGGGAAAGCATGCTGGAGCCGGAGATGAGGGAGGACACAGAACATGTTCAGAGAGGTTAAAGAACAAATTCAGAAAACTTCATGTGACCCATCCGTACAGGAAAATGGAGTTCTGGGAAGTTGCTAAGAAAGGAAGAGGGGGAAATGGTTGTAATGTAAACTCAGAGCAAAAGGAGAGATAGGAAAGGAGGAAGGCAACAGTTTGGACTTGAGGTTAAGTTAAAGAAGCGACCATCCATATTGAAAACCACAAGGGGGCTATGCTGGGAAGAAAGACTAGCCACAAACAGGAACGGAGATGGAGTGGGGAGCAAGATAAGGATTCTAAAAATAAACAAAACAAAATAAAACTGGAGAAGGTGGGAGGTCTAGGAATGGTAGGGTGGGCTCATAGCAAAGAAGCCTAGGAGAAATAGATACAGTTGTGTCTGCTTGGACCCACACACCAGGCACACCTGTTGTGGTGTCTGCCTCCCCCGCACCTTCACCTGTGTATTCAGCACACAGGTGGATGTAGACTCTGAGATCCCCTTTGCCCTCACTCTCAGGTCACCTGGCACACCTGTATTCACTCTTCGCCCTGCCTTCATCCAAGGGCACCCTATCCATTTATCTCTTCGCTCTCCAAACATCCTAAACTCCAATTTTATCTCATATAAAGTCTCAAAAACAGGATCAGAGTTTAGTCCACTGTAGTAACTTAAACCTTAACGATGACTGGGGTAAAACCAGGAGAGGAATTCTCGCTGATCGTTAAAAATACAGTGTAGGAGCTCCAGAATATATTGGAAACAAAGGTAGAAATTTGGTGGTCTTTGAAGAATTTACTCAGCCAACAAATATTTGCAACGGTTTATTATACTAAGTGATTAATAATCTGTTGAGCAAGAAAGATAATTGTCTGTGGTGCATGAAATTCCTTAGAGAGAAAATGCTTGTTTAAAAAGCAAACATGTGGCACATCTGTAATCCTAACAAGTTGAATGCTACAGCAGGAGGACAGCGATTCAAGGCCAGCCTCAGTTGACAGCAAGACCTTGTGTCAAAACACACAGACACAGATGTGTACACACACACACACACACACACACACACACACACACACACACAGCTGTCAAAGACAAACCTTGACACCACAGGGCTGGCAGTGAGATGTAGCATCGGCGATTCAGGTCAGTGTTGAAAGCAGCTGATGGGGATCAGCACTAAGAGAGGCTGATGGGGGTTGGTCCTGATAGCAGCCGACTGGGGCTGCTGCCTGTGGCAGCCATAGATTACAGAAAAAAAAAAAGCAAGCACACATACACACATGCACACAGAGTTGTTGAAGCAAAAGCAGGCTCCAATAGCTTCATACATACAAATACATGCGTGCATCAGACAGACATATACGTATTCACACACTGAGTGAATGGAGCAAAGTTCTAACGGGAAGGATCCAAGCATTTCACACACATACCTATGCATGTGTATGTGCATGCACATGTACATATATACACATATACATGCAGTTGGTAGACGGAGCAGGCTCAAACACATACTTTTTCTTCCAAACCTTATAGATCCCAGCAAAATCTTCCTACAATTACAATGTGATTACATTCTACTTTTCTTTTAGTGAAAGACTATGAAAAAACAGTATGTTCCTTAATACTTCATGTGAAAAAAAAGACATGTAAAACACAAAAAGGAAACAAATTATTTCCAAGAACCACATATTCATTATAGATTAACAAAGTGGGAGCAAGCAAGGTAGTTTTCTCCGCCAGTCTTTCCTACTGACAGGCAGCAATTTTTGGTTACAAAGAAAGGATCAATCATTTTATTATTTATCTTAAAAGCAATCTAGTAAAAGTCTTAAAAACTCATAAATCTAAACTTTTATATAAAAAATCAGTCACGGTCCTATCTACTTTAAATCCCAGAATGCATGTCTACTCTTCAACAATTGTTATTAAACCATATGAGGAATCCAAAGACAAAAATGGGCATAAGAAATCAATCATCACCAGTCCAGCCCCAGTGAGAGTCACATCAGCCAGGGCCGCCATTGTTCTTGTTCCCTGACCATAAAAACGTCCCTGGCTTAACTAATAAGAGAGTACCTTTCTGAACATCAAATTATTCCCTTAGAGTGGCTACATCAGAGTCAATGGTAAAAACATCTCAGCCTAGCTTCACTAACAATTTTATTTTTCCAAATGCTTTCTAAGGGTGGTGGTCATTGCTGACAGTCTGCGTTTTTAAGTTCCTTCCAAGAACACTTATTGAATCATTAATCTGCTCCAGCAGCAATGGCTGAAAGAGATCGAGCACTACTATTGTGAATGCCAGAGGTACTGCCTAGCGAGAGACTGGAAGCCCTCTTAGAGAGCTCATACAATTCTTAGATTAAGAGGGATGTGAAGGCAACAAACAGAGCAGAGCTTCACAATAGCATGAAGTCCTCAGGACATGTAGTCCTTGGGGCCATGCCTTCCAAGACATACCCATCTCAGGAGTTCTAAAACCAGTTGTTCCTCCTGCATGGCCCTTGGCACGCAAGTGTGCGTGTGTGTGTGTGTGTGTGTGTGTGTGTGTGTGTGTGTGATATCACCCAGATTTGAAACATTAAAGTTTACCTAGATGCTAATGATTCTCAATGATATTTACAGTCTACACTTCTCCATAAAAACCACAGAACCCTGTATCTTAACTGCCTATTCATCCTCTCTGTGCGTCTTTTAAGTACCTGAGGGAAAGTATGTCCACACAGAAGCACTGTTAACTACCCAGATCTTCCCACAGACTTCCTTATCTCATCTACTCAAGGATACTTTTGGAGCTGATCAGAACAAAATCTTAGATTCATATTTACTTTCTCTCTCCTCATACCTCTCACCTGACCCATCAACAAATACTGTCTTACACATATATTATTAATGCCACCATTTCTTTCCACCTCCACTGCCACCACCCCAGTCCAAGTCTGTGTCATTTCTTATGTTAATTATAACAGTGACTTCGAAGCTGATGCCCCTGTTTTCAAACTCCATCTTTTCTGGATTTGGCACATGACCTTAGACCATATCATGTCACTATTCAAAATCCTAGATTCCCTTTATTTCACCTATGCTAGATGCTAAGTCCTCTCAATGCTTGTAACCTCCATCAAATTTGGATGAAATTGGTCTGTCCTAGAATGCAACCTAAGATTTTCACACATGAAATAATTTTCTAAAATGTGTCCCACTGTACTTAGAAAGAAACCAATACAGACCTGTTTAGCAAGGATAATGGGCGTCTCTCTCTTTTAGATACTTTCTAAATGATGATGTCAGAGCAGCTGGAGGAACAAGATTCTTTTTTTGTTTAGACTTTTCCTCATAAATTATAGTTCAATGTCTTGCAAGGGATACTGTGAGTCCATTTGTGTAGCTCCCAGGATCTCTGCCTTATTTAGGAACCAAAAGAATTGCAAGGTAATCAACCAGAACCAAGATTTAAGGATGGGAAAAAGCCTACTTCAGCTGACAGCATTCAAAAAGCATTACTTAAGACAATCTCAGCGAATTTTCAGCTATTTATTTCTTCTTACCCTTTTTCAACCCCAAAGCACAAAGTCCTTTACTGCTAAGCCACAAATATTTACTGCCCACCTCAGGCTAAACCACACATTACCTTTCTACTCTGAGTATGAAGGAGAAGGGGAGAGGAGAGACAGAATTCAGATGGAAAGAAAATATGTAGACCAGGTCTTCATACAAGAGAGCTCATCAAGCACCCAAAGAACTGCATGTGGGCTAAATGGAACACTCATAGAACATGACCCACATGCTAAACATGTGGTGGGGGGATAGAGTCAATGATCCTTGATGTGTGTGTGTGTGTGTGTGTGTGTGTGTGTGTGTGTGTGTGTGTGTGACTGCATTTTTAGAACATGTCCCACATGCTGAACATGCAGGGTAGGGGGACCGTTACTGTAATATAGGTAGTTGGAGTCAAAAAAAAGAAAGGGTCATTGCCAATCAAACATTAGATTTAATTGCATGTTTATCTCTGCTGTCTGTGTGGATAGCTAACAGATTTCAAGGAGAAGCTGGACATATAGTGTGAATGTCTATCATATTGATCCAGGTTTATTATAACTCATCTATTTATAAAATAGAATTGAAAATTTTCAAAATTTTAAAGTAGAAAATCTGAGACAAATACAAAATCAGACAGGACCCCCAAGCAATACATTGACATGTATATGTGTACATATATGTATATATGCATATACTTTATGGCTTGTTCTAGGAATATACATTAAAATCAATTCAGTTTGAAAGAGAAAATTAGGTTGGCTGTTAGCAAGATTAACTGCAGAATACAGAGAGGCATTCAACAAACACATATAACACCAAACCTTTGGTGAAGGTTAGCGATGAACTATTTATGAAAATACTACTTAGCTGCTGGGACAGACTGCTAGCTAGCCTGCTTCCCTGAAGACACCACCTCCTGAGGCATCCCAGGATATCTGCTGCACTCGGGGCATCTGACACCACAGCCTAAGACATCCCAGAACATCCTCTGTACACAGGATAGCTGACAGAACAGCCTGAAGGCCTCCCAGGGGATCTACTGCAACCAAGGTAACAGAGCAGCAGCTTCTCTGACCTCCCAGTTGTAAGGCCCCACAGGAAGGCTGTTATAGACAGGGTCGGAGGCCTACCAAGAGACCTGAAGCAACCCAAGAACAAAAGAGGCAGACTCCAGATAGAGTCACCCAGACAAGCAAACACCATGGATAACCAAATGGCAAGGGGAAAGCACAAGACCATAATCAACAGAAGCCAATTTACTTTGGCATCATCAGAACACAGTTTTCCCACCACAGCAAGCCCTGGATACACCAACACATCTGAAAATCAGGAATCTGACCTAAAATCCTATCTCATGAATATAGTAGAGTCCTTTAAGGAGAATATAAATAGCTCACTGAAAAATACAGGAAAACAGGTAGAAGCCCTTCAAGAGGAAAAACAAATAAATCCCTTAAAGAAATACAGAAAAACACAATGAAACAGGTGAAGGAATTGAATAAAGTGGCCCAAGACCTAAAAGTGGACATAGAAACAATAAAGAAAACACAAATAGAGGCAAACCTGGAAATGGAAAACCTAGTAAAGAGGTCAGGAACTACACATGTAAAGGTCATCAACAGAATACAAGAGTTAGAAGAGAGAATCTCAGATGTAAAAGGTACTATAGAAGAGATTGACACAATGGTCAAAGAAAATTCAAAACATAAAAAAAAAACTCCTAATCCAAAACAACCAGGAAATTCAGGACACAATGAAAAGACCAACTCTAAGAATAATTGGAATAGAGGAGAATGGAGATTCCCAGCTCAAAGGATCTGAAAATGTCTTCAACAAAATTATAGAAAACTGCCCAACCTAAAGAAGGAGATGGTCATAAAGGTACAAGAAGCCTACAGAACATCAAACAAATGGGACCAGAAAAGAAAACCCTCTCATCACATAACAATCAAAAGACTAAATGCACAGAACAAAGAAAGAATATTAAAAGTTGCAAAGGAAAAAGCCAAGTAGCATTCAAAGGCAGACCTATCAGATTACACCAGACTTCTCAATAGAGACATTAAAAGCCAGAAGAGCCTGGTCAGAGGTCATGCAGACTCTAAGAGAACACAAATGCCAGGCCAGGCTACTATACACAGCAAAACTCTCAATCAACATAGATAGAGAAACCAAAATATTCCAGGACAAAACTAAATTTAAACAGTATCTATCTCCCAATCCAGCCATACAGAGGATCCTAAGGAAACTCCAACACAAGGAAGGTACCTACAACAAAGCAAAGACAAGATATTAAGCATCTCACAACAAAACCAAAAGGAGAGAACCACAAGCACATAAAGATACCTACAAAAACAAACATAACAGGAACCAACAGTCATCTGTCTTTAATATCTCTCAATATTAATGGACTCAACTCACCTATCAAAGGGCATAGGCTTACAGATTGTATAAGCAAACAAGATCCAGCATTCTGCTGCATGCAGAAAGACACTTCAATACAAAGACAGACACTATCTCAGAGTAAAAGGATGAAAAAATGTCTTCCAAGCAAATGGTTAAAAGAAACAAGCTGGAGTTGATATCCTAATACACAATAAAATAGACTTTCAACCAAACGCTATCAAATGTGATGAGAACAAACACTTCATATTCATCAAAGGAAAAAAATCCATGAAAAGAAAGTCTCCATTCTGAACATAAAATGCAAGGACACCCACATTCATAAAAGAAATGTTACTAAGGCTCAAAACACACATTGAACCCCACACAATAATAGTGAGAGACTTCAACAACCAACTCTCACCAATGGACAGGTCATTGAAGCAGAAACTAAGCAGAGACACAGAGAAACTAGCAGAAGTTCTGAAACAAATGGATTTAACAGATATGTAAACAACATTTCATCCTAAAACAAAAGAATATACCTTCTTCTCAGCATTTCATGGTTCCTTCTCCAAAACTGACCATATAATCAGTCACAAAACAGGCCTCAACTGATACAAAAAGATTGAAATAATCCCATGCATCCTATCAGATTGCCATGGCCTAAAGCTGGTCTTCAATAACAACAAAAAAGACAGGAGGTTCACATATAGGTGGAAACTGAACAACTCTCTACTCAATGATAATTTGGTCAGGGAAAAAATAAATTAATTAATTAAAGACTTCCTGAAACTTATAAAATTTTTGACATATCATACCCAAATTTATGAAACACAATGAAATCAGTGTTAAGAGGAAAATTCATAGTACTACATAGCACTGGTAAAGAAACTAGAGAGATCTTACACTAGGAAGTTAACCACACACCTGAGAACTCTGAAACAAAAAGAATCAAATACACCCAAGAGGAGCAGACAACAGGAAATAGTCAAACTCAGGGCTGAAGTCAACCAAATAGGAACAAAGAGAATAATGCAAAGAATCAACAAAATCAAAAGCTGGTATTCAACAAGATAGATAGACCTTTAGCCGAAGGCACAAAGACAGTATCCAAATTAACAAAATGAGAATTGAAAAGGGACACTTAACAACAGAAACAGAGGAAATTAAAAAAAATCATCAGATCCTACTACAAAAACCTATATTCAACAAAACTGGAAACTCTACATGAAGTGGATGGTTTTCTAGACAAATACCACATATCAAAGTTAAACCAAGAGCAGATAAACTATCTAAAGAGTCTCATATCCCTGAGGATATAAAATTAGTCATTAACAACCTCCCATTTGAAAAAAGCCCAGGGTCAGATTGTTTTAGTGCAGAATTCTACCAGATCTTCAAAGAAGAGCTAATACCAATATTCCTCAAACTATTCCATAAAATAGAAACAGAAGGAACACTACCTAATTTATTCTATGAAGCCACAATTACTCTGATACCAACTGCACAAGGACCTAACCAGAAACGAGAACTTCAAACCAATCTCTCTTATGAATATTGATGTAAAAATACTCAATAAAATTCTTGTAAACCAAATCTTTTTTTTTTCTTTTCTTTTTTTCGGAGCTGGGGACCGAACCCAGGGCCTTGAGCTTGCTAGGCAAGTGCTCTACCACTGAGCTAAATCCCCAACCCCTCAACCAAATCTAAGAACACATCAAAACCATTATTCACCACAATCAAGTAGGTTTCATCCCAGGGATGCAAGGTTGGTTCAATATACAAAAATTCATAAATGTAATCCACTATGTAAACAAACTCAAAGAAAAAAATCACATGATCATCTCTTAGATGCAGAAAAAGCATTTGACAAAATACAACACCCCTTCATGTTAAAAGTATGGAGAGATCAGAAATTCAAGGCCCATACCTAAAAATAATAAAAGCAATTTACTGCAAACCAACAGCCAATATCAAATTAAATGGAGAGATACTTGAAGCAATCCCACTAAAATCAAGGACAAGACAAGGATGTCCACTCTCCCCATATCTATTCAATATAGTACTCAGTGCTAGCTGGAAAAATAAACAACAAAAAGAGATCAAGAAGATACAGTTTGGCAAAGAAGAAATAAAGGTATCACTATTTGCAGATGATATGATAGTATTCATAAGCAACCCCAAAAGTTCTACCAGAGAACTTCTCCAGCTGATACACAACTTCAGCAAAGTTACTAGATATAAAATTAACTCATATAAATCAGTAGCCTTCCTTTATATCAATGACAAAAAGGCTGAGAAAGAAATTAGGGAAACAACTCCATTCACAATAGTCACAAAAAATATAAAATATCTTGGGGTAACTCTAACCAAACAAGTGAAAGATCTGTATGACAATAACTTCAAGTGTTTCAAGAAAGAAATAGAAGACCTCAGAATGTGGAGAGATCCCCCCTGCTCATGGATTGGCAGAATTAACATAGCAAAAAATGGCCATCCTACTGAAGGAAATCTACAGACTAAATGCAATTCCCATCAAAATCCCAACACAATTCTTCAATGACATGGAAAGAGCAATTACAAATTCATCTGGCAAGACAAAAAACCCAGAATAGGGAAAACAATTCTTAACAATTAAGGGAACCGGCTGGGGGAATCACCATCCCTGACCTCAAGCTCTACTACAGAGCAATAGTGATAAAAACTGCATGGTGTTGGTACATAGATAGACACATTGATCAATAGAATAGAATTGAAGACACTGAAATAAAACCACATGCTTACGCATATTTGATCTTTGACAAAGAAGCCAAAAATGTACAATAGAAAAAAGAAAACATCTTTAATAAATGGTGCTGGTCTAACTGGTTGTCTGTATGTAGAAAAATGAAAATAGATCCATATTTGTCACCTTGCACAAAGCTCAAGTCCAAGTGGATCAAGGACCTCAACATAAAACCAGGTATACTGGACTTATTTAATAGAAGAGAAAGTGGGAAAGAACCTTGAACTCATTGGCACAGGGGGAAATTTCCTAAACAGAACTCGAATGGCTCATACTCTAAGATCAAGATTTGATAAATGGGACCTCATGAAACTGGAAAGCTTCTGTAAGGCAAAGGACATAGTCAATAAGACAAATCAGCAACCTACAGATTGGGAAAAATTCTTCACTAACCCCACATCCGATAGAGGGTTAATATCCAAAATATATAAAGAACTCAAGAAGCTAATCACCAAATAAACCAAACAACCCAATCAAAAAATGGGGTATAGAACTAAACAGAGAATTCACAACAGAGGAATCTCGAATGGCTGAGAAGCACCTAAAGAAATGTTCAAAGTTCTTAGTGATCAGAGAAATGCAAATCAAAATGACCCTGAGATTCCACCTCACACCAGTCAGAATGGCTAAGATCAAAACCTCAGGTGACAGCAAATGCTGGCGAGGATGTGGAGAAAGAGGAACACTCCTCCATTGCTGATGGGATTGCAAACTGGTATAACCACTCTGGAAATCAATCTGGAGGTTCCTCAGAAAAGTGGAAATAGATCCACCTAAAGACCCAGCAATATCACACTTGGGAATATACCAAAAGATGTCCCACCAGGTGACAAGGGCATGTGTTTCACTATGTTCATAGTGGCCTTGTTTGTGACAGCCAGAAGCTGGAAACAACCCAGATGTCTCCCGACAGAAGAATGGATACAGAAAATATGGTTCATTTACACAATGGAATACTACTCTGCTTTAAGAACAAGGACATCCTGAGTTTTGCAGGCAAATGGATGAACTAGAAAATATCATCCTGAGTGAGGTAACTCAGACCCTAAAGGACTTGTACAATATGTACTCACTAATAAGTGGATATTAACCAAAGAAAAAAGTATAGAATACCCAAGATACAGTCCGTAGAACTCAAAAAGTTCAACAAGATGAAGGGCTCAGGTGAGGACACCTCAGTCCCATTTGGCAGGGAGAAGAAAACAGTCACAAGGTGGCAGGTGGAAAGGACCTGAGAGGGAAAGGGAATGTGGGGAGGGGAAGATGGTCTGTTATTGGGTGGAGGAAAAGGACTGAATCCCTGAGGGCCAGCGGAAAGAATGGAAACAAGCAACCTCAGGAGGTAGGAGGTTGGGGGGACCCTCCAGAATATACCAGAGACCTGTGAAGTGAAAGACTCTCAGGACTCAAAGGGAGGGACCCTAGATGAAATGCTCCACAGTGGGGATAGGGAACTTGTAGAGCCCACCTCCAGCAGGAAGACAGGGCATCAAGTGAGGTATGGTGTTGCCATCCCACAGTCAAATACTCTGACCCATAATTGGTCCTGTCTGAAAGACCTACAGGGACAAAAATGAAGAAGACCCTGAAGAAAAGGAGGTCCAGCAACATGCCCAAATGGGAGGTCCCAAGGTCTGACACTATTACTGAGGCTATGAAGCACTCACAGAAAGGGACCTATCAGGACTGCTCTCCAAAAGACCCAAAGAGCAGCTGAAAGAGTCATATGCAAATATTTGCGCCCAACCAATGGACAGAAGCTGCTGACCCCTGTGGTTGGATTAGGGAAAAGCTGGAAGAAGCTGAGGAGGGCCAGATGTTTCAATTAACCTGGACCCCTGAGATCTCTCAGACACTGGACAACCAACTAGGCAGTATGCACCAGCTAATATGAGGCCCCCAACACATATACAGCAGAGGACTTCTGGGTCTGGGTTCAGTCAGAGAAGATGCATCTAACCCTCAAGAGACTGGAGGCCCCAGGGTGTTTAGAGGTCTGGTGGGGGGGACAGGGGAGGTGCAGACATCCTCGTGGAGACAGGGAGCAGATTGTGAGAAGGCATGTTTTGTAGCTACTGACCTCCATTCTGGTTGGTAGGAGTTATCACCTATGATCTCTTCAGTCTGACTCCTACCTCCCTACTAGACCCTTTAACTTTGGCTGAGCATATGCCTACTCCAAATAGTGGCATTCTCTACCATCAAGAGTAAGTCTTCATTGACAAGTTACTAAGATCTGGCCTATGGAGTACAAGGAATATGATGATTGCATCTTCCAGAAAATGCACTAAAAGGAAAGAGCTCTCTTCACTTTCTCTCCTCCTCCTTGTTATCTGAGACAGAAACGACACAGCTACAGCTGCATTAGGTGTCTTGGAGATGAAATGATCTTAGACTGGATGAGAGCTATGATAGTACCAAATCTAGATAAAGCCTTTTAAAAAAAGCAATTTGGGGCTGAGGAAATGGCTGAGTGTATAAGAACAGTGCTTTTGCAAGCCTGAGCACCTGAGTTCGAATCCCCAGCACCCATGTAAAAAGCTAGGCATGGCTGTCTGGTTCCATGAAAGACACTGTCTCAAGACAATAGTGTTGAAAGCATTAGAGAAAGCTTTCTCTCACCTCTGCATGTGTACCTTATCACACATGCATGAACACGTGTGTGTGCTTGTGCATACACAGACATACACAGAGTTAATTTACGAATGCATGAACATGTGTGTGTGCATACACACACATACACAGACACACAGAGAGAGAGAGAGAGCAAGAGAGAGAGAGAGAGAGAGAGCGAGCGAGCAAGAGAGAGAGAGAGAGAGAGTTAATTTACACAAGCATCTGTCCACCTCAGGAATTTCCCTGAGAGAGAAGAACTTATTTCCATCTTGCTTAAACTACTACTTTCTCATTTTCCATCAAGTGCAACATCAAGCACAAAGTCCACAGTGATCCATGAAATATATAAATGCATTCATTTCTTTCTATCCCCAACAGTCATCTGGGGTCACTCAGTAAAATTTGGTTTATAAAATGTTCTCGAAAAAAAAAAAGTATATGAAGCCTTCCATTGCCAGGACGGTTGTTTTTGGATTACTTGTCTATTGCATGATCATTTTCAATTGAAATTCAGCTGTGCCAAAAACATTAAAGTTGAGTATCTTAGAAATCCAAACAGAAAGCTCCAGTCTGCTATGTGTGCCATGTGTGGCCATGTGTGGCCGTGGCTGCTTTCCTGTTCTGCTCTATGTCTTCTGTTTGTTTTCAAAGAGAAGCACACTGCTACCCTTCAAATTCAGATTCTTTGTCTCCCAAATAATCCACAAATTAAATCATGATCTACTGTGCATGCCTTGAGAGGTGCTCCTGACATGATGATGATGATGATGATGATGATGATGATGGTGATGGTGGTGGTGGTGGTGGTGATGATGACGACGACAACAACGATGATGATAATGCATGTTTATCACCTTGCAAAAAGCTCAAATCCAAGTGGATCAAGATACACTGAATCTAATAGAAGAGAAAGTAGGAAAGGGCCTCAAACACATTGGCACAGGGGAACTTTTCCTGAACAGAACACCAGTAGCTCAGGCTCTAAGATCCAGTAGATAGACAGGACCCCCAGTAGAGAGATGGGGTTACCAACACACCTTCAAAATTTTTGACCCAGAATTGTTCCTGTATAACAGAAATGCAGGGACAAAAATGGAGCAGAGACTGAAGAAAAGGTCATCCAGTGAGCAGCATAACTTGGGTTGCAACCCATGGACGGGCACCGAACCCTGACACTTTCACTGGTGCTATGTTGTGCTTGCAGACAGGAACCTAACATGGCTGTCCTCTGAGAGGCTCTACTAGCAATTGACCGAGACAGATGCAGACACTTACAGCCAACTATTGAATTGAGGTTAGGGTCCCCTATGGGAGAGTTAGGAGAAGGATTGAAGGAGCTGAAGGGGATTACAACCCCATTGGAAGACAACAGTTTCAACTAACCTGGACCCCTGGGAGCTCCCAAAGAGTAAGCCACCAATCCAAAAGCATACTAGGGCTGGTCTGTGGCTCCAGGCACATGTGCAGCAGAGGACTGCCTTGTCTGGCCTCAGTGGGTGAGGATGTGACTAATCCTGTAGAGACTTGATGCCCCAGGGAAGGAAGATGCCCAGGGTGGGAGGAGAGCAGAGGCAAAGGGTCAAAGGGGAGGGGAAAGGGGGTAAAGAACTCTGGAAGGACAGACCAAAAGGGAGCAACATTTGCAATGTAGATAAATAAAATTAACTTTAAAATTTTTTAAATGCTAAAAAATTAGGAAAGAAAGAAAGAAAGAAAGAAAGAAAGAAAGAAAGAAAGAAAGAAAGAAAGAAAGAAAGAAAGAAAGAAAGAAAGAAAATAAATGCCCTATAGGCTTGCCTTCGGCCTGATCTTAAGGGGACATTTTCTTAATTGAGGTTCTCTCTTAAGAGACATTAGCTTATGTCAAGTTGACATAAAACCATCCAGAACAAATTTTAAAAGAAAAAAAAAGAAAGATTGAAAAAATAGAAACAATAGAATTTGGAAAAGATGTAGAATTCTGTAAGAAAATTGTCTAGACAACATTGAATCCAACTCTACCACTCTATAGACAACAAGGTCAAGAAGACCTAAAGCTACTAAACTAAGCCCAATGCATTTGATTCCAAATGCAGACTACATCAGAGTTCCTACAGAGCTCTCCATGGCCATGTATACAAAAATGAGAGCAGACATCAGCCCAGCATCCAGAAAGGACAACAAAGCTTCCTCCCTGGAAAACAACGAGAGGCACAGAAGCTAGCCACAAATACTGATGTAGAGCTGGGCACCCCGCTGGTCATTTGTAGACATATGCATTTCTGATGTGGCACGAAAAGTGCGAGTTCACACTATTTTTTTTGCATAGGAGCCTAATTACAACATCCTTCCTTCGTTGTTAGACTCAATTGCCCAATAATTAACCTTGGCATATGCTGCCCGATCTTTCTTCCAATGAAATGTGCAAGAATTATTGTTTAATTAGGTTCTATAATTGAAACAAATGAAAAATGAGCCAAGGACTCAGAGAGTCAGCAAAGCTGTGATTTGTTTGCGCCTTTTTGCTTAAAAATGTATCATTGTTCTCCAAAATACTATTTAAGTATGTCCCTTGAAATGAGATCTGCATTTCCCGAAGTATGACTAGGCTGTTCATCAGAAGACAAATATGTGGAATAGAAAGGCAAAAACAAAACTACAAACTCTTAAGATGGGGACCCATTGCTATAGATTTAAGCAGAGCAGAGAGCTTGTCAGAGAACGGGAATGACCCAAGTTGTCCTGGGTACACAGCTTCTCAATTGCTGCCTTCACTTTCCTCTCTTCATATTCGGATCAGCACAGAGCAACCGATTGCTATGCCCATTTTTGCCTCTAAGTCCCCATATATGTCTTTGGCTTTTTCTCCACTTAGATTTTCTTCTCAAAGATTCTGATGTCATTCCACTCACTACAGACTTCAGGCACCCGGCTTGCCTTTCTACGGAGTCTTAGATTAGTTCATGTTTGACCTTTCGGTTCTGTCACTTATGTGTCTATAAGCAAGCGCACTCCTGTTTTCCCATTTGCCAGTTATCAGCTTCCTCTCTAGCGGCTAAGCCCTGCTGCCAATTAGCATAAGAGTCTTAAAAAGGGCAGATAATTCCATGACAATTTACTTTATTCCTTTAAGGGAGGAAAGGACCAGTTGATCTTTTAATGAAATGGAAACATGGGTTCTTTTCTTCACCAGTAAACAACAAGAAACTTTGGCTACTGATGTTCCTGCCTTTACTGTCAGCCGCTATGGCCACATGTATTAGCACTCCTATTTTAGGATTAAAAATAAGGCAAAATGCAATAAATAAATGAGCTTCTGAAAACTTCAGGAAGTGAGATAGCGCAGAGGCTGCATGCCTGGAGTTGACAGAAGATATTTATCTTTAAGCTTCAGTCTCTTAACCCACAGAGCTTAACTGTAGTAAGTACTTACCCTGAATGACAAAGCAGCCGGATGACATTAAGTTTGCTTGTTATGACTAAGCTGCAGGCTTGTGCATGGGCTTTGTTAAACACCTACTTTTAAAACCAGCCATCAGTGAGCAAAGGCTTACCTATTTCCTCAGTCTGTGGTTCATTCTGGTCTAGGTCTATAATAACAAAGTCAAGTGGGATGTTTAAACAGCCAATTATGTCGAGTCACAATTCTATCGGAGCAATGAAAGAAATTTTGAGAGCTTGAATTTTCTACAGGAATTTATATCTTCAACACAGACTATGTAATTTTAGCCCCTGTTCTGAAGAGGTAGGCAGTGAAATGACTCGCCTGATTGTCTCCTCAAGCATGCTTTTAAGAGAGCATCTTTATGGATACCAAGCCCTCTCCTGCAGTGTCCTTCCTACTCAGGACCCTGGTGCTGACATGATTCCTACTGGGGAAGAAATGAAGCAGTTGTATTCTGGAAGTTCACCAGTCAAAACTCGGGGCAAGCTTCTCCTCAGTCGCTCAGCAGAATGTAAATTGTAAAAACATGAATTTTGTCTCCCATCGATTCTGCACCTAATTTCTGACATGCAACGGGTACTGAGCAAACAGTTATTCAGTTAGTGAAACAAATGAACAAAGGACCAGCGACTGCTCTGGTCTCCTCGGCAGGCTCCAGCTTTCCAAAGTCCTTCCTTAGTAGAACTCAAATTAATGAGACCAGAAGTCTTGCCTGGTTTCCAAGGCGATCGTTTCCCTTACTGTGATTCTGTGAAGACCATTGCCCTGAGCTATAAGGCTGTGATTGAAGCCTTCCCCTATTGTTCCCTCCTTGCGTCAGACAAATCCTGATTTTCATCCATAGCTTGATTTGGATGATATCTCACCAGACTCTTTTTGCCTACTAACTTGGACTTTTTATTTACCTCTAATTTTTTTTACATGGAAAATGTTTTTGGTGAAAGACACAAAAGTCAGCAAGTTTATATATACAATAAAACATTTGAAGAATTTTCTGCTAGAAATTTTATTCCTCAGCATTTTTTTTCCATACAACATCTACACTTCATTGAATGGTACTAATGATTAATAACCGGGCAGCTATACTTCCACTCTTTTATGTCTACAAATTCTATCAAATGTAAGAAGAGTGTAGTGAAGACCAATTTGTAGCTAAGAAAATTGACAGAAAGTCGGGAATGGGAATGGTACAGAGTAGTTCTTGATAATCTATTGAATCTGCTATTTTGCTTCCAGCTTAAAAAAAGAAACCAGGATCTCACATGTAGCCAAGGCTGACCTTGGATTTATAATCCTCCTGTCTCAGCCTCTTGAGTGCTTGGACACCACACTAGAACTGACTACCTCATGAGGAGCTTAGGGACCCAGGATACCAGAGGTCAGCTGGTACTTGTTTCTTAGTATTGTTCATGTAAAGTGCAGGTTGATTGCTTACACCTGGTTTCTATTATTCTGTTGGGCAATCTGTTTTGGGGCCTTATCATGAATACTATTTTAAGATATGAGGAAAGAAGTTTATACAAGACATCTACCCACTAGGACTCCAGCATCCCTGAGAGCTCAGCTTTCAAATGTAATGATGGATCATAAGCTAAGGAGGAAACAAGTCCTATGTGACTGAGGGAGGATGCTGGTGGCAGAACCAGATAATCCTGTGCCTCTCCAAGAGATTATCCTCTTCCCCTTGTAATACCGCGTCACTTCACCTCTTGTGATGCCCCCGCCAGCGGGGACCCAGTTATTCGTGGGGGCCGCGGGGGACCCATATTTGCGGGAGAACAGGCGAGAAAGAGGAGCGAGACCAAGCAGTGTCCTTGTTAAGGTCTGTTTATTGAGAGGAGTGTACAGCATTTAAAGCTCTGAAGCAGGAATTAAAGCTTAGGGTGGCGGGGAGAGAACTGGGAAGTGCCCAAGGACATAAGGTGAATCTCTAAACTGCAAGAGTCTTCATAGACAGTGAGGCAACAGTCTTCCAGGAACCTGTTCTTTGAAAAGGTCAAGCCCTTCTCAGGAATCTGCTCAGGGCAGGGCTCTAGCTTTGCCTAGTCCGGCAGTCCGGTCCCCAACATTGTGAATCTAGAATGAGTGGACCATGAAAAACACAGTTATCATTCAGGCCTTTGAAACTGACAGTTGACACACAACAATTTTTTTATTCACTCTCCTGGAACATATTTATCATAGATCATGTAAACCAACCTGTCAAATCGACCATGGTGCCTCTTGGTGAAACACATGGCCTCCATAAGCTATGATACCCTAGCATCCTGTTTCCGTATGGAGTATATTCACAACTATGGCTTCTAAATATCTAGTCTGAATCCTGTTTAAAAAAAAATTGGGGAAACTTTAGTGTGACTTTGCCAATCAAGTTATACCCTTATAAAATTTTAAAGATCTGAATTAGAAGAGATTAAAGACCTTGGCTATTAGGGAATGGAAACCAATGGGATGTTAGAGACATGAGTGGATTTATCACAGGTCAACTAGCAAGATTATAAAGGCTAAGAAGTGGTACGAAGTGTCACCCACCAGTTGGAGAACCAGAACTTCCTCTCATGTAGCTGTGGCAAGGTTTAGCAGAGTGGGGCACTGTCCTCTCTCCTCTACCCTTTTCTTCTGTCCACAGACACCAGATATGAATAATACCCTCATGGCAGTGGGCAGGTAGTTTCTCTTCCCTGTGCTGATGGAAATGCAAGTCTTTTCTGTAAACACTCACAATGTTTATTTGGATATCTCTCAAGTCACATTGACATAATAATTAATAGCCCAATGATTTATTAGACTTTTTCTTAGTAATTGTAAAGCCTTTAAAATTTTCTCAACAAATTTGTCTGGAAAATTAGAATAATAATTAAAAATGTATAGCTGTTTGGGATTGAATAATAAAGGCTATGTTGAGCACCAGTGTGCGCCTGATGAATAGTGGCAGTTGCTATCCTGTCCTCAAATCATCCATTACACTGTCCTTTCTTCCTCTTCTTATGGAAGAAGACGATGAGTCAAAGTCACCTATGTTTCATTGTAGACACCTCTGGGTAAACTATTAGCAGACATCATTTGACAATGCCCCTCCTACATAAAGAAGTGTGAAGTCCTACTAGAGTCCATACTAAGAAAACCTAGGGCAGGGTCACACCTGTACCCTGGAGGCTCAGGGAACGAGACTACTGCAAGGTTGAGGCCAGCGTGACTTGCAAGCTGTGCGTAAGAGTGTGTGGTGGGACATTACTCCAAAACAAAATGAGAAAAACGAAAGCGCACTGGCTCAGAGAAAAAGCCTACTTTTTTTCATGTCCAGCCCTTGACAAGATGACCAAAATCTGATTGTATTTAAGGCCCAATCATGAGTTGGAACCCACAGTCATTTTCAGTAAGCCATGTCCAGCCATGGCTCCAAGCAGGAAGCCTTGCCATCACCACTGCAATTCACGGTGCAGGGGAAAGGCGTGGGCTGTACGAACGTTTAAGTCTGACATCTTCTTGGAAACCGCATAGGTCACTTTTGCTCACACCTCATTAGCCAGGCCCACTCATATGGTCACACTTTGCTTCTAGGAGGGTAGAAAACTTCAGTCTCTAAGTGGCTATTTATACCCACTAGAAAAGCCTATACCCAGTTAGAAAGCCTCCGTGTTTAGAAAATCTGCAAACAACTCAGGCTGTTGCCAATACTATAGGTTGCTCTCACACCAGCTGACAGCAAGGTCCCATTTTTAAAGACAACACCAACACAACTCATTGAACATGGAAAGGGTGAGCTGGTGCCTACATAGAGCCTTGCCACCTCCCTCGCCCCCATATGCTGGCATCTTTGGTACAAGGAGGTACTCTGCACAATAGCAAAAGAAAAATGGGAATATCAAGCCAGCCATAAACCTTTGGTCTTCAATGCTGTCCTGCCTGCAAGATATGCTGTGGCAATCATGACATAAAAACCTGTGAAGTAACAACCAAAATCTGATTGTATTTAAGGCCCAATTTATGAGATGAAACCCACAACAGACACTGGTTGGGTGACCAAGAGGCACAGACTAGATAGCTCAGAGAGCCAGGATACAGTGTAGAGATAAGTGAGTGCTAATGATATTCTGTTATAGTCATAGATTTCTGCTCTGTTCAGTCAACATCCCTGAATTCCATCTTCCTCATTATTTGAGACTTTGATAAGATCGCCTTAATATATTTTTGAAAGTTTACAGTGTACTAAGTTTCCATACACTCCTCAAATGTCCCTCAATTCTAGCTGTCTCTCCCTGCATTCTCCCCCTCAATCCTACTTCCCCTCCTCATTCTCCCAATCCTCCTGTCCCTGCCCATCTTCCACCACCCCTGTCTACTTATGAACTCTATTCTATTTTCTATTTCCCCCCTGAGGGAGATCAATGTGTGCTCCCTGGTCCCTTCCTCAGTACCTAATCTCACTGGGTCCATGGTTCGTTTCTGGTTATCATTTATTTAACAGCTAGTATCCAGATATAAGTGTATAGACACCATACTTGTCTTTCTGCATCTAGATTACCTTACTCAGGATTTTTTTTTTTTTGGTAGTTCCATTTGCCTGCAAATTTCATGATTTCATTTTTTAACAGCTGGGTAACACTCCATTTTGTAAATGGGTTATAGAGTCATCCGTGGATGGACATCTGCTTACAATTTCTGGCTATGATAAATAGTGGAGCAGTGAACAGTTGAGCAAGCGTCCTTGTGGTAGGATGACATGTCCTTTGGGTATATGTCCAAAAGTGGTACAGCTGGACCTGGAGGTAGATTGATTCACATCTTTCTGAGGAACTGCTATACTGGTTTTCATTGTGACTGTACAAGTTTGCACTCTTTCCAGCAATGGAGGAGTGTGGTCTTTGCTCCACATTGTCGCCGCAAAAGGTGTCACCTGTGTCACTGACCTCGGCCGAGTAGAGTTACTTTTAAAGCATCAACTACTTTACCTTCATGCTGTCTTAAAGAACTTGTATTTTTGGTAGGCTTTCAAGGTGCATAAAGTTTTGGAAACATGAATGATGTGACGTATTTTTAATAAATGAACACTTAGAGTAAATAAATGCTTAATTGAGAAGTTATTATAAGCATGTTGTTGGACATGGTAGCATATTTAGTAATCCTAACACCCAAGAGGCTAAGAAAGAAGAATTGTACATTCAATCCAGGTTTGTAAGACCTTAACTCAAAAAGAAGAAAAAGACTATAGAACACACCATTCTAACCTAGAGTTTCTCAACATGTCCTTGGCAAACTGCCTTGTAGTTCATCCACTGATCATCTGGTTTTTGATGATTTCAGAGGGAAAAAAACAATTTGAAAAACGTTTTTGTAATCCTCTTTCAGAGTCAGAGCAATACGACCTCCAACCTCGGAATCAGTTTTGTGCTCTCACCGACCATTGCCTCTTTATGAGGGCAAGCACACTCTGAGGACGCTCTGCCATCAGCACGGCTCTCAGTGAGTAGACATAGGGCATTATCCACCTCCCTAACACATTTTCACCACTTGTGTGTTTAACATTTACATCTGCTGCTTTGGGGTTCATTATGTAATGCATTTTTATCATACTATTGCCTAACCGTTGTTCTGCTAACAGAAGCAGATATCCCAGGTTAGGGTTGGTTTATCAAAGCATAATGGTACTAATGAAAACATTAATGTAAATGTTGCAACTTAGAAAATAATACTAGCTTGCTTAATGGATATGAATGTACCAAATCAATTGGAACAATTGCATCTCAGAGTTGTGGTAATTTTGCACAAATTTTGATATTAAATTTTATTGGATCTTTGTTCCATCTATTTGTGGTCCCACTGGCAGCTCCCCGTTCCTGGCTGAAACAACCTCACGGCTTCTCCTTCATTTCCAGACAAAGCACTGGGGCTGCTTTGCAAATGAATTCTGTCTTTTCTGAACAGTTACAGAATAATATTTCTGAGGAAGAAATTTGATAATGTTTCACACTAATGAGAGGGAAGAGACGGCCCTGCAGAAGCATTATTCATTATTACAGACTTTCCGGTGACAATATACAGATCATATTGCTGAGAAGAAGTCTCCAAAGTTAATGAAAAAATATGGCACGGGAAAGAAGGCAATGCATCATTGGCAACATGTTTTTCTATCAAAAGTGCATTTGTGGGGTATCCTGCAGTATCATGGTATAGAATATGGAGACGTTTCATACTTCCTTGTATTTAGATGAATTGACTGTGGGGGTCTTGGCTGTTTTTTATTATTTTGTTTTTGTCTGTTTTCATTTTTTATTTTTTTGGTTCTTTTTTTTTTTCGGAGCTGGGGACCGAACCCAGGGCCTTGTGCTTCCTAGGTAAGCGCTCTACCACTGAGCTAAATCCCCAGCCCCTCATTTTTTATTTTTAATAGAACTTTATTTTCTTCTATTGGATATTTTCTTTATTTATGTTTCAAATGTTCTCCCCCTCTCACTTTCCTCTCTGGCAACCTCCTATCCCACCCCCCTGCCCCCTGCTTCTATAAGGGTGCTCCTCCACCCACACACCACTCCTTCCCACCTCCCGCCCTGACATTCCCCTACCCTGGGACATCAAGCCTTGATGGGACCAAGGACCTCTCCTCCCATTGATGCCCAACAAGGCCATTCTCTGTGACATATGTAGCTGGAGACATCGGTTGTTCCATGTGTACTCTTTGGTTGGTGGTTTAATCCCTGAGAGCTCTGGAGGAGTCTGGTTGGTTGATATTTTTGTTCTTCCTATGGGGTTGCAAACCCCTTCAGCTCCTTCAGTTCTTTCTCTAACTCCTCCATTGGGGTCCCCATGCTTAGTCCCATAGTTGGCTATGAGCACCTGCCTCTGTATTTGTCATGCTCTGGCAGAGCCTCTCAGGAGACAGCTATATCAGGCTCCTGTCAGCAAGCACTTCTTGGCATCTGCAATAGTGTCTGGGTTTGGTGACTGTATGTATATGAGATGGATCCCCAGGTGAGGCAGTCTCTGGATGGCCTTTCCTTCAGTCTCTGCTCCACATTTTGTCTCCCTATTTCCTCCCTTGAGTATTTTGTTCCCCTTTCTAAGAAGGACTGATGCATCCACACTTTGGTCTTCCTTCTTGAGCTTCATGTGGTCTGTGAATTGTATCTTGGGTATTACAAGCTTCTGGGTTAATATTCATTTATCAGTGAGCGCATACCATGTGTGTTATTTTGTGATTGTGTTTCCTCGCTCAGGGTATTTTCTAGTTCCAGCCATTTGCCTATGAATTTCATAAAGTCATTGTTTTTAATATCTGAGTAGTGTTCCATTGTGTAGATGTACCACATTTTCTGTATCCATTCCTCTGTTGAAGGGCATCTGGGTTCTTTCCAGCTTCTGGCTATTATAAATAAGGCTGCTATGAACATGTGTCCTTGTTATATGTTGGAGCATCTTTTGGGTATACACCCAGAAGTGGTATAGCTGGGTCCTCAGCTATGTCCAATTTTCTGTAGAACTGCCAGACTGATTTCCACAGTGGTTGTACTAGCTTGCAATCCCACCAAACAATAAAATTCCACCAGAGAACTCCTAAACCTGGTTAATATCTTCAGCAAAGTGGCTGGATATAAAATTGTCTCAAACAAACCAATAGCCTTCCTCTACTCAAAGGATAAAGAGGGTGAGAAAGAAATTAGGGAAATGACACCCTTCATAATAGTCACAATTGTTGTTATTGCTGTTATTGAAATGATTTTCGTTTTTTGAGATAAGATCTCCTAAAGCCTGGGCTATTCTCAATGTCACTGAGTAATCAAAACCAACCTTGAACTTCTGCTCCTCCTTGAACTCGTGTGGTGCTGGGGAGAACAGAAGCTTCTTGAACAATAGGAATGCACTATATCAACTGAGCTACAAGTCTGTTCCAAATCAGTTCATTTCATAAAGTAAGTTTAAAATATTGATTATAATTGGGTATGATTTAAGCCAAATTTAAAACACTCTAAAATTATATAACTTAATGGCATATATTTTCAAATTTTTAATTTTTAGAGATTATATAAATTAACATTTATGAAGATCTCTTGTTACATTCACCTTGAATTTCATACTACAGAAGGAAATGCCTTTTCAAAAATTAGTTACAATCTTTTGAGAAATGAGGTAGCTGCAAAATGATGTTTTAGGATTTGTTCTTAAATAACTCTCAGAGCTTCGAAGCAAGGAAGGCTGCTACTAAATTTTTTGCACCAAAATATTGTTTAAATCTCCTGCTTTACCTATTCTTTTTTCAAAAATGTGACTGATTTGGTGTTGCAGAAAATAGCAAACATTTTTAATATCATCAGGTCAACTTTCTTTAGTGGAAAGCAAAGAAACCAATTTCAGGCTGAATTAAGTAGGTGTAAACTTCTTAGCATTTACAAGAAGGGCCGCAGGCATAGCCAACGGACTTGAGCGTGGGCAGACAGAAGTGAGAGTGGCTGAAGTTCTCTGATGAGTCCAGCAGGGCAAAGAGCCGGGGTCAGGCCAAGTCTGCCCTGCAATGGGATAGAAAGCCAATCATGTAGTTCTCACTTTTCCTCTGCACAAAATGCAAGCACTCCTGCTTGAAGTAGCGGCGGAAGGCCCTGTGGAGAATCCACCAATTCATAATCCAGCCGTCACACCAAAGTGCTCTGGAGAAAGGGAGAGAAACGTGATAAATGACCAGTGTGGACAGGCTGAGAGCTTTATTCCCACAGGGTCAAGAGCCAACCACCCATGTTTCGTTAAACCATCAGGCCAGAGCCTCTGAAGAACAGACGATGATGCGCGCGGCTGTCTCCTTGAGTTCGGCTTCTACACTGCTCACTGCTAATCCTCTTCCCACTGCGACTGCTGTTGACTGCATACTTTATACATGATGAAGCATTTTATCAATGACAATTCTGACACACAACAAAGTTTAGGGAAAATTCAAACCAAAGCCAGGGGTCTACTGACTTCTCTTCTATTCTGTGGACGCGTCTAACTATGGCGGGTAACTTCACGCGCCTAACTGTGGTGGACTTCGGGAGGCAGTTCTGGGTGATGTCACTAAAGGCTGGTGACATCACAAGATGCAGATTTGATCAGAATGTCTAGAATTATTGACGTCTATTTGCCAAAGTGCCACAGGCTGGAGTTTCTCAAAAGAAAGAAAAAAAAAAGAAAGAGAGAGAGAGAGAGAGAGAGAGAGGGAGGAAGGGATGGAGGGAGGGGGGGAAAGGAAGGAAGGAAGGGGAAGGAAGGAAGGAAGGAAGGAAGGAAGGAAGGAAGGAAGGAAAAGAAAGAAAGGAAGGAAGGAAGGAAGGAAGGAAGGAAGGAAGGAAGGAAGGAGAAGGCCATTTGTCTGTCCAAAAGCTCAAACTTCCCATCCTGAGCAACAAATTATTCTAGGAGAAATCAAAGCCATCTCACCTTCATGTTTACCTAAAACAATTATAAGCTTGGAACTTTTTCTATTTTTATTGTGAAGCCTTTTCTCACTTAAAATTTAATTGTTGATTGGAAAGGAATTTTCCACCACCTGATGCTAAGTCCCCCTACATTAACACACAGTTCAGAGACTGTGAAATATCTTTCTGGCAGCAGCGTCAGTGGCTATGCTGATTCTAAAGCATGTCACCTTTGCCCAGACTCAAACCTGGAGACACGGTGGAGCGTGTTCGAGGAGATCATGAATACAAGCGTATTGAGTAACAGCTCCAGAAAGCCAGTCTAAGAACTTGAGCACCCCCAATGTTCTTTTGAAAAATATGTGCATTGAAAATATTGATAAGTAGACTAACTTTGAAATAACAGATGCTATCTGAAATATAAATGATTATAATTAGTGTTGTAGTGAGGGCAGGGAAAGAACCCAAGTTTGAACCCAGAAGTTGCTCCATTCCTGGTTTTCCCTGCCAAGTCAAAGTCTTTTATGCATGAGTTAGTGTACTAATCATCTCCACCATTCACCACACTTCCCTGCAACATGGGAATGGCAATACCCTCACACAGCCTGTAAAAAGCAGACATTCACATTGAGCACACGGAAATGCAATCTAAAAATACTGCTGACTTTTCGACATAATTTTTCAAATCTTCACTCTCCTTAGCCTGGAGAAATCAGATTTAAAATGTGTTTTAATCTTCTAGAAAAGACTCACCTTTTTTATCTCACTCCCTCCAGTTAAAATTAAGGGAGATAGGCATCACCCAAAAGGATAATGTCACAATGATGTGATTCATCATTTCTAAAATGTTTCAAGTGTCAAAACTCATCTCTCTTTGGCATCAGCTCCAATATCAGCCAGGAATGGAGACGTCAAAACCACCATTGCGCCTTTGATTACCATGTACACTCAACTTTTAATCTTGCCTTCCTTTCAAACTCTTATCAAATTATTGTGAATGATCATCAGTGGCATTTAGATTTTCGTGAATAAAGGAGTAACATGGGCCCCACTATATGACTGAAGGAGAAATAGAAAGGTTTAAGACCTTCAACGGTACACTGAAGTAGAAATGTAAGGGTTCCTTGGAAAGTCAGTTGTGTTGGATGGCATCTTGCTAAGGCAAGCACGTGAAGGAACGTTTTTTTAAAGTGGAAACAGGCTAAAGCAGACTAGTGAAGGCTGAAGCAGACAGTGGAGAGAGGATGTTTGGCTAAAGCAAACACATAAGAGGACACATGATGGATTCTTTGGTAACAACATGCATGTATGGGTCTGCCTTACACTGCGTAATTGGGCTGCATTTGTCAGGGCTGCATAGAGAGAAACGCACCAAGAAAACTGCAGTGCTGCAGTTATTTGCAGCATCCGCAGACTTGGGCTGATTGGCAGAGTGATGTCAGCTGAGACAGACTCACGTGCTAAGGTAACACACATACTGAGGCAAGATACTTGGAGGATACACGGTGTTTGGAGAGTACGAATAGAACTGAAGAGAGTGGCAGGAGCTGAGCTAGGCTTGCTGACAGAGCTTGCTATCTGTGCAAGCTTGTGAGGCTCACATCTTTGCTGATCTTTGCTTTTCGAAGAGCAGCACAGCTGAGAGCGCCTGGCACTCCTTCTGGTTCCTCCTGCTACCTGGAGCTGAGGCTGAGGCCTGACTGTCTCTGCTAAGTCGTGCCACTTCTGTGATTCATGTTTGCTATACCGACTCTACCAAACTGGACTGCTGCTGTGTCCGTGAAGTGCTCTCGAGTGGATCAAGCTGCTGCTGCTGACCTGTGAACTGAACTGCACATCTCCAGACAGTACAGTGGAAGATGCTGTAAAGAACCTTCCTAAGCAGGTCCACTTCTCCCGTATCCTCTCTTTCCCACTCCCTCAGTGAGTGCTGGGCTACAAGGGAGGTTAAAACATTTAAGAACCATCATTGAAAATAGGTTTTGAAAAAAATCAAAGTTACAGTACACAACGAAGGTCTTTCCAGAGTATGGAATATTACCTCTGCTGAATGGAGTTAACTGTTCCTAGATTCCTAGAATCCTCGTAGCTTCTTGATCTCCCATGAGTGCAGATGCTAGCTGGAAAAATTAAGACACGCTTCAGTACTGACTGGACAAGATGCTGGAAAAGACAGCCATTCACCAACTAAAGAGCAGCGCTTACTACACAGCATGCCCTCTGATCAATAAATGTACTTGGGTTCTTTAATAATTGTATTAGAATCCGAAATATATCTCCATGAACTAGCTTACAAAATCAGGCCCAAACTCAGTTCTCCCAAGCATAGTAGATGTATGGGCCCCATGTTGCCATCAACTACCCTCCAATTTTTCTTATAGGTGTAAGATATTTGCTTAGAGAACCTTATTTGAAGCAGCAACATCAAATTACTACCCAGAATGTGGTTGCTCTTAGTTGAGGTTTGGAATGAAAGTATGTTGACTTTTTTTGGCATGTGAGCACCCACATGGCAACTTTCTGTCCAGACTCCTTGAAGTGACATGTGACTCGTCACAGTCCTGGTTGGGGAATGTAGGAGTAGCTACAGCGAGGTTGTCTCCTTAGAGTCAGCACTGACTGCCCTAAGCCTTCCCCCTTCTCATCTGCATGGACTTGAGATGCACAGACTGAGAGTTAGAGCTTAATTTTTAGGCCTAGACTCATCACCAGATATTTATAACAAAAAGAAACCAACCACAAGACCTCAGGAAGAACCGCCGAAAACTAAGAAATGGTGAGAGTGGGAGAAAGCCTTCCCCAGGAAAGAGCACACCAGTTGTTTACCCAATACCAAATGGCCAAAATGGTTAGCCCTTAAAACATATTTAGGTGTAATAATATATATAGTATATATTATATTATTATATATTATATTTTATGTATAAGGTTATATGCTGTTTGCTATATGCTATATGTTATGTGTTTTATCTATATGCAATAACAATTAATAAGAAAGGAGGCCACGAATTTGAAAGAGATCAAGGAAGAGTATATAGGAGAGATGATGCTGCTATAATTTCAAAAACAGGAGAAATAGTTGGCTGCTCTTTCAATGGTGTTGTGATGCTTAAAGTCCCTTAGCTACATAATGTAACCCATATTCTAAATAAAATCAACACCATCAGTTGCCAATAGGATAAACGTGCATCAGGGATGTTGACCCAGAACCACAACACTAACAACACTTGGCAGTAAGTCCAAAGTTGAAAGTCTTGAGACTGGATCCAGTACCTGTCAATTTCAAAACCCCAACAGGAAGGCCTAGGATCCTGTGCTACTGAACCCTTCTGGGTGGTCTGTCCTTCTCAGAACCACAGGCTCATACTAACTGAGTGAGGTCACAGCCTGGAGGCTTTACCCAGGGCATGAGAGCACATCAGCAAAAAGCAAGTCTGTTAAGGGAGGGTATGGCCAAGCTCTGATACAAAGATGGCTGACAGAAGGGGGAATCATGTAGTTTCAGGGAACTCCAATTCTTAGCCAACCCAGTGTGTTCTCTGATGATTTTAAACACTTAAATCCATAAAACTAGGAAACGGGTCTATCTAAGTAGCAAGGAGTGACCTGACCCAGAAAACACTTTCCAGTCACCTCGCCACTTAAAATAGTAGCTGTGAATGACAACTTGGATGTCTAGCATTCGGTAAACATTTGAGAAAGTGAAAGAGAAGGAAAAATAGAAAAAGTCTGAAAGGAGAAGAGGGAAGACAGGGAGGATAGATGACGACAGGAAGTAGGGATGAGGGTGGGGAGGAGAGATGAGGGTGGGGAGGAGGGATGAGGACTCTGAACAAACGAGACAAGATCGGGCAATGAAGACAGGAAGAAGACAGGTGAAAATAGCTAACAAAAGCAGCCTCAGGGAGATTTTAATCTGGTTTACAATTTCTAAGGATCGTTCCATTGTGCTGAGGAAGGCATGGCAGCATTTGTAGGAAGGGAACTGGTCACACTTTTGTATCTACAGTCAGGAAGGCAGAGGTCAATAGATGCTAACACACGGCTCACTTTTTCCTTTATATTAGATCTAGGACTCCAACTCACAGAATAATTCCACGCACAGTTAAAGTGGATCTCCCTGCCTCAATTTACCTAATCTAGACAATCCATAGACATTGTGGTGGTTTAAACAGGTATGGCCCCCATAGACTCATGTGCTTGAATGCTCAGCCTATGGGGAATGGCACTCTTTGGAGGGTGTCCCTGTGGGAGAGGGGGCTTTGAGGTCCTCTATGCTTAAACTCCACCCAGTGTGTAACACAGTCTCATTTTGCTGCCTTCAGATCAAGATGTAGAACTCTCAGCTCTTTCCCCAGCACCATGCCTGCCTAGATGCTGCCGTGCTCCTGGCCACTATGACAATGGACTAAACCCTTGAAACTGTAAACCAGATTCAATTCAATGTTTCTCTTCGTAAGAGTCGTCTGGTCATGGTGTCTGATCACACCAGTGAAACCCTAAGATAAACATGAAGTCTTGTTTTAGATGGTTCTAGATCCTCTTAAGCTGACAATGAGTGCTAATCACCACAATAGCTGAAATAAAGAGATGTCAGATAATCTCTAATTAAAAGGTATTCTGTGATATAGTTTTATACTTAAATAAAATATCACTGAAAATGCCCAGAATGGTCAGTAAAGACAACGGGATACTGAGAAAATGTTCCAGACATTGAAACCAGAGGTGTAAGCCACTGTGTTCCTAGATTGGAGATGAAAAGGAAATGAAAAAAACTAAAGAAATTTGAATATGCAGGTTAATAATAGTATTGTACAACTACTAAATTTCTGATTTTTTTTAAAAAGCATTCAATTTCTTAGGAAATATACAAATTATTAAGAAAAAAGGATATAATGTCTCAACGTAAATAGTTCAGAGAAAAGTTCACACACACAAAGGTTAAATAAGTATTTGTATATATAAAAACATGTATACAAGTTTTGTTTCTAAACATTTACAATTATTTAAAAACATCTGTTCTCCTTCTCTTTGTTCTGTACTCCATTCCAGATCTAGAAGTGGTGTCGTTATGGCAAATCCCTTCCTCCATCTGATTAAATGGCACTGCCACCTCTAACCCCTCAAATGGTCAAACTTTTCTCTCCATTCACTGGAAGCATATGAATCACATGTTTAAGGCATAGACTAGTTGAATTGTTTTAATTCATTTACTCTGGGTAGGATGCAATGGCATGCATGTGGAGATCAGAAAACAACTTTGCAGAAGAACCATGTACATCCCAGGGATCAGCCTGAACCAGGCAGCCTTGGTGATGTGTGCCCTCACCTCCTGAACCATCTGACTGCCTTAGTATGTTTCAGAGCATGTTTCTTTATACTCTTCCTTTATTGACCATAATATTCTATGGTGTCATTATTCTCATTGATAAGTATCTCAGCTCCTCTCCTTTTTTAATTCAAGGAGTTCCTTCACTGAGGGGAAGAGCTTATAATTTACTATTGGAAAATACCAAGAGCCACCCATGAGGGAAAAAATGGGTAGCCACACTTATAGCTACCAGGCCAATGGTAGATCAAAAGTAATAAAAGTTTGCATCATGCTAAGACATCACCTAAGAGTTCTATAATCTTTCTAGAAATCTCATTCACACAGGAAATCCATGAGACAGCAAGATTATTTTCCTTAGTATGTATCATAAAGAAACTGAATTTTAGTGTTCTGGATAAGGTTCTCCATGTATTTTTCCAAATTCATTCTCCACCCTCAGTCTTCTGCTTCCGATTGTTTGTCTTGGGTAGTAAAATGGATTTCATCAATGGGCTTTCAATTGGTTTCAACTAATGGACATCCTCGTAAAGAGTAGAAAACCAATAGAAATGGGGTTGTGGTATGAATTCCTAGAATTACCCTCTAGGGTTGTCGTGCACCAGATTTCTCCTCTACCAGATCATGGCCCCTGGCAGTGGCATTCCCTGTGCAGCTCCCTGTTTAGCTTCCTGTGCACCCTTCCTGGCCACTATAAGCCTAAGTGAGAAGAGACCCCAATACAATTAGCCTTTGAGTGGTACACTATCTTTAGTGTTTCCTTTATGCCCTTCCCCATCTTAAATTATCTCTTTTTCAATTATCATCACATTAAACATTTGTCATTTGAAAGTCATTTGAAATCTAGTCTTAAGTTCTGCAGAACTGCATTAGTAATTAATTGATCAACATTTCCAAATGTAAAGTCCCAGAGAAGAAAGGCTAGCCTGAAGTATGGAATTGGAATATGGGTGGAGACCAGAAGTCAATGCTAGGTCTTTCCCAATCTTTCTTTACCTTATTTTTCAAGACTGGGTCTGTCATTGAAACTACAGCTCACCAATTTTGCTAAACTGGTTGGGCAGAAAACTCCAGGGATCTTCTTCCTTCACCTTCCTAGTACTTAGGGGTTACAGGAGTAACCCCCTCTCACTTGGCTTTTTATGCAGAGATGTGAATTCAAGTCCTTGTATTTATAGAGAGAGCAATTTACTGATGCAGCTATCTTCCTAGAACACAGAGGCTAAGGATTTTGAACCCACAACCCTAGATTCCTGGTTTGCAGAATTCAAGAGACCCCCTGAAGAAGGCCCAACTTCCTTCCCTCTGAGGAATTCGAGCCTTTTTATGACTAAGGAAAGCTGCTGCCTTTGTCAAGGTCAAGCTGAACCTCTGACCCTCAACAAAAGAATAATAAATCAAAGGCCTGACTTAAAAGAGAGCTTGCACACTAACAAGGAGAGAGGAGATCCATGGCTGGGAGGCATATGTGGAAGTAGATTTGGAGGATTACATCTTGAAGAATAAAGCCCAAAGCTTGATCCAGCTAAATCAATATAGGATTCAAAATTAATGCACTCCACCATGAGCATGGCAACGAAGTTATATTCTTCTTAAGTTAGCCCCCCTTGAAGTAAGATCTAAAGATACCACAGCAGAGGACAACAAGCTCTGATAAGCCAACCTAAGACCACTACACCCTCTGATTTTGTAAATAAAATTGTAGAGCAACACACCTGGGTTTGTTTATTTCAGTGTTGCCTGAGATTTGCTTTTGAGTAAAGGATAGAGCCAATCAGTTAAGATAGAGACAGTCTAAAATATTTACTATCCAATCCTTTATTGAAAATACTTGTTCACCCCTGATCTACACTACTAAGATCAAAATGCTAAAACACTAGAGAGAATGATACACCCTTGGTAAATGGAAAGTCAGAATGGATCCATTGTGTGTAATTTGTTCACCCTTAGTCACATGTCATGAAAATGCTTCCCCCACCAAGGCACTGATGCAAAGACCACCAACATGTCCTACAGTCTATGCTGGTTCTCCTCTGTAAGTCAGAGATAATGATGGATATTGCTGAATGAAAATTTGGTTTTCTGATCTCAGTGGTAATAATGGAACCCTGGGGGAAGACAGACCAGATGTTGGCACTTAACCATCGGTGATAAGGTGAGTTCAATTAAACAGCAAGCCTCTGGGAAAAAGCAGCCAGACTATTTTGGCCCAAAGGGATTTGTGCAGATATCGAATCGATCATAGGTCCCCTGCAAATGAAGCAGATGGACTGCAAATGAAGGGTTTTCTTGCACGCATTAGCAGAGTCTATTCACAGAGATATTCTAGATCTGGGTATCAAAACTTAACTCACAATTAGTGCGGATCTAAAGCCCATTCACTATACTGTAGCCAGTTCACAATCCAAGAAGCTTCCTCATTTTTTGGGAAAGGCTCTGGCCCTTGAAAGAAAGCCAGGTCCCAGCCTTGTGATCACTTTCTAAATCTGTGTACCAAAGAAAGGAAAGGAAAGCTCTCAGACCTTCAGAAGTTTGTATGAGAGCCTAGTTCTGAGCATCAATGAATAGCCATTTCCCTACAAGAGGGATTCAAAAAGTCCTTGTCAAGTCTCCAACAACGGAATGATGGGTCCACTGGAGAGACTGGACTAGGGCATTCATGGCACAATAGACTCTCTGTGGTACAGATATGGTCCGGACTCTTCCCTTAACTCAACTGTACAGCTCTTCTCTTCACACGCTTCTCTTTTTCCAGTTCCAGTTGCACACTTCTTGCTTCAGGCCTGAGCATGCGCACTTCAGATAAGCAAGCATGGCTTCAGAGTCCGCTCTCAGTTAGACATCCCACGTGACAGCCCTCATTCAGGTTCGTGTGTATGTCTGACTGCGGCCCGGTGTCCAGCCTCAGCTTCACATTTGCTCTTGGGTATCTCAGCCTTTGGAAGGTTACTCTAGACACACATCTGTTGGCTGGGAGAAGCTCAAGGAAGAAAGCCCCAAGTAGCACACACATCCCAGGCTTTTGCTTCTACCCGCTTTGCTAGCAAGGCTGTAGCTGAAGTAACCACCAGGTCGGCCCAGTGTCAAGAGGGAGAGGGGCTGTGTGGCAGGTCAGTCCCTGAATAAAGAACCCTGAAGAGTCACTTGTCAAAGGAAATTAGGATACTGAACAGTGGCGTCACACACCTTTAATCCCAGCACTCGGGAGGCAAAGGCAGGGGAGTCATTTGAGGCCAGCCTGATCTACAGGGTGAGTTTCAGGACACTTGGGGTTACACAGAGATATCCTATCTCACTGGCTCCCCCAAAACAACAACCACAAAAAGTAAAATAGGGACAAGGGTGAAGATTTAAAGCCATCCTCGTAAACCAGTACATTCATGATCTGAGTCTGAACTTGCTCTCTCTGGCTGATAGAACTCTGTTAACTCATTTAGAGGTCAAGGGCAGAGTGGTCACTTGTGTTTACCCACTAATAAATCAAAGCTGGGAATTAACCAGGCAGACCAGCCTAGAGCACCCACACCAGTAGCCATGTCATTTTGCCTTGACTACACACACAGCAAAGAAACAAAGAAAAGCCAGAAAAGGCATTTTGGGAGCAATTAAGAAGCCCTACCATTACTCAAGTTTAGTCTAGTCATAGAGAATGGAAAACACAGCACAAAATGGTGTGTGACCCTTATTTAAAGGTAGGCCATCGGGTAAATGAAGCATAGGATATGAACTATGAAGATTCAGAGATGAGAATTGGGAACATTAAATATGAACAACAAGGAGAAGCCTGGAATTTAAATGTACCGGCCTCTAGCTACATCTTGGCTCTTGCTCATTTAAAGGTACAGACTCGTTTAGACAGTGGGGGAATGAAACCATTTAAACTGTGGCATTAGGGTTTGAGCTTGAAATGTACATGAGAGAATCATGGGTTAAAGCCTGTGGCCCCAGCTAATGATGCAATTCTGGAAACCAGGTAGGAGCTTGCTAGAGGAAGTGGGTCACTGGCAGAGGCCCTTGGGTGATAGTTTGGCCCTGGCTGACTCCTGATCTCTATCCCCCATAAGGTGATCACGTCATTTCCTGTGCCCCTGACACTGGATGTTCTTCCGGAGCACATGGACCTCTGAGGCAGTGAGCAAGAGTAAGTCCTTCCTCTTTGGAGCTATACTTTTAAGTGATTCTGGCTACACCCATTTAAAGGATGTGTCAGACGATCATGAAGAACTTTTCTGTCTCTGTGTCTTAGTGGGTTGACCCTTTCTATGGTCATTCCTGTTGTGGTTTGCCCTGGAGTTATCTGTATTTTGATGCTAATTCCACTGCCCCAAGGACAGCTGCCTAGTCGTGTACTCAGGAATCAGGTGACTTCACCAGAACCACTTCCCCATTGAATTTGTAAAGTACAGGTGAGGGGCAGGTACAGGATAGAAGGAAACCTGTCATTGGAGGAGAAGGAAGGATGGGCGGGAGAGAAGTTTGAAGGAGGAACCTAGGAGAGAGAGGAAGAGACAAGAGACAGAGAGAGGGGAGAAGCCATGGCAGGTGATGTTAAGATTCTGCCCTGTGTATTTACAGGTTGTTATCAATGTTCCTAAGGGATGGACTGTACTGGGCTTTGTATGTTTAAGTGGGCAATTATATCTTACCAATTGGGTCAAAGATTATTGTGTTGTGTGCTCTTTTATGTGAGGGTTTGAGTGTAGGAAAGTGCGCGGCTTGGCTGTGTTTCTGCCAAGATATCTAGCGGATATCTTGGGTCACCAAGGTGCGGACCTAGCAGGATAAAAGACAACTACTCTTTTTTATTTTTATATTTTTACAACAACACATTCCCGCCCTGTTCCCAGCTTCATCGTGGCTGTCTCTTCTCCCCTTTGTAACCTTGCTTCTCCCTCCTCCGATTTTTAGCTTTAAAGCTACATCTAAAGGGAACTCATGGATGTGTTCTAGTTATCCATGGATGTGTTCTAGTTATTCAGGTGTTCATCTAAAGAGAACTCATGGATGTGTTCTAGTTATTCATGTGTTCATCTAAAGGGAAGTCATGGATGTGTTCTAGTTATCCATGTGTTCATCTAAAGGGAACTCATGGATGTGTTCTAGCTATTCATGTGTTCATCTAAAGGGAAGTCATGGATGTGTTCTAGTTATCCATGAGTTCATCTAAAGGGAACTCATGGACGTGCTCTAGTTATCCATGTGTTCATCTAAAGGGAACTCATGGATGTGCTCTAGTTATCCATGTGTTTCAGGAGGGGTACTAGGGGTTGGCACCTACCTCAATATATTCTCTCTCTCTCTCTCTCTCTCCTTCTCATTGGATTTGAGAGCCAGTCTTGAATTGTTTACTTACTACACACTAAGACTATCAGAGGCCAAGTAAACCTGTAGAAATACAACATTTCAAGCAGGTTACTAACTTCATCCATACAACATTCTCATTTAAATTTTTTCACATTGTTATTAAACAGGTATGGCTACATTCCAGGCTGAGTAAAACAAAAATAGGAGAAAAAGAACATCTTTCCCCCACCCTTTTAGATCCAGAGTGGCAGCAAGTAGAAATCGGATGAAGGGCAGGGAAGGAAAACCTCTACAGTACTCATTACAAAATTACAAGTTGTGGTGTTACAGGGAAGGCTTACATGAAAGTCTCTAAATTCTCTTTCATCATCCAAAAAAAAAAAAAAAAAAAAAAAAAAAACCACTCCTGGAAACAGGAACAGGCTACAATTTTCCTCAAGTCCTTGTTAATGTTTGGGTTTTAACAGATTACCAGGCACAGGCCACAATGAGACGTCAGCTCCGACAATGTAATAAGATTTAAAATCCTGTACCTTGCCTATGTGATGGATAAGCCGTCACAGGAAGTCTCCTCGGTTACAGCATTCCACATCCTGGGTAATGGAACATATTTTGCATTCTATAGTCAATGAAACCTGTAAGTAGAGCATCCGCAGGCAGGAAAACAGTAAAAATATTGCCAGCCATTAAACTTTTCTGGATACAAACAACCTCCTTTATTAACAAGATAAATCCAGCGTGTTCAAAGCTAAGACTAAAGAAACTCCTCACTCTAAGGACAGCATCTGAATGCCATGCTTCCCTCTGTACTCCTCTTCCTAATTTCCTGTTACCACCATCATGCAGAAGATGGTTTCTCATGCACTGCTCTGGTCCAAACCCACTCAGTTAAACCATAGTTGAAATCACACAGACCCCGGCAAGCGAAATTCATGAACTGAACATCATTAACAGAAAATAAACTCCGAAAGTAGCACTAAACTACATATCTGGTTAATGGCTGCCATATCTTGAAACGAACACCATGTATTTTGAAATCCTGGTCAGGCAATGAATTCAAAACTTTCATTTCTTTCGGCGGTAAAAACCAAAAAGCAAAAACAAAATAAAACCTATCATACCTAGAAAACAGGGATTGTCTGAATCTAACTAAATAAAACGCATCTGTTACATTTGTGGTGAGGAAGGGTCCGGAAACCTGATCTCCTCAGCAATTCTCTCCCCAAGCCAGACACACAACATTCCCATGCCCCAGAGTTCCAGAAGATTCCCTTCAAACCCTGAGAAACTGTTTGGGAGAGACTTTTGCTTCGCTTTGCTTTATTTATTTTTTTTTATTTTTAATTATGCAATCAAGACTTGGCCCGGTGACTGCAGCTCCCGTAGGAAAATGGGAAGAAAGCAGAGACGAGTACAGGGCAAGCACTAAACAGACCGCTCTTCCTCCCTTGCCACCGGGCCCATTTTCTGCTGTTGGGTGTTGGGTGGAGTGATCAAAGTGTGAGTTTGAGTCCTCTCAGCAGGAAGTCTCTTTGCTGATACAGTCTCCTCCTTGGCAGAACGGTAGAATGGATAGAGCAGTTAGACAGCACTCATTGTCCTGGGGTCCACATAGAGAAGGTTCCACACTCCTAAGTTACAGGACCCATCGCCAGCAATGCAAGCTAGCAGGGCTGCTGGAAGATGGTGGTGGGAGGGTCCCATTTTATAGAAGGAAGTCACTCTAGAGCAGATGGCCTCCGTGAAGTACACAGAGATTAAATCACTGCCTCACTATGCTTTATGGGATCAGCAACATTCAGAGAACAGACAGGGAGGCTCAGTGAGCACGCAAGGAGCCCTAACCTTGATCACATGACCTTGGTCACGTGGAGGAAGACCTCTACGCATACTAGCTAAAGGCTCTGCCTACCACCCGGCCACCCTGAGGGCAGCGAAGCTTCCTGTCTTGAGAAGCATGGAAAGAAAACGTTTGGAGATGAGATGAACTTTGACTCGGGATCTATTTTATTCCCAGAAAACTCTAATATCATAAAAGATGTGAAGTGTCGCTTGGGTGTCAAGGGGGAGGTATTTACTGTTGCCAATCATTAACCGTAAGAAAGGTTGGGAAGGCATTGAGCTCAGAGTAAGACACAAAGTTCCATTGTTTGTAAAACCTTATGTTGAACTGCTAAACTTGAAGAATGTGACTTTTTAGATTTCTTATGTTCTACAGAAAATATGGTGTTTTTTTCTCCTACTCAGAAGGTAATAGATTAATTTCTCTCTAATGGTAATGGTAATATCCTTTGAACACTGGTCCATTGTTTTGAGCACAGGCGATGGCTAAAAGCCTGCATTTTGGAGTTAGACAGGGCTGACTCCAACCTTAAAAACATGGGGTGATCCTAGATGATGTCACCACATCTGGCTTGGTCTGCGCACTGTGAGCTGAGAGAGCTGCTCAGTCAAGGACACAGTGCTAACCTGGTGCTAAGAACCCTGGAAGACTCCTGGACAGTGGTGCAGCAGCAGCCACAAACCCTGGGAGACGCACTCACCAGCAAGGAGCAAGGTAAAAAGGCAAACAATAATTGCTTTGTCTCTCAGGCAAGTGCAGAGCAGGGCCACACCCTGGGATGTGTCACCTGCTCTGAGGAATGGTCTTCTCATGGTAAATCCTTTCTGGAAATGTATGCACATACCCACCAGAAAGTAGGCCTTTTAGTGGACTTCATAGCCCACCAAACTGTTGAGTAAAATTAGCCATCACACACATAGAAAGTTTATGAGACCGCGAGCTGCCTGTGCACATTGTGTTTCTCACAAATATGTCTAAAATGCTACCAAAGTTTGTCCAAGAGTAGCCTCACGTTAATGACTCCAGTGATGTGGTGATCTGTGGAATGTGGTCTGCTCTTAGTGTGGTAATTTCTCAAACACAGAGACATACCCAAGGACTGTCACAGCTCCCCACACCCTTCACCTGGTGGCTTGTGTACAGTCTCACTTTGAGTGTGGCACAGTGTTGTTCTTGGGCTCTGTCACAATGGCTGGCCCTTACTGAGCGGCTCTCCTGTTTGCTGCACACTGTCCTAAAAGCTCCACATATACTCATTTAATACCACCACAATCTTAACAGACGAACATATATGTTAGTATGGTACAGATGGAGGAATGGAGGGAGAGATTTCTCCCTGAGGCTGTTAGCCTTAAGCAGTAGACCAGGAGTTTGAATTGAGCAGTCTAAATTAAAAAAAAAAAAAGTCTGAACTCAAGCAGTATTACAGAGCAATAGTGATAAAAACTGCATGGTATTGGTACAGAGACAGACAGATAGACCAATGGAATAGAATTGAAGACCCAGAAATGAACCCACACACCTATAGTCCCTTGATTTTTGACAAAGGAGCCAAAACCATCCAATGGAAAAAAGATAGCATTTTCAGCAAATGGTGCTGGTTCAACTGGAGGTCAACATGTAGAAGAATGCAGATCGATCCATGCTTATCACCCTGTACAAAGCTTAAGTCTAAGTGGATAAAGGACCTCCACATCAAACCAGACACACTCAAACTAATACAAGAAAAACTAGGGAAGCATCTGGAACACATGGGCACTGGAAAAAATTTCCTAAACAAAACACCAATGGCTTACGCTCTAAGATCAAGAATCAACAAATGGGATCTCATAAAACTGCAAAGCTTCTGTAAGGCAAAGGACACTGTGGTTAGGACAAAACGGCAACCAACAGATTGGGAAAAGATCTTTACCAATCCTACAACAGATAGAGGCCTTATATCCAAAATATACAAAGAACTCAAGAAGTTAGACCGCAGGGAAACAAATAACCCTATTAAAAAATGGGGTTCAGAGCTTAACAAAGAATTCACAGCTGAGGAATGCCGAATGGCTGAGAAACACCTAAAGAAATGTTCAACATCTTTAGTCATAAGGGAAATGCAAATCAAAACAACCCTGAGATTTCACCTCACACCAGTGAGAATGGCTAAGATCAAAAACTCAGGTGACAGCAGATGCTGGCGAGGATGTGGAGAAAGAGGAACACTCCTCCATTGTTGGTGGGATTGCAGACTGGTAAAACCATTCTAGAAATCAGTCTGGAGGTTCCTCAGAAAATTGAACTGCCTGAGGATCCAGCTATACCTCTCTTGGGCATATACCCAAAAGATGCCCCAACATATAAAAGAGACACGTGCTCCACTATGTTCATCGCAGCCTTATTTATAATAGCCAGAAACTGGAAAGAACCCAGATGCCCTTCAACAGAGGAATGGATACAGAAAATGTGGTACATCTACACAATGGAATATTACTCAGCTATCAAAAACAACGAGTTTATGAAATTCATAGGCAAATGGTTGGAACTGGAAAATATCATCCTGAGTGAGCTAACCCAATCACAGAAAGACATACATGGTATGCACTCATTGATAAGTGGCTATTAGCCCAAATGCTTGAATTACCCTAGATGCCTAGAACAAATGAAACTCAAGACGGATGATCAAAATGTGAATGCTTCACTCCTTCTTTAAATGAGGAAAAAGAATACCCTTGGCAGGGAAGGGAGAGGCAAAGATTAAAACAGAGACTGAAGGAACACCCATTCAGAGCCTGCCCCACATGTGGCCCATACATATACAGCCACCCAATTAGACAAGATGGATGAAGCAAAGAAGTGCAGACCGACAGGAGCCGGATGTAGATCGCTCCTGAGAGACACAGCCAGAATACAGCAAATACAGAGGCGAATGCCAGCAGCAAACCGCTGAACTGAGAATAGGTTCCCCCGTTGAAGGAATCAGAGAAAGAACTGGAAGAGCTTGAAGGGGCTCGAGACCCCAAAAGTACAACAATGTCAAGCAACCAGAGCTTCCAGGGACTAAGCCACCTAAAGACTATACATGGACTGACCCTGGACTCTGACCCCATAGGTAGCAATGAATATCCTAGTAAGAGCACCAGTGGAAGGGGAAGCCCTGGGTCCTGCTAAGACTGAACCCCCAGTGAACTAGACTATGGGGGGAGGGCGGCAATGGGGGGAGGGTTGGGAGGGGAACACCCATAAGGAAGGGGAGGGGGGAGGGGGATGTTTGCCCGGAAACCGGGAAAGGGAATAACACTCGAAATGTATATAAGAAATACTCAAGTTAATAAAAAAAAAAAAAAAAAAAAAAACAGTTAACTTTATTTGAAAAAAAAAAAGTGCTTCTAGCTACTTGGTCCCTCTTCTGTCCACTCTGGCATTCTAGAATTCCGTCCTCTGTGGAATTTTGCGTCCTCTGCCACCTCCTCTGTGGAATTTTGTTTTCTTGATCTCTTCTGTTTATTCCTTTCATTTATCTTCCTGAAGCCTCAGTTCAGTAGACCTTGGGCAGCCAGTGAGCACTACACTCCATGAAGACACCTGACGAGCATCCTCCACTGACTGTTGTTGTGTGTGTGGGTCTAGGAACGCCGGCACGTGCTCCAAAACTCTTCTGGTGACAGCTGAACTCACAGCTGCCTCCAAACAGCTGAGCCAGCTAAACAGCTCTAAACTCCCTTCCCTGAAGACGAGACTCAGTAAAACCTCCAGATGTGTCAGCTGGATCCTGAAATCATTCAGCAGCGCTGTAGCCACCTGGATGCCTCGTGGACAGGCCTCAGGCTCCTGCCCTTGGTAGGCCTCTGCTGTTCTGCCGGGCAGCACAGATGGCTCTGCTGACGTCACTTCTGTCCAGGCCATAGCTGTGAGCATGTGGACACCTGGAGCCAAAGCAGACTTGTCCGGCTGACTCTGACTGCTGTACAAAGTCACCACGCTCGGTGTCTCCCACTTGTTATAATTTATAGATGCCAGAGACAGAGACCTGAGTGTCTCGGGAGATACCACCCTGCAGCTTCACCACACGACGCTGCTGAGTCATAATGGTTGATGAGTAGTGTCCGAGGCATTGTCCTTGAGTTGTCTGTGCCCCAATCTGTGTCATGATCATTTGTAATTTTGTATTAATTAATTAATGATGATCACAATCATGTTAAACTGGTGAGGAACACATCTGAACTAAATACTTTGTATGGAGAGGAAAGGTTTTCCTGAATTGCAAAAGTAGGTTTTTGCTGGCCATATGGCTTCCAAGGCATTAACTATTGGTATAGAATTCTCGAGAGCATGGTGATATTCTGAGAGGACTCTGGCTGTACTGGGCAGGGTTGTGTTAAAAACTTGGTTCCCAGGGTGGCAGTATTGAAATGGCATTATCTCTGGGTGAATGGATCCGTCTTGTCTCTTGGGAGTGAGTAAGCTCTTAGAAGGCAGGGTCAACTCCCTGGAGTGTTAGTTTTTATAAAGGAGCAAGCTCAGCTCCTCCTTGGTAGTTGACTTCCTTGCCCACATACGTTTTCCTTCTGCACACAGCTGCTTCCCTTTCTGTTTCTCTGCTGTCTGGCCATTGCATAATGGCAATGTTGCACTGTTTGGACTTCTCAGAACTATGAGCCAAAAAGCTATTTTTCTTTATCCTTTACCCAGCATCAAGGATCCTATAACAGTAACAAAAGATGTAATAATCTATTTTTTAACAAGTTATCTTTAGGTTGAAGAAAGGGAACCTGGTTATGGTAGCATGCCTGCAATTCTAGCAGTCAGGAAACAGAGATAGGAGGAACCTGAATTCCAGGCTAGCTTGGCCTACATAGACCAAATCTCAATAGAACTCCTCACACCAAAAGAAAGGGGGAATAAAGGGTGGGTGAATTAGTCCTCTAGAGGAACGGAATCAATAAGATGAATATATAAACATGTGGATGCTTCAGCAGTCGGCTAGGACCACAGTGGCTATCTCCCACTGCGGAGGTTGACAGTCTGGTAGCTGCTCAGGCTGTAAAGTTTGGGTGCTTCAGTAAGTCCCACGAGACACTAGTCCTTAGTCCACAGTGGAAGCCTGGAAATGCTGGTTCTGGTATCAGTGGAGGAGTCATCAGGGTAAATAAAGTAAAGCAATGGGTGTTAAGAGGGAGAGTCGGGGGATCAAAGGGGACACCATCTTCCTTCCCTCTGCCCCACCGTTGTTGCCTGCTCTGCTGCCAAAAAGTGAGGACCACATTTGAGACAAGCTTTCCACATCAATTAAAGGGATCATAGCAATTTCTCAGTTGAGGTTCCTACTCAGATAAATCTAATTTGTGACAAATTGACCTCAAAGCTAATCGTCATCTTGAATCTACCTTCTTGAACTATGGGGTCTTGACTCCGTGTATGGGTAAGTTATCGAATGCGAAGGTCAAAAGTCTGGCAGTAATAAAAGTTGTGAATGTGCAACCACCAAACTTCATTCAAAGGCACGTGCACAGTGAGTCTAAAGTGTACACTCACCATGGCACATCGCACAACTTAGTGTTCACACTTATCATTGTGCCATGAGAGCCCAGCGAACATAGCTGAGAGTTGAGACTGCTGTGTGTCATGAATTACAATGTTCTGTTCTTACAGAAATTGTTTTAATTTCAAAACTATGTGTCACGTGTTTTCATACTATCACTGCTCAGCATCTTTCAACTTAGTATACCTTGGTGTATTTTTTTGGAATGTCTGATTCTTAAGATTCCCATTTGAGTAGCTGACTACGGGTTTCATTTTACAAAGTTATTAAACTTGCAATACTGGCTCGCAATCAGGAGAGAGATTCCAAATATTTCTTTTTTTTTTATTAACTTGAGTGTTTCTTATTTACATTTCGAGTGTTATTCCCTTTCCCGGTTTCCGGGCAAACATCCCCCTAATCCCTCCCCCTCCCCTTCTTTATGGGTGTTCCCTTCCCCATCCTCCCCCATTGCCGCCCTCCCCCCAACAATCACGTTCACTGGGGGTTCAGTCTTAGCAGGACCAAGGGCTTCCCCTTCCACTGATGATCTTACGAGAATATTCATTGCTACCTATGAGGTCAGAGTCCAGGGTCAGTCCATGTATAGTCTTTAGGTAGTGGCTTAGTCCCTGGAAGCTCTGGTTGCTTGGCATTGTTGTTCATAAGGGGTCTCGAGCCCCTTCAAGCTCTTCGAGTTCTTTCTCTGATTCCTTCAACAGGGGTCCCGTTCTCAGTTCAGTGGTTTGCTGCTGGCATTCGCCTCTGTATTTGCTGTATTCTGGCTGTCTCTCAAGAGCTATCTACATCCAGCTCCTGTCGGTCTGCACTTCTTTGCTTCATCCATCTTGTCTAATTGGATGGCTGTATATGTATGGGCCACATGTGGGGCAGGCTCTGAATGGGTGTTCCTTCTGTCTCTGTTTTAATCTTTGCCTTTCTATTCCCTGCCAAGGGTATTCTTGTTCCCCTTTTAAAGAAGGAGTGAAGCATTCACATTTTGATCATCCGTCTTGAGTTTTGTTTGTTCTAGGGATCTAGGGTAATTCAAGCATTTGGGCTAATAGCCACTTATCAAAGAGTGCATACCATGTGTGTTTTTCTGTGATTGGGTTACCTCACTCAGGATGATATTTTCCAGTTCCAACCATTTGCCTATGAATTTCATAAAGTCATTGTTTTTGATAGCTCAGTAATATTCCATTGTGTAGATGTACCACATTTTCTGTATCCATTCCTCTGTTGAAGGGCATCTGGGTTCTTTCCAGCTTCTGGCTATAATAAATAAGGCTGCTATGAACATAGTGGAGCATGTGTCTTTTTTATATGTTGGGGCATCTTTTGGGTATATGCCCAAGAGAGGTATAGCTGGATCCTCAGGCAGCTCAATGTCCAATTTTCTGAGGAACCTCCAGACTGATTTCCAGAATGGTTTTACCAGTCTGCAATCCCACCAACAATGGAGGAGTGTTCCTCTTTCTCCACATCCTCGCCAGCATCTGCTGTCACCTGAGTTTTTGATCTTAGCCATTCTCACTGGTGTGAGGTGAAATCTCAGGGTTGTTTTGATTTGCATTTCCCTTATGACTAAAGATGTTGAACATTTCTTTAGGTGTTTCTCAGCCATTCGGCATTCCTCAGCTGTGAATTCTTTGTTAAGCTCTGAACCCCATTTTTTAATAGGGTTATTTGTCTCCCTGCGGTCTAACTTCTTGAGTTCTTTGTATATTTTGGATATAAACCCTCTATCTGTTGTAGGATTGGTAAAGATCTTTTCCCAATCTGTTGGTTGCTGTTTTGTCCTAACCACAGTGTCCTTTGCCTTACAGAAGCTTTGCAGTTTTATGAGATCCCATTTGTCGATTCTTGATCTTAGAGCATAAGCCATTGGTGTTTTATTCAGGAAATTTTTTCCAGTGCCCATGTGTTCCAGATGCTTCCCTAGTTTTTCTTCTATTAGTTTGAGTGTATCTGGTTTGATGTGGAGGTCCTTTATCCACTTGGACTTAAGCTTTGTACAAAGTGATAAGAATAGATCGATCGGCATTCTTCTACATGCTGACCTCCAGTTGAACCAGCACCATTTGCTGAAAATGCTATCTTTTTTCCATTTGATGGTTTTGGCTCCTTTGTCAAAAATCAAGTGCCCATAGGTGTGTGGGTTCATTTCTGGGTCTTCAATTCTGTTCCATTGGTCTATCTGTCTGTCTCTGTACCAATACCATGCAGTTTTTATCACTATTGCTCTGTAATACTGCTTGAGTTCAGGGATAGTGATTCCCCCTGAAGTCCTTTTATTGTTGAGGATAGTTTTAGCTATCCTAGGTTTTTTGTTATTCCAGATGAATTTGCAAATTGTTCTGTCTAACTCTTTGAAGAATTGGATTGGTATTTTGATGGGGATTGCATTGAATCTGTAGATCGCTTTTGGTAGAATGGCCATTTTTACTATATTAATCCTGCCAATCCATGAGCATGGGAGATATTTCCATCTTCTGAGATCTTCTTCAATTTCTTTCTTCAGAGTCTTGAAGTTCTTATTGTACAGAACTTTTACTTGCTTGGTTAAAGTCATACCGAGGTACTTTATATTATTTGGATCTATAACGAAGGGTGTTGTTTCCCTAATTTCTTTCTCAATTTGTTTCTCTTTTGTGTAGAGGAAGGCTACTGATTTATTTGAGTTAATTTTATACCCAGCCACTTTGCTGAAGTTGTTTATCAGCTTTAGTAGTTCTCTGGTGGAACTTTTGGGATCACTTAAATATACTATCATATCATCTGCAAATAGTGATATTTTGACTTCTTCTTTTCCAATCTGTATCCCCTTGACCTCCTTTTGTTGTCCGATTGCTCTGGCTAGAACTTCAAGAACTATATTGAATAAGTAGGGAGAGAGTGGGCAGCCTTGTCTGGTCGCTGATTTTAGTGGGATTGCTTCAAGTTTCTCTCCATTTAGTTTAATGTTAGCAACTGGTTTGCTGTATATGGCTTTTACTATGTTTAGGTATGGGCCTTGAATTCCTATTCTTTCCAGGACTTTTATCATGAAGGGGTGTTGAATTTTGTCAAATGCTTTCTCAGCATCTAATGAAATGATCATGTGGTTTTGTTCTTTCAGTTTGTTTATATAATGGATCACGTTGATGGTTTTCTGTATATTAAACCATCCCTGCATGCCTGGGATGAAGCCTACTTGATCACGGTGGATGATTGTTTTGATGTGCTCTTGGATTCAGTTTGCCAGAATTTTTTTTTTTTTATTAACTTGAGTATTTCTTATATACATTTCGAGTGTTATTCCCTTTCCCGGTTTCCGGGCAAACATCCCCCTCCCCCCTCCCCTTCCTTATGGGTGTTCCCCTCCCAACCCTCCCCCCATTGCCGCCCTCCCCCCATAGACTAGTTCACTGTGGGTTCAGTCTTAGCAGGACTCAGGGCTTCCCCTTCCACTGGTGCTCTTACTAGGATATTCATTGCTACCTATGGGGTCAGAGTCCAGGGTCAGTCCATGTATAGTCTTTAGGTAGTGGCTTAGTCCCTGGAAGCTCTGGTTGCTTGGCATTGTTGTACTTTTGGGGTCTCGAGCCCCTTCAAGCTCTTCCAGTTCTTTCTCTGATTCCTTCAATAGGGGACCTATTCTCAGTTCAGTGGTTTGCTGCTGGCATTCGCCTCTATATTTGCTGTATTCTGGCTGTGTCTCTCAGGAGCGATCTACATCCGGCTCCTGTCGGTCTGCACTTCTTTGCTTCATCCATCTTGTCTAATTGGGTGGCTGTATATGTATGGGCCACATGTGGGGCAGGCTCTGAATGGGTGTTCCTTCAGTCTCTGTTTTAATCTTTGCCTCTCCCTTCCCTGCCAAGGGTATTCTTTTTCCTCATTTAAAGAAGGAGTGAAGCATTCACATTTTGATCATCCGTCTTGAGTTTCGTTTGTTCTAGGGATCTAGGGTAATTCAAGCATTTGGGCTAATAGCCACTTATCAATGAGTGCATACCATGTATGTCTTTCTGTGATTGGGTTAGCTCACTCAGGATGATATTTTCCAGTTCCAACCATTTGCCTACGAATTTCATAAACTCGTTGTTTTTGATAGCTGAGTAATATTCCATTGTGTAGATGTACCACATTTTCTGTATCCATTCCTCTGTTGAAGGGCATCTGGGTTCTTTCCAGCTTCTGACTATTATAAATAAGGCTGCGATGAACATAGTGGAGCACGTGTCTCTTTTATATGTTGAGGCATCTTTTGGGTATATGCCCAAGAGAGGTATAGCTGGATCATCAGGCAGTTCAATGTCCAATTTTCTGAGGAACCTCCAGACTGATTTCCAGAATGGTTTTACCAGTCTGCAATCCCACCAACAATGGAGGAGTGTTCCTCTTTCTCCACATCCTCGCCAGCATCTGCTGTCACCTGAGTTTTTGATCTTAGCCAATCGCACTGGTGTGAGGTGAAATCTCAGGGTTGTTTTGATTTGCATTTCCCTTATGACTAAAGATGTTGAACATTTCTTTAGGTGTTTCTCAGCCATTCGGCATTCCTCAGCTGTGAATTCTTTGTTTAGCTCTGAACCCCATTTTTTAATAGGGTTATTTGTTTCCCTGCGGTCTAACTTCTTGAGTTCTTTGTATATTTTGGAAATAAGGCCTCTATCTGTTGTAGGATTGGTAAAGATCTTTTCCCAATCTGTTGGTTGCCGTTTTGTCCTAACCACAGTGTCCTTTGCCTTACAGAAGCTTTGCAGTTTTATGAGATCCCATTTGTCGATTCTTGATCTTAGAGCATAAGCCATTGGTGTTTTGTTCAGGAAATTTTTTCCAGTGCCCATGTGTTCCAGATGCTTCCCTAGTTTTTCTTCTATTAGTTTGAGTGTATCTGGTTTGATGTGGAGGTCCTTGATCCACTTGGACTTAAGCTTTGTACAGGGTGATAAGGATGGATCGATCTGCATTCTTCTATATGTTGCCCTCCAGTTGAACCAGCACCATTTGCTGAAAATACTATCTTTTTTCCATTGGATGGTTTTGGCTCCTTTGTCAAAAATCAAGTGACCATAGGTGTGTGGGTTCATTTCTGGGTCTTCAATTCTATTCCATTGGTCTATCTGTCTGTCTCTGTACCAATACCATGCAGTTTTTATCACTATTGCTCTGTAATACTGCTTGAGTTCAGGGATAGTGATTCCCCCTGAAGTCCTTTTATTGTTGAGGATAGCTTTAGCTATCCTGGGTTTTTTGTTATTCCAGATGAATTTGCAAATTGTTCTGTCTAACTCTTTGAAGAATTGGATTGGTATTTTGATGGGGATTGCATTGAATCTGTAGATTGCTTTTGGTAAAATGGCCATTTTTACCATATTAATCCTGCCAATCCATGAGCATGGGAGATCTTTCCATCTTCTGAGGTCTTCTTCAATTTCTTTCCTCAGTGTCTTGAAGTTCTTATTGTACAGATCTTTTACTTGCTTGGTTAAAGTCACACCGAGGTACTTTATATTATTTGGGTCTATTATGAAGGGTGTCGTTTCCCTAATTTCTTTCTCGGCTTGTTTCTCTTTTGTATAGAGGAAGGCAACTGATTTATTTGAGTTATTTTTATACCCAGCCACTTTGCTGAAGTTGTTTATCAGCTTTAGTAGTTCTCTGGTGGAACTTTTGGGATCACTTAAATATACTATCATGTCATCTGCAAATAGTGATATTTTGACCTCTTCTTTTCCGATCTGTATCCCTTTGATCTCCTTTTGTTGTCTGATTGCTCTGGCTAGAACTTCAAGAACTATATTGAATAAGTAGGGAGAGAGTGTGCAGCCTTGTCTAGTCCCTGATTTTAGTGGGATTGCTTCAAGTTTCTCTCCATTTAGTTTAATGTTAGCAACTGGTTTGCTGTATATGGCTTTTACTATGTTTAGGTATGGGCCTTGAATTCCTATTCTTTCCAGGACTTTTATCATGAAGGGGTGTTGAATTTTGTCAAATGCTTTCTCAGCATCTAATGAAATGATCATGTGGTTCTGTTCTTTCAGTTTGTTTATATAATGGATCACGTTGATGGGTTTCCGTATATTAAACCATCCCTGCATGCCTGGGTTGAAGCCTACTTGATCATGGTGGATGATTGTTTTGATGTGCTCTTGAATTCGGTTTGCCAGAATTTTATTGAGTATTTTTGCGTCGATATTCATAAGGGAAATTGGTCTGAAGTTCTCTTTCTTTGTTGTGTCTTTGTGTGGTTTAGGTATAAGAGTAATTGTGGCTTCGTAGAAGGAATTCGGTAGGGCTCCATCTGTTTCAATTTTGTGGAATAGTTTGGATAATATTGGTATGAGGTCTTCTATGAAGGTTTGATAGAATTCTGCACTAATCCCGTCTGGACCTGGGCTCTTTTTGGTTGGGAGACCTTTAATGACTGCTTCTATTTCCTTAGGAGTTATGGGGTTGTTTAACTGGTTTATCTGTTCCTGATTTAACTTCGATACCTGGTACCTCTCTAGGAAATTGTCCATTTCCTGAAGATTTTCAAATTTTGTTGAATATAGGTTTTTATAGTAAGATCTGATGATTTTTTGAATTTCCTCCGAATCTGTAGTTATGTCTCCCTTTTCATTTCTGATTTTGTTAATTTGGACACACTCTCTGTGTCCTCTCGTTAGTCTGGCTAAGGGTTTATCTATCTTGTTGATTTTCTCAAAGAACCAACTTTTGGTTCTGTTCATTCTTTCTATGGTCCTTTTTGTTTCTACTTGGTTGATTTCAGCTCTGAGATTGATTATTTCCTGCCTTCTACTCCTCCTGGGTGTATTTGCTTCTTTTTGTTCTAGAGCTTTTAGGTGTGCTGTCAAGCTGCTGACATATGCTCTTTCCTGTTTCTTTCTGCAGGCACTCAGCGCTATGAGTTTTCCTCTTAGCACAGCTTTCATTGTGTCCCATAAGTTTGAGTATGTTGTATCTTCATTTTCATTAAATTCTAAAAAGTTTTTAATTTCTTTCTTTATTTCTTCCTTGACCAGGTTATCATTGAGTAGAGCATTGTTCAATTTCCACGTATATGTGGGCATTCTTCCCTTATTGTTATTGAAGACCAGTTTTAGGCCGTGGTGGTCCGATAGCACGCATGGGATTATTTCTATCTTTCTGTACCTGTTGAGGCCCGTTTTTTGACCAATTATATGGTCAATTTTGGAGAAAGTACCATGAGGAGCTGAGAAGAAGGTATATCCTTTTGCTTTAGGATAGAATGTTCTATAAATATCCGTTAAGTCCATTTGGCTCATGACTTCTCTTAGTCTGTCTACGTCTCTGTTAAATTTCTGTTTCCATGATCTGTCCATTGATGAGAGTGGGGTGTTGAAATCTCCCACTATTATTGTGTGAGGTGCAATGTGTGTTTTGAGCTTTAGTAAGGTTTCTTTTACATATGTAGGTGCCCTTGTATTTGGGGCATAGATATTTAGGATTAAGAGTTCATCTTGGTTGATTTTTCCTTTGATGAATATGAAGTGTCCTTCCTTATCTTTTTTGATGACTTTTAGTTGGAAATTGATTTTATTTGATATTAGAATGGCTACTCCAGCTTGCTTCTTCTGACCATTTGCTTGGAAAGTTGTTTTCCAGCCTTTCACTCTGAGGTAGTGTCTGTCTTTGTCTCTGAGGTGTGTTTCCTGTAGGCAGCAGAATGCAGGGTCCTCGTTGCGTATCCAGTTTGTTAATCTATGTCTTTTTATTGGGGAGTTGAGGCCATTGATATTGAGAGATATTAAGGAATAGTGATTATTGCTTCCCGTTATATTCATATTTGATGTGAGGTCATGTTTGTGTGCTTTCATTCTCTTTGTTTTGTTGCCAAGACGATTAGTTTCTTGCTTCTTCTAGGGTATAGCTTGCCTCCTTATGTTGGGCTTTACCATTTATTATCCTTTGTAGTGCTGGATTTGTAGAAAGATATTGTGTAAATTTGGTTTTGTCATGGAATATCTTGGTTTCTCCATCAATGTTAATTGAGAGTTTTGCTGGATACAGTAATCTGGGCTGGCATTTGTGTTCTCTTAGGGTCTGTATAACATCAGTCCAGGATCTTCTGGCCTTCATAGTTTCTGGCGAGAAGTCTGGTGTGATTCTGATAGGTCTCCCTTTATATGTTACTTGACCTTTTTCCCTTACTGCTTTTAATATTCTTTCTTTATTTTGTGCGTTTGGTGTTTTGACAATTATGTGACGGGAGGTGTTTCTTTTCTGGTCCAATCTATTTGGAGTTCTGTAGGCTTCTTGTATGCCTATGGGTATCTCTTTTTTTAGGTTAGGGAAGTTTTCTTCTATGATTTTGTTGAAGATATTTACTGGTCCTTTGAGCTGGGAGTCTTCACTCTCTTCTATACCTATTATCCTTAGGTTTGATCTTCTCATTGAGTCCTGGATTTCCTGTATGTTTTGGACCAGTAGCTTTTTCCGCTTTACATTATCTTTGACAGTTGAGTCAATGATTTCTATGGAATCTTCTGCTCCTGAGATTCTCTCTTCCATCTCTTGTATTCTGTTGGTGAAGCTTATATCTACAGCTCCTTGTCTCTTCTTTTGGTTTTCTATATCCAGGGTTGTTTCCATGTGTTCTTTCTTGATTGCTTCTATTTCCATTTTTAATTCCTTCAACTGTTTGATTGTGTTTTCCTGGAATTCTTTCAGGGATTTTTGCGATTCCTCTCTGTAGGCTTTTACTTGTTTATTAATGTTTTCCTGTGCTTCCCTAAGTGTGTTCAGGTCTTTCCTGAAGTCCTCCAGCATCATGATCAAATATGATTTTGAAACTAGATCTTGCTTTTCTGGTGTGTTTGGATATTCCATGTTTGTTTTGGTGGGAGAATTGGGCTCCGATGATGGCATGTAGTCTTGGTTTCTGTTGCTTGGGTTCCTGCGCTTGCCTCTCGCCATCAGATTATCTCTAGTGTTACTTTGTTCTGCTATTTCTGACAGTGGCTAGACTGTCCTATAAGCCTGTGTGTCAGGAGTGCTGTAGACCTGTTTTCCTCTCTTTCAGTCAGTTATGGGGACAGAGTGTTCTGCTTTCGGGCGTGTAGTTTTTCCTCTCTACAGGTCTTCAGCTGTTCCTGTGGGCCTGTGTCTTGAGTTCACCAGGCAGCTTTCTTGCAGCAGAAAATTTGGTCTTACCTGTGGTCCCGAGGCTCAGGTTTGCTCGTGGGGTGCTGTCCAGGGGCTCTCTGCAGCGGCAGCAACCAGGAAGACCTGTGCCGCTCCTTCCGGGAGCTTCAGTGTACCAGGGTTCCAGATGGTCTTTGGCTTTTTCCTCTGGCGTCCGAGATGTGTGTGCAGGGAGCAGTCTCTTCTGGTTTCCCAGGCCTGTCTGCCTCTCTGAAGGTTTAGCTCTCCCTCCCACGGGATTTGGGTGCAGAGAACTGTTTATCCGGTCTGTTTCCTTCAGGGTCCGGCGGTGTCTCCGGCAGGGGTCCTGCCGCTCCTGGGCCCTCCCCCACGGGAGCCCAGAGGCCTTATACAGTTTCCTCTTGGGCCAGGGATGTGGGCAGGGGTGAGCAGTGTTGGTGGTCTCTTCCGCTCTGCAGCCTCAGGAGTGCCCACCTGACCAGGCGGTTGGGTCTCTCTCTCACCGGGTCTGGGAGCAGAGAGCTGCTGCGGGCCGGGATCCGCGGGTGTCGGTTTGCCAGAATTTTATTGAGTATTTTTGCGTCGATATTCATAAGGGAAATTGGTCTGAAGTTCTCTTTCTTTGTTGTGTCTTTGTGTGGTTTAGGTATAAGAGTAATTGTGGCGTCATAGAAGGAATTCGGTAGTGCTCCATCTGTTTCAATTTTGTGGAATAGTTTGGATAATATTGGTATGAGGTCTTCTATGAAGGTCTGATAGAATTCTGCACTAAACCCGTCTGGACCTGGGCTCTTTTTGGTTGGGAGACCTTTAATGACTGCTTCTATTTCCTTAGGAGTTATGGGGTTATTTAACTGGTTTATCTGTTCCTGATTTAACTTCGGTACTGGTATCTGTCAAGGAAATTGTCCATTTCCTGCAGATTTTCAAGTTTTGTTGAATATAAGCTTTTATAGTTAGATCTGATGATTTTTTGAATTTCCTCTGAATCTGTAGTTATGTCTCCCTTTTCATTTCTGATTTTGTTAATTTGGACACACTCTCTGCGTCCTCTCATTAGTCTGGCTAAGGGTTTATCTATCTTGTTGATTTTTCTCAAAGAACCAACTTTTGGTTCTGTTGATTCTTTCTATGGTCCTTTTTGTTTCTACTTGGTTGATTTCAGCTCTGAGATTGATTATTTCCTGCCTTCTACTCCTCCTGGGTGTATTCTCTTCTTTTTGTTCTAGAGCTTTTAGGTGTGTGGTCAAGCAGGTGACATATGCTCTTTCCTGTTTCTTTCTGCAGGCACTCAGAGCTATGAGTTTTCCTCTTAGCACAGCTTTCATTGTGTCCCATAGTTTGGGTATGTTGTACCTTCATTTTCATTAAATTCTAAGAAGTCTTTAATTTTTTTCTTTATTTCTTCCTTGACCTGGTTATCATTGAGTAGAGCATTGTTCAACTTCCACATATATGTGGGTGTTTTTCCCTTATTGTTATTGAAGACCAGCTTTAGGCCTTGGTGGTCTGATAGCATGCATGGGATTATTTCTATCTTTCTGTACCTGTTGAGGAAAATTATATGGTCAATTTTGGAGAAAGTACCATGAGGAGCTGAGAAGAAGGTATATCCTTTTGCTTTAGGATAGAATGTTCTATAAATTCTGTTAAGTCCATTTGGCTCATGACTTCTCTTAGTCTGTCTACGTCTCTGTTTAACTTCTGTTTCCATGATCTGTCCATTGATGAGAGTGGACTGTGAATCTCCTACTATTATTGTGTGAGGCACAATGTGTGTTTTGAGCTTTAGTAAGGTTTCTTTTACGTATGTAGGTGCCCTTGTATTTGGGGCATAGATATTTAGGATTGAGAGTTCATCTTGGTGGATTTTTCCTCTGATGAATATGAAGTGTCCTTCCTTATCTTTTTTGATGACTTTTAGTTGGAAATTGATTTTATTTGATATTAGAATGGCTACTCCAGCTTTCTTCTTCTGACCATTTGCTTGGAAAGTTGTTTTCCAGCCTTTCACTCTGAGGTAGTGTCTGTCTTTGTCTCTGAGGTGTGTTTCCTGTAGGCTGCAGAATGCAGGGTCCTCGTTGCGTATCCAGTTTGTTAATCTATGTCTTTTTATTGGGTAGTTGAGGCCATTGATGTTGAGAGATATTAAGGAATAGTGATTATTGCTTCCTGTTATATTCATATTTGGATATGAGGCTATGTTTGTGTGCTTTTCTTCTCTTTGTTATGTTACCAAGATGATTAGTTTCTTGCTTCTTCTAGGATATAGCTTGCCTCCTTATTTGGGGCTTTACCATTTATTATCCTTTGTAGTGCTAGATTTGTAGAAAGATATTGTGTAAATTTGGTTTTGTCATGGAATATCTTGGTTTCTCCATCTATGTTAATTGAGAGTTTTTCTGGATACAGTAACCTGGGCTGGCATTTGTGTTCTCTTAGGGTCTGTATGACATCTGTCCAGGATCTTCTGGCTTTTATAGTTTCTGGCGAAAAGTCTGGGGTGATTCTGATAGGTCTGCCTTTATATGTTACTTGAACGTTTTCCCTTACTGCTTTTAATATTCTTTCTTTATTTTGTGCGTTTGGTGTTTTGACTATTATGTGACGGGAGGTGTTTCTTTTCTGGTCCAATCTATTTGGAGTTCTGTAGGCTTCTTGTATGCTTATGGGTATCTCTTTCTTTAGGTTAGGGAAGTTTTCTTCTATGATTTTGTTGAAGATATTTACTGGTCCTTTGAGCTGGGAGTCTTCACTCTCTTCTGTACCTATTATCCTTAGGTTTGATCTTCTCATTGAGTCCTGGATTTCCTGTATGTTTTGGACCAGTAGCTTTTTCCGCTTTACATTATCTTTGACAGTTGAGTCGATGATTTCTATGGAATCTTCTACTCCTGAGATTCTCTCTTCCATCTCTTGTATTCTGTTGGTGAAGCTTGTATCTACAGCTCCTTGTCTCTTCCTTTGGTTTTCTATATCCAGGGTTGTTTCCATGTGTTCTTTCTTGATTGCTTCTATTTCCATTTTTAATTCCTTCAACTGTTTGATTGTGTTTTCCTGGAATTCTTTCAGGGATTTTTGTGACTCCTCTCTATGGGCTTCTACTTGTTTATTTATGTTTTCCTGGAATTCTTTTAGGAATTTTTGCGATTCCTCTCTGTAGGCTTCTACTTGTTCTCTAAGGGAGTTCTTCACGTCTTTCTAGAAGTCCTCCAGCATCATGATCAAATATGATTTTGAAACTAGATCTTACTTTTCTGGTGTGTTTGGATATTCCGTATTTGCCTTGGTTGGAGAATTGAGCTCCAATGATGCCATGTAATCTTGGTATCTGTTGCTTGGGTTCCTGTGCTTGCGTCTCGCCATCAGATCATCTCTAGTGTTACTTTGTTCTGCTATTTCTGACAGTGGCTAGACTGTCCTAAGCCTGTGTTTCAGGAGTGCTGTAGACCTGTTTTCCTGTTTTCTTTCAGCCAGTTATGGGGACAGAGTGTTCTGCTTCTGGGCGTGTAGTTTTTCCTATCTACAGGTCTTCAGCTGTTCCTGTGGGCCTGTGTCTTGAGTTCACCAGGCAGGTCGCTTGGAGCAGAAATGTTTGTCTTACCTGTGATCCCGAGGCTCAAGTTTGCTCGTGGGGTGTTGCTTACGAGCTCTCCACGGCGGCAGCCACCAGGAAGATCTGTGCTGCCCTTTCCAGGAGCTTCCGTGCACCAGGGTTCCAGATGGCGTTTGGTGTTTTCCTCTGGAATCAGTAATTTGTGCAGACTGAAGTCTCTTCTGGTTTCCCAGGCGTGTCTGCCTCTACAAGGTTTAGCTCTCCCACCCACAGGATTTGGGTGCAGAGAACTGTTTATCTGGTCAGTCCCTTCAGGTTCCGGCAGTGACCTACTGCTCCTGGGCCCTCCTCTGCAGGAACCCATAGGCTGTATACAGTTTCCTCTTGGGCCAGGGATGTGGGCAGGGGTGGGCAGTGTTGGTGGTCTCTTCTTCTCTGCAGTCTCAGGAGTGCCCACCTGACCAGGCGGTGAGGGCTCTCTCCCACAGGGTTTGGGAGCAGAGAGCTGCTGGGGGCAGGGATCCGCTGGTCGATTCCAAATATTTCTAAATCTGTTTTTGTAATTTGGTACTAGGTATTGATGCAAACTGACAGTCTCAGCATTGGGCAACAAAATCAAAGTATCAATCCTGTTCCACATTCTGCAAGATCCAATAGTCAGTCAAGATTTAATTCTTTATGCAGAATTAACATGCAAATGTGCTTTCAATTTTAATAATTGGTAAAAATTATGTGTCCCAAAGAATTGTTTTTAATGCCTTTATGTTGATAGTAAATGTTTGATTTTTATGTTTGTATAATTCATAAAACTATTATATATTTTATATAACTCTATGCCCAGGGTCAGGTATTAATATCTCGGGTCCAAAGGGTTGAAAGCATTATTAGGAAGCTCTGCTCTAGAGACCCACAAAAAGGAAGGTTTCTTTTGCTAACTGCACTTCACACACTCACCAAGGACATAGTTGCTTTCCTCATAAATGAAATTTATACCTGTGTAAAGAGCTAGATTTTTATATTCGAAATTGCATGAAAATACTAATATTCATAAATTTACTTCATGCTCCAATTTTTGAGACAAGGAAATTCCAAAGAATAGCTTTATGAATATAAGCACTAAAATATTAATTAATATTTCTATATTCTTTTAAGTAGCTCTTTATCTTTACTTTAATATGTTTATTAGCAATAAAAACTAAATGTGCAAGTTAAATATTTAACATATAATTTTGATTTAGATATCTACAAAATGTTTATTATCGTATTCTAAATTCAACTGAAAATCAAAATACTTTGAATAGGTAACCATGATTCTAGAGAAAGCATTTCCCATTAATGTTTATAACTTGTAATCATTAATAGGTTCTGAGTCTTTCTCTTTTTTCCTTATGGCTACATAGTCCAGGCTAAATATGTAATCCTCTTGCCTCTGACCCCCCAAGCACTGGAATTATTGTCGTGCACCACTGGACTCCCAACCACATGGTTGCTCACAACCATCTGTCATGATATCTGATGCCCTCTTCTGGTGTGTCTAAAGACAGCTACAATGTATTCATATAAATAAAATATTAAATCTTTTTTTAAAAAGCTTCTTCATAGTAAAGGATACCATCATAAGAGTGACTAGACAAAATAAAAAATAAAAAAAGTCTACACAAACTCTAAAGACAACAATGGATTTAATATCTAGATTCTATAAGGAACAATAAAAGGGCTAATGAATTGAGCCAACAGATCTCAAATGAAGAAACACAAATGGTCAATCAATATTTTTTTTTAAAAATGATCAACATCCTCATCCATCAAAGAAATACAAATCAAAAAACCATTGAAATTCCATCACATCCCCAGTCAGAATATGACTGTCACAGGACAAGAGGGACTCTCACACTGATGATGGAGCTGTAAATTGTGGGCTTAGATTTTACCAAAACCTACATTAATAAGAGTTCTTAAATGCTTTAGCTTCACTTACAGCCCACCAACCAAAGGTAGGAGAGGAAGTTGGTTAAGAAGACAAAGGGGATGTGGATCTGTTTAGAAATAGTTCTTTGGGGAGAGTCTAAGCTTTGTTGTCAGCAGTCCAGTCCACTAGCAAGCCCCCGAACAAGAATCGGTAGCAACAACTTGATCCATAAGAAACCATGAGACTCCTATCAGCATGAGTCTGTGGAAGTGGCAAGAAGCAACCAGAATGCTACCAGAAGTTCTTCGGGGCATTTCTCTCTATGAAGTCCCAACAAAGAAAGATTAGCAAAGAAAGCAAGGTGAGCCAATCAAGGCACATTAATACAACAGTACCCACTGTCTGTTGGATCATGCTTATACTCTTTCCAAACATCACATGTTTGCTCAAGCATCTGCTCCAGCAAACATCACATGCCTTTTCACCAGGCAGCTTCCAAAAAACTAGCATACTATGTGTCTGTTCTCAGTAAAACAACTCTCAGGTGTCTGTTTCAGCAAAATCCTCCCAAAGACAGCTTCCAGGAAAAAAATCACATGATATAATTGAGTCCCCAATGAAACCAGAAATTCTCACTTCATAAACTAGTACAACAACTTGAGGAATATGTTTTGGGCTTCTCAAACTAGAAGCAGAAGCACTACATGGTATAGCTAACCCACTCCTGGCTATATCCCAAAGGGAGCCTGAGTCACCATGTTATAGATACACCTGCACGTCTGTATCTACAGCTGCACTATTCACAGTAGCCAAGATAGAAACTCTGCCTGGATGCCCATTCATAGATGAATGGACAAACAAACTATGGTATATACACAAGAAAATTTTATTTAAACACAGAGAATGAAATTGTATCGTTTGCAAGAAAAATGGATGGAACTGGCTATCATCATGTTAGACAAAATAAGTTCAGAACCCTAACCCTAACCCTAACCTTAACTCTAAGCCTAACCCTCACCCTTTCATGTGTGGAATCTCAAACATAGAACAGGAGAGTGAAATGGAGACATGTGGAAAAAGGAAGGGGTCCCAAGAGAGAACAGACAAAAAATGTGATGAGGATGGGAAAAATAGTTAACATGTGTCATATATAGAATGCATACAATATTATATGCACACATATATGCAGTTGTGTGGATAGATTTATAGATACATAGATGGATACATAGATGATAGATATACAGATATGTAGAAGATAGATACATAGATATGTAGATACATAGATATGTAGATAGATAGATAGATAGATATAGATAGATAGATAGATAGATAGATAGATAGATAGATAGATAGATAGAACAGTTACTCAATATTCTTAATTCCCTAGAACAGAATAATAATAAAAAACAATAATTACAATAATGGCTGACACTCAGCAACTGTCAATAATGCTAACTACTACTGATATAAAGTAACTCTGTTGCATCTCTTGGGATGCTGTTTGGGACAAATTAACTCACACAATGTGAGCATTAATATCTTCACATTACCAGCCAGTAAGCACCACAGATTCCACATCCCTACTTAATATAAATCTAAAGACTGACTTTGGAAGCTTGTCTGTCTCCATTGTGTATAATGCTTTTGTGCTTCTTTAGAAAACGGGTCCCTTTGCTTCTGGTCAAGTCCCATGATGCCTCATCTGCAGTCAGTGAGCTTCCTCTCCACATGGCAGGAACACCTATGTGTCAGCTGTTAGGCCCAAAATTAACCTGCAAGTCCCCCTTGCCCAAGGGTCAGCTAACATCCTGGAATGCTGGACATTGCAGTTCTTGGAATATCACAAAAGCCTCATGGGAAAGTATGGTAGCCTATAGGTTTATCTTTATTAAACCCCTGCAACAGATGGGGGGCCAGTCAGCTGGAAAATTCCAGGAAATAGTCCTGACCAACATCCATCTCTTGGTCAGTATTTAATATTTAATGAAGCTTGCTTTAAATATGGCTGAAATGGTTCAATTGGCTTTTCTCCAACAAATCTCAGGATTAATATCTGGCCTGGATAGTCCAAACCCAACTTTTCAGAGTTCCAAAGTAAGGAAGAGTCTGATGTGTCTTTCGCGGTAAAATCTCTGAAATTCCTTGCAAAGATGGCTACCCTTCACCTAGAATACAGAAAAGCCTATTTATGATCTAAGGTGCCTTTGCACTCAGATTGCAAACAAGGTAATGTCATCGATTGTGAGTGGAGTGTCTTCCAAGCATCCAAGCATCTATTCACACTGATCTGAGTAGGTATTTATTTGTCTCTCTGTTCTACAAGCAAGAGGGACGTTTATTTACCAGGAGAATTCTCTTCACTGTTACTTTTTTAGGGAGCAGGATGCATAGGGGTACATCCTACACCCTCCACAATCTCCTTGTGAAGGTACATGGGGCAGCTAGTGCTTCCCTACAAGCTTCCTCAGCCACACAGAGATTGTGTTGGTTTTACTGCCCCTGCCCAGGGAGGCATCTTTATCCACACAGTCCAGAAGGTTACTGGGATTTATCTCAATAGCACCCACAGAGTATTTCAAACCCTCTGAGAAAGTCACTATCACCCTAGAGCCAGGACAGAATAGCAGGCATGCTTGTTTAACATGTAGCCAAGAAGACTCTTAGTAGCTCTTGTCTTGATCTTGCCTGCCTCCAGTTTAGGATAAACGTTGGGACTCTGTCCTGAATACCTTTGAGCTACAGTCACCAGCTGAAGTCTTGATGGAAGTGTTATGGGGTTTCTCCCTCCTACCACCTCTTTACCTCTAACAGACGAATGAGGGGAGTTTGATATTTGGTCAGATTATCCTGTCCTAGAATACCCCACTCAGGAAAATCCCAGCCAGGGTCTACCTGAGAACATACAGGACAAAAGTCTTTTCCTACAGAAGAAAAAAATAAAAGCTATGAATCAAAACCCATCTTCATAAATGTCATCTGAGAATCAAAAGAAAAAATAATTTTAGCATATATTTTATTTTAGGTTAAAGGATATTTTGCTCAATTCTTCAGCCCCTACATACTAATGCCCTATGTTCTGGGCACTAAGCCAGGTACTAGGGTTCTAGCCAGAGGAACATAGCAGATATGGCAAGCCTCATGTGCTTAGACTCTGTCTAGATCATTGAAGGGAAGAAAGACACCAGTTAGGTTGCCGAGCACATAAATATGGAGTCATAAGTATCAGAAGTGCTGTGGTGGAAGTAGGAAGCTTCTCTGGGGGGCAGATGGCCATCATTGCAGACCTACTCTGGCCATGGGAAGGAAGATTCCATAAGTGAACGATGATATACTGAGAGGGAGAAGAGACACAAATGAAGGAAGGTAGGAACGTGGAAGCCACAGATTGCCTGAAGGAAATCAACTGTGAGTGGAGGTCTGTGTGGTGTCTTCATGCCACACATCTGGTGCTATGGGCATTACAACTGCCCATATGCCTGTTTGTAGGTAGAATATGAGTAGAGCTATCTTGTTTTCAGAATTACCAACAATAAATTTTTCAGTAACTTCAAAGAAAAGTGAGGACCAATGGGCCAAGACGAAGCACCTTAACGTCATATGAAAGGTGGGAAGAACAGTCTCTGCTGTCAGTTTCTCAGGATCTAGGACAGGCTCTCCATGACCTAAGAGGCCATAAGCACATCACTGAGTCCTTTAGACTCTCATTCCTCACATCTGCAAGCTGGACACTTTATCGTGCATTCTCCTGAATGTTCTTCTGATTTCCAAATGGTCTGTATTCCTGCAGTTGATCTCAGTGGTATCTGGAAACCCCAAACTGAAGTGTAACAGTTGTCCGTCCACTTCTGTAGTGTGTCTGAATAAAACAGCTTGATGAGGCAGGATTTGTTCGCCATTTCGTGGGTTGAAAACAGTTTGTTCTTTCAATCGGGCACTTTTAACATAAGGATAAAAATTAAACGTCAGTAAGGTCTTTCTAAAATTAGCCATTTTTGTAAAGTAGAATCATCTTGAAAGTCTGCCAAAAAACAGTGCTGATGGAGATGCAGCTGTAAAGGAAGTAGGAACATCTTGCCATGTCACAATCCAGTGAAGAACTCACTAGACCACAGAATACAGCAACTGAGAAGCCAACCCCAGGCTTGGATAACTAGTTTCTTAATTAAGCCCTCTGTTCAATTCACTTGAAATATACAGTTTATTTTTAAAATAATAGGAAAAACAAAATTCAAAGCAAACATCGGGAAACCCCACTACTTATCCTACCTGCTCATTCTCCAGCTTACAGCATAGGTCACGTCCCACAATCTCAAGGCCATTAAAACTATAATGAAGAACTGTCACTGAGGGTTTTATAGAGTCTGAAGATTGCTCTTCATGCACCAGGCTTTTGTGTTATTTAAACTTTGTTACTGTCATCATGTTTCTAGCTGTTGAGTTTAACCTTTGAATACCACCAACTATGCAGGCCCACAGAGCCTGCTGGCAAACGAAGTTACTGGGCCCAGTGATCCATGGGGCACATCATTCCCCAGAGACGTTTGCATGAAATGAGACCCCTATATTTGTCCACATGTTTTAAGCCAGACATAAACTGCCAAATTTATAAACCACCATCTATGAAATTCAGTTGTATGACTCCTGACAGCAATAAGGAGCATGACTTAAGGGCTATACTACACTGGGTATAGCAGGAAAGGATTAGAATAATCATCAAATCCAAGGACTGCATCATACCTCAAGGTCTTAGGAGTTTGTGCTCCCTCTACGTATCTGAAAATAACCATCAACTGGAGCCCACGGAGACCTCATAAAGGGCTGAATGATGCAGTGGGTTAGGAACTGGCTGCACAAGGGAGACAATCGGACTGTGAATCTCAGGAACTACCAGCGGCTGTATCCCAGAGCTCCTATAGTAATGGGAGCAGACCAGAGAACCCCCATAAGTTCATAGCTCAGCCAGCCTGGTGTACACAGAACTGAACAACAAAGTCACTGTCTCTAACAAATAAGGTGGAGGGCAAGGCTAACAACAGAGGCTGTCGTCCACCTCCACGTATGTGTCATGCACTTAGACCCATGAACACACACGCATCACTTACACACATACAGACACCACGTGCATAGTCAAAGATTTACGTTTTGTTCAAAAGTTAAAGAAAATGACTGGGTTTGGTACTACTGAACCAGAAGCCCAGTGGGGAAATCCTTACGTAAATATCACAGATCCTCACAGGTTGATCCTGCTCAATTCCTCTGCAACTTGAAAGTGGGCCTTAGACTCAGTTGAAGTCTTGATTAATTTAAGTTTCGAAGTCGAGCCTAGTGTTGCCTCCACGGATGAACTGAAATCACAACCTCACAGCAGGGGTTGCAAAACTCATTTTGCCTATCAATTTGGGACTCATAGCTGAAAAACAGAGTCCCCGGGAATATCTGTGAAGATATTTCTTGAAGGTTTGAGCATTTCATTTGTCAGGCAGAATGGAGAGGATGGGCCATCTCCGATGTGCATGAGCATCACCCAACCCGCTGAGGCCCGTGGAAAACAAACAGTGGAAGAGGGAGCATTTGCTTTCTCTCCTCCCGCCCATCAACATTTCCTCTTTTGTCTTTTACCTCCAGACTTGGACCCAGCCATTGGCTATCCTGTCTTTCTATCTTTGGAATGATATACATTGTGGAACGTCTCAGCCTCCATGATCAAGTCACTCAATTCCTCAAAATGAATCTTTTTGTATTGCTTTCTATGTATTCTGTTGGGTCTATTCCTCTGGAGAGCCTTGAATAATCCAGCACCTTTATAAACTGTTGTGTTTGCAAAGTTATTAGCAGTCCTAAAATGGGAATGACAGCCACGCTGCCTTAGGAAGGCCGTGGCTTCATTTACCCCATCTTTGTTTGAGCTAAACCAAAAGAGCCTTAACATGGTCACAAAGATCTTGCTTCCTCTACAGAGGAAAACTTGGTCTAAGAAATGATCTTTCCACTTTTACACACATACAAACTCAATCATGAAGCCAAGGCCTGAGTTTCTGCTACTGATGCACTGGCAGTGACTTGGTGATATTTTTCTACTTTGACCTCTCTTCAGCAATATAGCAGGAAGGGGAAGAAGGAGGAGCATCTAATCAAAACAAGTTGGACCTGTCAGCACCCACGAGACAATTAGTTAAGTAGCTAAACTTTTCAGTGCTGATAAAACCATTAAAAATGTGGTTGAATACAGAGTGACATCAGCATCTTGGACATTATAAAACTCAGCTGTTTGAGAATCTCTTTGAAGAAAATTACGGTGACAAAACACACGACAAAATCAGCTTAAAAGGTGGTGGGAGAGATGGCTCAGTGGCTAAGAGCCCTGGTTGTTCTTCTAGAGGTCCTGGGTTCGATTCCCAGCACCCACATGGTAGCTTACAACCACCTGTAATGGGATCCTCTTCTGGTGTATCAGAAGATAGTGACAATGTACTCACATATATAAAATAAATAAATCTGATTTTTAAGCAGCTTAAGAGAAAGGGGTTTACTTTGGCTCATAGTTTGAGGTGGCTCAGAAGGCTTGGTAGTAAGACTGTGAGGCAGCTGGTCATGGTGTATCAGCAGTCAGGAGAGAGAGAGCAATCAACGCTGGTACTCAGACCACTTTCTTCTTTATATTCGGCCTAGAACTACAGCTGTGGGATGGTATCATGAATGGTTGGAATGAGTCTTCCTTGCTTAGCTCACCCCATAAAAACACCAAGAGGTATGTTACCATGGTGATACTAAATTGATGTCTTGGGCCATTCTAATAACCGTTCTAATCACTCATGTTTCCATTGTTTTTCAGCAAATATGTGCTTATTATTGGTCTGAGCATGTATGCAGCAGTAAGTCAGAACATTCAAAGGCCAAATCCCAGCCCACCTTCCCATCTTCCTTTTGGCAAGGAATAAGAAGGAGACAACTTATAATGGAATAAATATGTATATAATAAAATATCTGGCAAAAAGGAGCCCGTGAGGAAAATGAGTCAGGATATGCAGCTAGAGAATGATTGGACAACTTTTATGGAACATAGCCCCTGGTGCATCCCCATTAGCTGGCATTCATTATGATGATTTACGAACATGTATCATCTTCATTCAAATATAACTTTAACGATGCTGGCAATGCTACTTTCCATATTTATGGGTCTAGCTTTAAAAAGGAAGACTGGTGCCCACAGACTGCTCTGGATGGTGTTTGTGAGTATGGGACCTGCCACTGTGGCTGACTTTCCTAGCCTCACAAGCTGCTCAATACCTCGAAACAAAATGAGCCACCCTTCACAATGCCCTGTGCCACATCTGCCCTAAGGAGTGGTCCCCATAAATCACCAGCTGACAGCAGCCCCTCGGTGGGACTGCTATCCACATTTTCACATAGACTCCTCTGTGGATGCTCTGTCATGGTGTCTCTCATGTCTCGCAGAGGAGCAGCCACTGGGGTCCTGCTGTCGTCCATGCTCAACTTGGATGCTTGTGCAGAGCCATGCGTACAACTTCAGTTCCAACACCGGCTGCTTTCTTTCTTTATTTTCACTTCCCCATATTTTAAGAAATGGGCTTTTTTGCATAAAGTACACAAATCACACTTTCATGCTTACAGTGTGTTGCTTGCTTACTTGCTTGCTTGCTTAGTTGAAACCGTTCTCCCCTCGGCTGCCACCCCATATCACTGGATGTTTGCTTGGGTTCCATAGAGCATGCTGAAAGTAACATACAAGTAAATGTGCTGTTTGGAGCATTTTGTTTGTCTTCTCAGACGCAGACTGCCGTAGTTAATGCTAATTGTCAAGTCAATGGCTCTAGAATCACCTAGTAGACAAGTCTCAGGGGATACCTGTGAAGGGTTAACCGGATTCAGGCTATCCCCTAAGAATAGCTGAAAAAGAGCATCTCCATGAGATTAGTTGACCCCCTGGGATGGGATCAGGAAATGGATAGAATGGAGAGAGTCAGAGGAGCAGAAGCAGGCATCAGTGCCCTCTCCACTGGGCAAGGATAACCATGCAGCATGAACACAGTCCTCTATCCAAGTTAGCCAGGTAGAAGGCTGGCTCTAAATGCCTGGAAGGAAAGTCACAGGCGAACATAGCTATTTCATTGAAAATGTCAGAAATGAGAAGAGGCTGTTATGAGGAAACAATGAAATAATAAATTATGGATTAAGACAGCTGTCTCCCGACCCAGCTCTCCTGAAGCACAACTTTAGAATCTAAGTGCTCTGTGGGACATCAAATCACTTCATCATCAAAAATGTTTGAGATAAGTCTGGGCTAGGTGCGAGGATGTGTATTAACTTCCAGACTTCCTGAAGCCCTCACTTCATCGTGTGAGTGGTGGAAGTACAAGGAAACACTAACGAAAGAATCCCACATCAATTTGAACATGTCCTTTTGCTATGGAAGCTGTTACAAGCTCATCTTATGCAAAATGCTTAGCAATATGTCAAGGGAAGTACTACAGCTAAAATAATTAGTTCCAAATATAGGCGTTACAAATTGCACCTCTGATTCCTTAGATAATGAAATGAACGCACACCATATACAGGATGCATCATGCACTGCTCAGTTGCAAAATCACATAAGAAAGTTTTCAAAATCCCTGGGCAATCGCTGCCTTTCTGTTCATCCTGGCAGGACTCCGAGTACCCAGGAGCCCTTTCTTACACCTGATTAGTCCATTTTTATAATTGGTGATTTAAAATATCCAGTGCTTTAAATGGTTAATCAAATTGTCTTCCTTTAAGGAGTTTCAGATTGATTGCTTTTGAGCATAGAATTTTGTGTCTTCTAGATATGATTATACTAAAACACTATGCACCAAGAAATATGTAGCTAAATTCCTAAAGTTCAAATTCTGTTAACTAAGTGCCCATATTCACAAATAACATTGTTGACATGGAGCAAGAAAGTCAATTTGAGTTTTATTAAAGGAGAAAAACCAGCTCTAACTGACTGTTCACAAGTAGGATACAAAAGTATATGCAATGTGTAGAATGTTTATTTGCTGGCACATGCATGGATATGTATGCATATTTGTATCAGGAATCTCATTTGCCTTTCCCTCTTCATTAAAAGGGGTGGAGGGTCTTAGTGGGATACAATCAAGAAACAACGCTCTTCTGCCCCGGATCCCCAGTCCTTAGGAAGATACAGATACTCTGAGGTCGGAAGTCACATTGCTCCCTCTAGCAAAGATGTAGATATATTTTCACATTCTGAACTATATGGAGCATCCTACCATGTAGCCATGTAGGAGGAAAAGCTTACCAGACTTTAAAATGGATCAACTACAAACGGATGCTAATACTTTCTAAACACAGCCCCAGAACAAAAGGTCAACAAATGATGGTCCTTGGGCCAAATCCAGACGGAAGCAATTTGTATGTAAAATTTCCCTGGAACATAACCATCCCATGCATTTAAATATGGTCAATGGCTGTTTTTATGCTGCAGTGGGTGCTGGCAATGAAGTCTCTTTTATGACCAACGCCGGGCAAAATGTTATCATGTGTCACTTAACTTAAAAAGAGATGTTGGCCAAGACACAAAACAAAAGTGTTTCCAATCAGGAAACTGCTGACTGTCACACCCATCAAAATCTCTCTCCATACCCTCTGTCTCAGAGACTCCTGCTCTTCTGAGATGGATGAAATCTCCAGGATGGCTTCCTGGAGAAACAATCAAATGAAATACATGAAAGACTCCCACATAGAGATGTACAAGGCATCAGTGAGAGAAAATCTTTAAAAGATCAAGAAGAGGAGAGGGAGGGGGAAGAAAGGAAGAGGGAGAAACCGGGTAGAGACAGAGAATGAATATACCCATGAGCTGAAAGACTCAATATTGAAAAATCCATCCCTTTCAAATTGATCTAGGAATAGAGAACCAACCAAAAAACCCTCAAGAAATTTTGGTAGAAATTAACAGGTTGATTCTATACAAACAAACAAAAAAGTTAAGACAATTTTAAAGAACAAATTTGAAGGGTTTGCATTCTACGATATCAAGATATATTACAACCCCAGGTGATGAGGGAAAAAAAGGTTACAGCAAACAGATACATATGCCCGTGAACAGATGCCAGGCAGGGAAGTAAGCACGAATTTGCCTGATGCGTGACCTACAGACAGCACTGAGATGCTTAGTCATGTAAAATAAAAATGAATTTTAAAGGTCTGTGTATTTATTTATATGTCACGTGCATAGTGTTTTACCTGAGTGTACGTGACATGCCCACAGACGCCAGATGCCCTGGAACTGGATTTATGAGCAACCATGTGACTTATAGAAACAGGACCCTGGTTCTCCATAAGTGATCTTAAGCACTGAGTCATCTCTCCAGCGCCTAAAGGTGAACTTTAAGCCCTAACTCACCTAAAAACTTACTCTAAATAGTGTATGAGATTAAATATGAAATGTAAAGTTGTATTTAAAGCTGGGGGTGGGGTGGACTATTGGGGCTACACATAGCTAATGTTTGCTGGAGGATGGAGTGCCATTTCCTTCAGTGGTAAAGCCACAGAGAAGTTGCCCTTGCGCCAATAAGTAGCATCTCACGCACTCTAGGACAAGTAGCACTAATTAAACTCAGCAGCCACACACAGAAAGAAGACCAGAAAGTAGGAGAGGAACTGGAGAAGAAGGATCCAGCTAGAGAAAGAGTGCAGTGAAAGCAAGGAATACAGTGTCAAGATGACTAAATACAAATGTATAAAACTTTCAAACTCTAAGGTATTTTTAGACCACCAAGCCTGTCGGGGCAGCTCCTGCACTAGCCCTATTGTTGGATCATGTCCTCAAGTATTCTCCTCAAGCACAACCCTTACTCTAAGTGTGTGTAAGTGTGTGGGTGTAACCTGACACTACTAACAGATTGTGTATGTAATTAAAGCCTCCAATAAGCTGATTTAGAGTTATTATCAAAAGGGAAGATCCCATGTGAGTCTGACTGAGGTGAGCACCTTCAGAAGAGGAACTGATGGGGACAGCAAGGTGGCTCAACCGAGAAACACCCTTGCCAACAGGCTTGACAGCCGGAGTCCAAGCCTTAGAACTCTCATTGTAGACAGAGAGAATTGATTCCTGAAAGTTATCCTCTGACCTCTACCTGTGCCATGGCATAGGCCTGTGTGCACATACTCACTCACAAATATATACATATACACATACATACATTCATACATACATACATACATACATAAATGTATTTTTAAATTTGTAAATAAATCACAACACATCTGTTCAGTAGGTAACAGTTTTGTTTTGTTTCATTTTTTGTTTTTTGGTTTTTTTTTTTGTTGTTTTTAACAAAATAATTAGCTGGGCATAGTGTCACAAGCCTTTAGTCATAGCACTTGGGATGTAGAAGCAGACTATTCTCTGTGAGTTCAAGGTTACCCTGAACTGCATAGAGAGTTCCAGAATACTCAAGGCTAGATAGAGAGACCCTGTCTCAAAAAAAACTCTAAAAAGTAAAAAATAAAAATCAATATTTTACAAAAGAACTCTTACGCTGCTAGTGTTTGCATAAAACATCACCATTGAAAAATGGTGCTAATGTGGTTATCAATATAAATGCATATGCAAGTTTTCTTGTTGTTAAACTCAGCTTCAAGATGTCAGACAAACAAAAATGAGTATGCACATCGTGTCAAAGTTCATTCTTCAACATTTATATTTGGCTCTGCTCAATAGTCAATTTCTATGAGCAATCCATAAATCATTAATTCCTTCATGGGTAAGTAAATTACATTCATAAACTGTTAAGGATACTATTTGAAAACAAAAACAAGCAAATTATTGTTAATGCGAAGCACAGATCTTTGAAAATAAAAGAATCCAAATGCAATGAATTCGGGCATATGGCTCATCTACAGAAAGTCTGTAACAGTCTAAACTAATACGGAGTTGAAGACGCCGAAAGCTAGCGACTTCAGGGTAGGGTAATGTGGAAGTCTTTAAAAAAAGGCTTTCTGGATGCTTACTAACTGTTACAGTTTGTGGTCTTGTACGTACACAAAACAGTCTCATTTTGAAAATTCATAGAGGAATAAACTTAAGACGTGTGCACTTCCCTGCATGCATGTTAAGCTTTAATAATGCTTCACAAACGTGATAAAATAAATAAATATGTCAGGAAGTTACATGTGGTTGGTTTAGTATGTTTTGAGCAGCAGGATAAACTAATAGATCAATGGAAGAAAATGGGGTCCATTATCAGAAACTCACTCATACTTGATTGATGCTAATAGACTATGACGTAGAGATTGCCCAAGCCCAGGGAAATGGGAGAAATTAGTTTACAGAATCATTCTGTGAAATGTGTAATAGTGAAAGGACCCAGAGAATAAGAGCAGATGGATTCCAGGCAGAAGTGATGGTTGTTCACCCAAGAAAGAACGCTGCTCGGTTTTTGGGAGTATCTTTTTGGAGACTCTGTCAGTGGGAACATTGAACAATAGGAGACATTCATAGGTGCAGGACCACATAACCCACTCTGTTCTCTGGAGGAAAGATCACTTCCATGACAACGAGTCACCATCCTCAAAGAATATACCAACCCAGTGGAACAGAATCAACTTGATTGTCTTAACAATCAAGACAGATTAGAGTAGCAGGATGAAGCCAGCTCTGAGGTGTGACTTAAGCTGCTCCCATTCTGGCTATCTTTTGTTGAAGGATGAATTGTTTCATACTTTATTGCTTAAAGTAAGAATGGCTTTATTATTTCACATGATGCTATGGATGGGGAATGGATATTCAGCCTTCTCTACTGGTGTCACGAAGTTTAAGCTAATACTAGTCAGCTTGTGGAGGGGTTTGCATAGAGGAACTCGAGCCCACTTATGTACATGTCTAGTGCCGTTTGTCTAGTGTCTATGATGACCAAAACTGAGTGGATTCAGACCGTGTGCTGATTGGGTGTTTGTTTGTTTGTTTGTTTGTTTGTTTGTTTGTTTTGTCGACTTGACACAAACTAGAGTCATCTAGGAAAAGGGAACCTCATTTGAAAAAATGCCTCCAGCAGATTAGCCTACGGGCAAGATCTATAGGATATTTTATTGATTATACAGTGATGTATGAGGTCCCAGCCTACTGTGGGGGACACTACCTTAAGTAGGTGGTGCCAGGTTATATAAGGAAGCAGACTGAACTCTCTTGGGGAGCAAGCCAATAAGCAGCATTCTTCCATAGTTTGTGCTTCAGTTCTTGTGCCCAGGTTCCCAGTTTAAGCTACTATCCTGGCTCCCCTAGACGATCTACTGTATCTGTAACCAAATAAACTCTTTCTTTCCAAAATTGGTATAGCCTGTGTTTTATTAACACAATAGAAGCCAAACCAGACATATTGTTACTCAGACAGTCTGCCTGGAGATTCTCAAGAATGGTGGTTTTAGAGTAGCTGGACTGTTACACCAGAGTTCCCCAGCCCCGGTGCTCAAAAAATACTTCATGAAATCCTGACAGAAATTACAATACCCCCTATGGCCCAGCTTCAGAAATCCCAGAACTTCACTATCACCCATACTATTGGTCAAACAAGTCAACTGAATGAGCCTAGAATCAAGGGCAGAAGGGTGAATCTGTCCATTGCTTACAAAGACTAGCAGGGCAGGACAAAAGTGATGGAACCCATCTTCGAGATGTGTCATCAAGCCCATGGCCTACATGTCACAACAAGGCCTCCTTCCTGCTGCATCAATGGTGTACTCAGCACCCCTTGAAGAGTTGCAGGACTCCAAAGAACAATGGTGTCCTTCGGATGGCTGTCAATAACCGGAACTGCTGAGCTGCTGTACAACAAATGCCAGGGATGCCTGAGAGCTAAAGAGAGACTGTGACCCCCACTCTCCTACTAAACACAGGAGGGTGGTTTCAGAAAAAAACAAGTAACAAGAACAAAAAAATATGAAGATACAGATACAGTTAGGAGCAGAGATAGATAGATAGATAGATAGATAGATAGATAGATAGATAGATAGATAGATAGATAGAATAGAAAAGAGAAATTCTTGAATGGCTTGATGAATTCTTTCATTAATTAAGTTAGTCTTAACATAACAATACTTGCATTTGCTCCTCTAGACAGAATGAGCTAGAACAAAGACTAATTTCAGTGGTAAGAAAATAAAATCATAGTTTAACTTCCTAAATCTGTGGGGAATTAAATCCAGACCTGTACGACTGCTTTAAGATGCCGTTCTTAAAAAAAAAAAAAAAAAAAAAAAAGGGCTGGAGAGATGGCTCAGCGGTTAAGAGCACCCGACTGCTCTTCCAGAGGTCATGAGTTCAATTCCCAGCAACCACATGGTGGCTCACAATCATCTGTAAAGAGATCCGATGCCCTCTTCTGGTGTGTCTGAAGACAGCTACAGTGTACTTATATATAATAAATAAAAAAAAAAGATGCCGTTCTTATGGCTTGATTATCTTAATAATTCATATGTTTTCATTCAAGAATGGCTCTCTCCTGAACCTTCAGATGTGCACACCCTCACAGGAGTGAATGAACTTCAGTAATATTTGCTTCAATTCCACAGTCTTGATGACTTTTAAAATCCAATTTGTCTTAGACATAAAATATTTACTATTTTAAACACTTAGTTAATTCCTATTGACTCACTCTTTTCTTACACTCTCCTGAGGCTGTCTAGTCTATCACTCCTGGAGGAGCCCTTAATGTATACCTTCCCTGATTCATTGTTTGTTTCTTGCAAAGCTTTTGTCCTTGAGCAAAGTTATAATATTTCTTCAGAGACAGGTAGGCAAATGTTCACTGATATAAACCACTAGATATAACTAAAATAAGAAAAGGCATTTTGAAGAACAGGTGGAAATACAAAACCAAAAATAGGTCTTCAAGGGGCAAACATGAGGTGACAATTAAAGATTCATTCACAACTAATATGAATAAAATCTAAACAACTCAGGACATACCCATTGCCATCAGACTACTCACGCACTGCAATCGTCCTACCAGGAAATTGTGGCTTGTTCTTCAGTTGTAGAATCCCTTATAGTTCATTTCTTCTATAGAAGACTCATTATAGAGAATGTATCTTAGGTCTCCCAGACACAGGAAAGCTTGTAATTATGCTCAAATTCAAACCTAATAGCTAATCCATTCTCACCACATTCTCTGAAATATCAGGTCCCAGATATATACATATATACCTCTCAATTCAGCATGAATTTTCTTCTAAAGTCTTTATCTCTTAAGTCATCCAGTGTAAATAAATGTTACGGTAACATATCACACTTCATTCTGAATTACTTTGCAGAAACCTCAACCCTGGTTGAAGCCATAGTCGCTTATAGTACTAAAACAGTGACACTGTATGCCTAACACGGGCAAGACCCTATGCCAAGAGAATCCCCTGTATTCCATGTTTGTACGTGACCCTCGTACAGTCTGCCAGCAGTACTTCACAGCAGACTTTATTTCATACCTGGGAAATCAAGGGTCAGAGAGCTTAAATAAATTGTCTGAGCTGCAGTTGTGTATGGTGCTGACTACCGAAAATTTGCCAGCTGGTCACCTCCTTACACTCTTGCTCCCCTCCACTGTATTTTCTACCAAGATCTAGAAGGATCCTTTTAAGGACTGCCCAAGCAGCCCTCTTTCAATTTCTCAACAAATAACTAGCTCACTCAGAATAAATTCTAAATCTCTTGACAGAGAAGAGATTGCAGAGTCTGGACCACTTGTCCGCCACTGCGCGCTTCTTCAGTCTTTCTTCACCCTGGTTTGTCAGCCCTTGGCCCCGGTGCTGAGTGCCACTCAACACCTGCCCTTCCAGGACACCCTTTCTGCATATTTCCTCTTGGCTTGTCTCCTTCTCATTCTCAAATATGTACTCAAATGCTATGTTTCTTATTTTGTTTGTTTGTCTTTTGAGACAAATTCTCACTTGGTGTCTCAGCCTGCCCTTTAACTCAGAGTGACCTCCAATCATGTGATCCTTTTTTCTTAGCCTCCTGGGTACTGGGATTGCAAACATGCACCACTTTCCAGCACTCTCTTCTTAAAGACCTTCCCTTTAAAATTCGTATTTAATATGTATCAGTTTTTCTCTACCACTTGTTACTGCATAACTTTTTAAATAATTATATGTCAATTTATCTTCATCCAAATTAAAGTTCTGAGAAAAATAATTTTAAATATTCTGTTCACTGATGTATCACTAAAAATTACTGGAAATACAGCAAGTCACCAAGATGTTCTACAAACAAATGACGGCATAGGTTATAGGCATTCATTTTAAAAAGGAGGCGCGGCTTTCCACTTATTGCATTATTTTAGTAGGTTTCGTTTTAGTTAGCAAAATTCAGGTCCTCTGCGACTAGCTGTGCATAGCTAATAGCTAATATTTCCATCCTATAAGTCTCCTGGATTTTTACCTTTGTAAGGCACCATGATATCCTTACAAAGATCTAGATATTCTTGTAGATTCAGCCTTACGTTGTAAGATGTACCCTAGCTGGGTGTGGCAACACACAGTTTCTCTGTGCATGTTTAAGTTAAAAGACTTGAACCACAATCTTTACGGGAAGCTTACTCACAAGCACAGTGCTCACTACACAAGCACAAAGACTCAAGTTCAAGCCCCAGCACCCACACCGAAAGCCAGGCACGGTAGTGCTCATTTCTAATCCGAGTGCGGAGGAGGGTGAGGCATAGTACCTGACCAGCTTACCTAACCCATCAGTGAGCTTCGCATTCACTGCCTAGCCAATCACGGAGCTTCCGGTTCACTGCCTAGCCAATCAGTGAGCTTCCGGTTCACTGAGAGATTCTGCCTCTAAGAAGATGGGCAGGGATGGAGGAAGACAAGTTAAGGAAGACTCCTGACATCAAGCTCCACACACTCGCACACATACACACACATGCTCATAATAAAATCTTATTATGATAACACAGTGGAAAACTCTAGGAAGCCAGCAACAGAAAAACAAATAAGCAATACGTGATAGGTCCATATAAAGTATTATCACTAGGTGCTACAAAGGATTCCTGTATACACAATGATTGGATAGATTGCAAATTATTATAATCATTGTTTTAAAGCCAGGCACAAAAGAATGCACATATCACTAGTATATTTATATGATGTTCTAGAAAAGGTTAATGTATACTGTGGAAAATATTCTTCCACCGGCATAGATGGCCCCAGACTCCTACATACTCTTTTACTTCATGACATAGGTTGGCTTACAAGTGTCTGCTAAGTCAAAAATCCAGGGATGACTGTTAAGATTTGTGCAATGTGTGTGTGTAATATATATTATATATTGATATAATATATTGATTTTCATTTAAAAGAAAAACAGTAGCTCAATATTGAATTCCAGCTAATGATGTGTGTACACTGAAATTTATAAGGGAAATTGGACAGGCTTCTCAAACTTACATTGACTATAGAAGAGATAACTGGATTAAAGGGACATGAGGTGGCATCTATGGGTGCTATAAATGACAGAACTGCAGAGGGTGGGTTGCTTTCAACATAAAATTCTAACAGCTTTGCCCTATATTTTTTTAACCCATCATCTTTTACCCATTCTCCCTCCTGAGCCCTTCTGGACCGGGGCCCTCACTGTAGTTCTGCCTGCTCAGATGAGTGGCTCTGAAAGGAAACCTCAAAGTCATGGCAACTTGGGGTTTGGAGATCAAGTAGCTTCTTCCCATGGCATATATGAAGGTTGGACTGGCATCTGAGTCATAGAATCCCTGGCATCCATGTTTGAGAAAGAAGAAGATAATTTCTCTCCCAGAGGAGTAGGGTATAAGTCTTTCAACCTGACAGAGACCAGACCCGTTCTCACAGCGTTTTAAGTAAACTCATACACATGCATTATGTAGGGCTAAAAGGGAGGATTATTTCTGCCCTATTACAAATTTATGTCATAATATGTAATATGTAATATGTTGTATATAGGGATAAGAAGAAGGATTATTTCTACCCTATTACAACTTTATCTTTTTGTTCTTCTTGTAAAAATAATTCACTGAAGTTTATTGCGAGGATCCTTATAAAAGCAATGAAATAGTGTAAAATGGTCATAAAAACCAATCACTTATTTTATACAAAATAGAGTAATAAAATCGCCTTTTGTGAGGTGTCAAATGCAAAGAAATTTATCCCTTCAGAAAAGCCAACGCTGCTGACCACAAGCATGTAATCTCCTCAACTTCTTGTGCCCTTGCAGAGTGAGAGGACCCTTCAGTATTCCCAGCTTACAATGGCTACTGCATGCTCTCTATACTTAGAGAAGTCCACAGCATGAATTGTCTTAATGGAGTGATTATTTTTAATTCTTTTATTCAACTCCCTACCCCCACCCCTCTCTCTCTCTCTCTCCCTCTCTCTCTCTCTCTCCCTCTCTCTCTCTCTCTCTCTCTCTCTCTTCCTCTCTCTCTCTCTCTCTCTCACACACACACACACACCAGCACAAAACAAATCATTTTTCATATTTTATTGAAGACGTGGCCACTGGTTGGTTTCCCCTGCTCCTGTGAATGGCTGCACACCCATGCACATAGAGAGAACCTGGATTCCTTCTTCATGTTTTCACTAGTAGTGTATTCATTAAAAGAACCCACAAATTAGCAACTATGAGATGCCTTCCTGACCCAAATCTTTCTGCTCTACCTGTGACAGTACATGCTTTTTGGTTTCCATTTCTATTCTGATCTTTCCTCTACAGAAGTGAGAGAATTAAAGTCAGACAGACTCCCTGGTAGGCAGACAGATAGGAAAGGGGCCATAGCTGTGTAATAAAGATAGTGAACTTCCAAGATAGCCAGTGTGGTGGTTTGAATGTGCTTGGCCCATTGAGACGTGGCACTATTAGGAGATACTACAGCCTTTTTAGAGTAGGTGTGGCCTTGTTGGGAGAAGTGTATTACTCTGTAGGTGGGTTTCAAGGTCCCCTAGTGCTCAAACTCTGCCAAGTTCAGAACAGACTCTCCTTCTGGCTACCTTCAGAAGATCCTGACTGGCTTTGGGTGGAGATGTAGAACTCATGGCTCTTCCGGCATCAAATCAGCCTGCATGGAGCCATGCTTCCCACTGTGATTATAATGGGCTGAATCTCCATAACTATAAGCCAGCCCCAATTAAGTGTTTGCCTTTAAAAGAGTTGCCTTGGTCATAGAGTCTCTTCATAGCCATAAAACCCAAATTAAGACTGCTGGCTTCTTCCTCACCCTACTGACCTGAGACAAAAGCCTGACAACTTAAAACAAAGGCCTTGTAAGCTTTTGTCTCCCAACAGCAGACTCCTTGCTGGTGGACTGATCCAACAGGTTCAGGGTCAGGTCAAAAGTGCAATAGGACAGTTGTGGACCAATCAGCCACCCTGGTTTTTTTTTTCAGACTGACCAGTCCCAAACTGGGAGAAAAAGACTTCAGAGTCTTAAAAACCCCAGCCTTCAAGAAGAGACTCCTGTCTGCTGTGCATGAGATTTCTTCACTGCTACCTGCCAAGATCAAGATTTTCCTGCCTTTTAATTCTTTAATTGGCAGAGAAAATGAATACAATCAAGGCCCCCAGATGGTAACACAAGGACTAGTCATATCATCCTATATGTGTGGCTAGAAGATCTCCAGAGCTTATCAGTGTAGAAGGTAGAAGAAAGGAAAGGAGAAAGGGGGCTGAGAAGATGCCTTGGCAGATAAAGAAGCCCAACACCAAGACTGATGACCTGAATTTTATCCCTGGAACACGGGATTGAAGGAGAAAACAGAACTCTGAAAATTGTCCTCTCAACTCCACATGTGTTATGTGACCTTTGAAATGTCGTAAGAACATAAAAAAGAAAGAAAGACTAGAGGAAAGAAGAGATGCAATGAGCCAAAGGTGAAATGGGCAGAGCAGTGTAAGGAAGTGACAATTGACAAAGTTACAGCCTCTCTTAATGCCCATAGTAGGCTGATTAGAGGTTTTAACAGATGCCCAGGTGTTTCTTATGAGCAGAAAATTTCTTCTGAGGAGAAAGTTGTCTTAGATACAAAACCACAACAAGCTTTTATAATAAAGTTAGTGCTCACCAAGTCCTAGATACTAGCTAATGAAAACTATGGGAAGAGTGGCAGTGTAAGTAGTATAAAGACACAGTCTGGAGAATTACAAAGCAAGAGGAACACAAAATAATATTAAGCGCAGAAAGAAAAGAACTTCTTGTCCTCTCACCCAAATGTAGGACAGTGATGAATAGAGATTTAGAAGGGGGATGGGGGACCTCATTAATACATACAATTAATGCACGATAATCAGAACCAAAATAAACTATTTGAGGGAGAGAAAGAAGAGGGAAGAGAGAAATGCAGAAACAGACCACACAGCCTTGAAATGGTCAACCATGTAGAAAACTTCTGACATTTCTGTCAATAGAGATTCTGTTGTGGTTCTCACAATCCAATAAAATATAGAATCCAATTTTTTCTTAGAATGAGAGAGAGAGAGGGAGACACACACACACACACACAGAGAGAGAGAGAGAGAGAGAGAGAGAGAGAGAGAGAGAGCTCACAGATACGAAAGTCAAGAATAGGAGGAGAGCTGGCATCTGGGTTACTTATTCAGCATCACCTGTGACAAGGGAGTGCTCATCTCTCCATTGGCAGGAACATGGCAGCTAGCACAGGGCATCATCCTTTGTCTGGTAATTGCATACCGGTGATGAAGTCAGAGGAGTCAGCTCCTGTCAGAAAGATCAGACCAAAGTTACAAAGTTAAGTGCAGGAGATTCTATCCATCACTGCTTCATTTCAAATCCAAAGGGACAACGCTAATCCAATTTTAAGTTCTCACAGGAACCCAAGCAATTTGGGTTTGATCTTGGCCAGTCTCTTCCTACTCATTTAGATGAGTGACATCATCGAAGAGACCTAAACACTATGAAGTTAGGCCAGCCTTGAAAATGGGCACCAACCCATATTACTCACATTTGAGAAAATCTGTACCTGTTAAGGGATTTGTTGGCCATGTACCAATAATTAATTTCAACATACTGGTCTACCCAAGGGACAAGCAACATTTGTATTCTCATATCTGGGTCAGATGACAAGCATTAGGAGGTGCTCATGTCTAGTGAGTGTGGGTGAAGGCAGATGATGTCTATTAATATACATGAACTAGAGCACTAGACCCCAGGCCCTTCAAACTCCCGTTAATGACACACAGCCTTGGCCTTTTCCTTTTCCCATTTTAGTCTAAGTTCCATAACTTGTGATTGTGTGCATTAGCAAATAAAGCTTGAACATTATAGTTAGTTTTGACAGGCTAACAACGTACAGAGGTAAAACACAAAATGCCAGTGGTCTGTAGTTCTACAGAGCTGCTGGGATTGTCTCAGACCAAACTGGGGCCCTCTGAAACATGCTGGTATCTTCTCCTGAAACTCTGGAAGGCACATCAGTGGTTGCTGCAGGCTACCGAGATGTCTACATGCCGGCCTACTGCAGGCAGGGATGGAGACATCTCAGAAACCTGCGGCAGCTCCTTGTAAAGTATGTTGTACCCAGCAAGTGGTCAAGTGAGGTGACTGCTTGCTTGTCAATTGGGGGTCTTCCTCTCTGCTGTCAGAACAATGCTCTTGGCTGTGGAGCAAGGACTGAAAGAAAGGCCATCTAGATACTCCCCCAGCTGGGAGTCCATCCCATATGAAGCCACCAAACCAGGTCACTATTGCTAATACCAAGAAGTGCTTGCTGACAGAAGTCTGATATGGATGTCTCCTGAGAGGCTCTGCCAGAGCCTTACTGACACAGATGAGGATGCTTGCAGCTAACCATTGGACTGAGCACAGGGACCCTAATGGAGGAGTTAGAGAAAGGACTGAAGGAGCTGAAGTGGTTTGCAACCCCATAGGAAGAACAACAATATCAGCCAACCAGACACCACAGAGTGCCCAGGGACTAACTAAACCACCAACCAATGAGTACACACATAGAGGGACTCATGGCTCCAGCTGCCTATGTAGCAGAGAATGGCATTGTCTGCCATCAATAGGAGAAGCCCATGGTCCTGTGAAGGTTTGATTCCCCAGTGTAGGGGAATGCCAGGGTATTGGGTTGGAGTGGATGGGTGGGAGTGGGAGCATCTTCATGGAAGCAGGGGGGAGGGAGATGGGAAAGGGGAGAAAGGGGTTAACATTTGAAATATAAATAAGTAAAACATCCAATTAAAAAAACTCAAAAAAAAGAAACCAAAAATTAAGAAACCACATAAGAAAAACTCCAAAAGACTGACAGTTATCAAAATAAAACACAAAGCCTCAAGGCCATTTGAAAACTACCCATCTTGTGGAGGTTATGGCAATCATAGACATTGTATACCACATTGTCATGTTCAGAAAACGAGTGTGTGTCTCTGTGGGGTGTGTGTGTGTGTGTGTGTGTGTGTGTGTGTGTGTGTGTGTGTGTCCGAGAGTGCATGCGCACACACCCACATGTGCACTTTGCTAATTTTCTGGCCTCTTGGCATGGTTCCCAGCAAGTACCTCCTCATTCTGTGATGGACTATGCCGTGCTTCTATCTTAGATTAGAAAACTTCTCCGAACGCTTTACCTTGACATTTTTTGAGATATATGCTACCTGCGGGAGCCCAAAGGTCCGTATATGCTCGACACCTTTCTCCTTGACAGAAGCAACATCTACCACCTCCACCCCTCCAAACCATGCTTAGGAGTTTGCCTCAATGTTACAGCAGTAGAGGAAAGCTGTGGTGAGGTGCATCTCTTTATCTTTCTTCCTTTGGAAGCTTTCCCTCCAACACCCAGGAACCAGCATATGTAAAGCAACAGTTCTGTGTGTTCCAAATCAGGAACCACTGAGCAAGCTGTGTAGCCACTGTGAAAAGAAAGATGGATCAACTTCCAACACCAATAATACAAAGACTGAATAATGGTGGGTTCTACCTCAGATCCTCTGCTTGGTACCTGGCCTGCCTCACTTAGTGCACCTAGCTTGGCAGACAAAGAATCTAGAGACACTTGTGTCTCTCCGTCTGACCACAAGACTGCTGAAACAATGTTCCCTAAAGAGATGGGAATATCCTCAGACTTTCATGCTGGGGGAGGGGAAAGACATCCATCAGAGGGAGATGTTTTCCCCTGGAGATTTCAGACACTTCTAACAACATGCCAGCCAGATCACCTGGCAGGATGTTATGAATCTGAGACGATGATGGGTCAGTGGTGGGAGGGACCTTTGTCTGGGACTGCTTAGATCCTCAGCCCCCTGCTTAAACTTTGATCTCATTTCAGGACTCCGAAGACAGACTTAAGGGGTTTCCTCTGGACCCCCTTGTCCCGGTGTGCCACATTTTCTGCTTTCCATGTTAAATTAGGCTCTTTTGATTGGTTTGTTGAGAACAGGTGGCCAGAGCTGACTTGGGGTACAGCTGTGATCCCCATAACATTAGATAACACTGGCAAATGTAGAAGTTTGACCTGGTTCTTCTTCCCAGCCCCATGCTCCCAGAAATAAAACTCAGACTCAAAATATATTTACAGATACCTTGGTCATATAGCTAGGCTTGTCTCTGATTAGATCAAGACTTAATACAAGCCATTTATTCTGATCTACATCTTGCCATGTGTCTGGTTACCTGTGTTTAGGTATCATGCAACCATCTGGTCACATCTTCCCTGGCGAATCTCACATGCCTCACTCTACCCCAGAATTCTTTCTCCTCCTGGATGTTCTACCTCCAATTTCCTGCCTAAGCCATAGGCCATCAGATTTATTATTGACAGGTGTCACACCCATACACACACAAGATATTCTTTCCACAGCACAGCACAATTTCTCTCAGTATTCTCCCACATAACTGCCTTGATCTCCCCAAACCTTACCTCTGTAGATCTTGCCTGTCCTGCAATCCAGTCAGTATGCGGCAGAGCAGGCAGAGAGTACGTTGAGGACCAGAAATGCTGCAAGTGTTAGGAGGGTCTTCTCATTTCAGAACCATTTCTGCTTACGCACGACAAGCAGAGTCTGAAGCCTAAAGGCAGTGTGGTATAATTGCTCTAGACACTGGCACTGGTGACAATGGAATCGGGTCTTTGACTCTGACATCGACCAGCTCTGTGACCTTGAGCAAGCGACTTAAGCTTGTCTCTGCTGGGCTGAGCATAGGATGGGGGAAATAAAATATCTTTATGGGGTTGTTACAATGATAAACTAAATTAAAACTGGGAAACACCTAGAACTAACTATGCCAGGTGCATAGTTTTTTGTTTCATTTCTAATCTCATAAAAATAATGGAAACAGCAAGAAAGGAGATGGAGAAGGGATTCTATAAGCAACTGTCCTGACGCCAGCCAGCTGTCATCAGTGAGCATCCCATAGGGGGACTTTTCAAATTAGATCCAAAGGACCCATGGGCACCACTCCATTATATCACAATGGGTAGTGAAATTGTATAAAGAGAAACCTGTACCATCCAAGGGCACTACTCTGTTTGGGCTCAGAATATAGATGATGGTTATAAAGAAGAATCTGATAGTCGAAGTATGGTTTCAAAGATGTCGTAAGTTAATGGAAAAGGAAGTACCAAAAGATTCTATTCAAAGAGTCAATTTTTTATAAAAGAAAAAAAAGTAACTTGATAGGTATCTATTCAACTATCAAAAAGCCCTCGATGATTTAATCTCTACAGGATTTTTATTCTAAGAAGATGCTAAAAGCTGAGTAAGGCGATTTGGGCCTGTAATCTGAGTTCTCATGAGGCAGAGACAGGGAGATTGCCACAAGCTGAAAGGCAGCCAGGGCTACATAGCGAGCTAAGATATCTGTGATGGCTAATGCTGTGTTTTAAGTTTAAATTACTGTGCTCATCTATAAAACAAAAATGCCTCTAACTGTACGACCTACTTGCCCAAGGACAGATAATGTTCAGGAGAACTAGAGTCTGTCCATATAAGATAATAAGCCAAATGTTTCTTCTTCTGTAAACAAGGTTGGTTGCCCCAACTGCACAGATGTGTGCTTGCACATAGGCAGGAAGTAGGTAGCCTTGCCTTTAGAAGCAGCTGACTAAAGTTATTCAGTGCCACACTATGAGCCTGAGTCTCAAGTGAGAACCTGACCAGGATTCACGGTCCTGGCCAGAATTTAATAAAACCTCTTATTTGTTAAAAGTTATTAATTGTCAGATTGGTGAATCTCTGAGCCAACCCAGATCCATAGCAAGATAGTATATAATGCAGCAAATCATTTTTGAGGAAGTATAGTGACCATGGATTATCTCCGACTCTTTACTCCCTAAACAATCTTTTGAGAAGTTAAAATGCCCTGCGTTTGTAAGGATTTGAACACAGTGCACAGATAGAAGCTACATTTCCTAAACTTGTTTGAAGCTGAGGGTAGCTACATGGCCACATTCCCATCGCTGAATGTAAATAGAAATCTGTTGAGTCAATTCTGATGTGCTTCTTTACGTGACAGCTGCTCTCTTATACTTCTTTCTCATATATATATATATATATATATATATATATATATATATATATGTATATATATATATATATATATGCTCAGAACACAAAACAAGTAAACCAGTTCTCTCCTCCCACCCTCCATCTCGTGCACATGGGGCAAAGTCAAGAAAATTGCTGAACGACCATCAGAAGAAATCATGTTCCCTGATCTGCTTGAGGACAGAGTGCCCTACCTTCCCTGGACCCTCGTTCTCTCTCAAGGAAACTAATTTCTATGTAACTTAAGCCACAAGTTTGGGAGGTTGTCGAAGTAACCTGTTCTTACTGTCATAAACTTATGGAAATAAACTAATGGAGATTAAATTCCAATAGCACAGTAAACAGTGTCTTACTGTGTTACTCTAGAAAGACACAAAGCCATTAGAGCTGTTGAAGCCTGCTTCCCTTGAATAGCTGAGGTCTTGTTGTTCTATGCCAGCCAGCTATTTCACACTGTTGCTGTAGTATGCCAGCCATTGACATAAAATAAAATAAAATAAAATAAAATAAAATAAAATAAAATAAAATAAAATAATGTGGCTCAGAGCATTCATGCTGACCACATGCCCTGTTATGTTCTATATGTTATGAGATTTCTTAATGTCTTAAGAAATCCCACAACTATAAGATTCAGGTAGGATCCATCAAATTAAAGGTCAGTATGAACTGTCATGTCTAAGGCTAGAGTCAGGGCTGAGCAGTGGACAGCACTGCTAGCACCCAAGTATGAGCTCATTGTGGTTTTTGCAGTTTTACCCATTAAAAGCTGAGCCTGAGAAATGGCCAGCTCACAGATCTGAGCTATTGCCCTGGTCAATCAATCAGGCTTGGGGTGTGGATTCAATAAACTATCCCAGTTTCACTGAGATCAGTGTTTATATGGTTTGTGGAATTACTCCTAAACCCCAACAAAGCCAAGTTCTGCCTTCAAAAAGGCCTCTAAAAGCTTTATAGTCCAGATAAATTAACCATCTACCAAGTAATTGTGTAACCGCAGGCTACACTGATTGTCACCCAGGAATTAGAAAAAGCAGTATGGACTTAGAAGATGAGACAGTTCTACCAAGTCAGACCATGGACTTTTTGATCAGGAAAGTCCACTTCCCACTTTTCCCACCTCCCCCCTTTCTCTTTCTTTCTCATGAGTTTGTTTGTTTGTTTGTTTGTTTTTGCTTCGTTGAAAGGGCCACACTCACTGTACAGCTCAGGATGGCTTGTAACTTGTTGAGTTGCCCAAGCTGCCCTTGACCTATCTATCTGGCTCCTGAGTACTGGGATTACTTGTATATGGCCACACATGGCTCCTACATGCCTAATCTCCCTACAGCCAAATACAGAGAACCATCTCTTTTTTCTAGTTCTTCAAGTTATCTATTTCAGGAAAGGAAATAGGGTTTCAGGTACCATGATGGTAGAAATGGAGGGAAGAAATACTGGACCCAAGGCTGTAAAGAAATTGGTAAGGATAATGGAGTTGTGTGGAGTCTTGTGAATGAAACATAGAACTGTCTAAGGCTTAAAAACTGAACTTCAAAATTAGCAAAATAAAAGGTCAGGTGATGTATCTTAACTAAAAATAACAGGTAAGGATACAGGTAAGGATTTACTGAAATGTTTCTGGAGTTTGTATTGAAGACCTTCACTCTATCAGTCCCCTGCTTGCTTGGGAGACTTTAAGAAACCAGGTTAAACACATTTTCTTTTCTGAAAACTAGGAAGAAGAGTATGCCTCAATTTGTAAACAACAACAACAACAAAAAAAAGTAGTGCTGTGGATAGCACTGGGTAGGCATATATTAAATACTAACTAGTGTTGTTGGTGACACTGTTGCCACTGTTCTTCGTAATAAACATAATGAAAAGCTTCAGCAGACTATATTAGTAGGTTTTTCCATTACTGTGACAAAATACCTAAGGCAGTTAAATTTTAAGAAGAAAAGATTTATTCTGGAAGCTTCAATTCATAGTGAGCTGGCTCCATTGGTACTGTAATTAAAAACACAAGCATGTCATGAGACCCATTCAACAGTGAGGAAGCAATACCTGGGACTGGGGTCCTAGCCAACTACTAGAGGCTAATGAGGTCACACGTCTTAAAGGAGAATCTGTTACCAGCATAATTCCTAAGTGCATTCGAAATATTTATCCTTATACCTACAGGTAAGTGTAGCTCCCACCCCTCGTCAAAGAAGCTTTTCACTGCAAAAAAGAGACCATTCAGAAAATATGCATGCAGGGAACAATTTGTCATAGCATGCACATGCACAGTTAATATATCTACGATCCCTGCACCTGAGGCTCTAGGAACACAGCTGAAGGGGAGCAGAATGATTGTTAAGATCCAGAGACCACACTAGAAGAATGGGAGACAGGGTGCTGAGGGTGACTGGAGCTGTGGACACCCAGTTCAAGAGGTTTCAGAGGAGAAGAATATTAGTTTGTGTCCTAGAGATCATTTTTTGTGATACTTTGGTCATGAATGTGGCTGCTCTCTGCTTTGTCGAAAAGACCTGCCTGAGGCTAAATTGAGTTTTGGATTAATAGCACTAGCAGAAGAGATTTCAAAATAGTCTAGTATTGCCCATGTAACATGACTATTAGTGGCCGGTTTTATGCAGATCAATAATGAAAAGGAGCAAATTGAGAAACAAAAAATATAAAATGTAGCTAAAACAGATGAAATAAAAGTCTGAAACTGAATGGAATAAAAGCAGTAGTGGCCTCAGGCTAAGACCCCACTCAGCTAAGCTTCCAACTTGTAAAAAGGAATTCAGAAGTCTTGGGGTAGATATGGCGGCATACCCTTCAATCCAACTGCTTAGGAGGCAGAGGCAGGCTGGTACACAGAGTAAATTCCAGGACAAGCAAACTTAGGCAGTGAAGGAAACTGTTGAAAACAGAAAACTGGTATTTAAGCAAGGGGACCATGTTCTAGCCCCAGCAAGCAGCAGAACTTGGCAACTTCCATCACGTGGTTCTGGCTTTAGAGTCAAGGTTAAGCCATGTGTCTGTCAGGCCTAGAGAGGTATGTAGGTATATATGTAGGCCTAGAGAGGCCATCGTGTAAAGCTGTAAGGTGAAGCCTGGATTGCTTGGCAGACCCCAAGATGTTGCAGATACCAGAGTCATGTAATACTTGCTGAGGAACGCTGCTAGTAGAGTGGAACCACCCAAGAGAAAGAAGCGTCTTGTAGTCAACAAAGTTGAAAGGAGTTGGAGGTCTAAAGAGAGTTTTGATATCTGGCACAGAGATAGAGTTTGGAGTTTGCCCAGCTGGCATTCAGCCTTGCTTGGATCCAGTATTTCCTTATTAAGTTTCCTTTCCTCCCTTTTGGAAATGTAACATATATTGTGTGCCATCATATATTAAAAGTATGGGATCTGATTATCAATTTTGGTTTTACTAGGGGTTACAGTTAAGAGATTACCATGTGAATCAGAAGACACTTTGAACTTGGAACATTTAAACAATGTAGAGACTCTCATGGACTATGGAGACTTTGAAGTTGGGCTGAACACATTTCTGCATTATAATATGGCTTCAAGCCTATGGGAAGCTGGGAATGGAATGTGGGAATTTGAAAAGAAATAACTCCCACAAGTTCATAGATTTAATGTTTAGTCACCAGGGAGTGGCACTATTAGGAGGTGTGGCCTTCTTGGAGCTGGTGTTGCTTTGTTGGAAGAAGAAGTTAATCACTGTGGATGGGCTTTGAAGTTTCAGAAGTGCAAGCCAAAGCCAGTGTTTTGCTTTTTCTCCTGCCTGCCCTTGCAGATGTAGAACTCTCAGCTCCTTCTCTAGCACCATGTCTGTTTGCGTGCCTCCATGCTTCGAGCCATGAGGATAATGATTAAACCTCTAAATGTAAGTTAGATGGCAATTAAATAGTTTATTTTATAAGAGTTGCCATTGTCATGGTGACTCTTCACAGTAATAAAACCCTAACTAAGTCAGCTCTTCAAAAGGAAACAAGAATGCTAAGTCATGTGATTGTTGAACTGTACTGTATTGGGCATCTCTGAGAATATCCAAGCATCAGACACACCTGTTGTTGTTGTTGTTGTTGTTGTTGTTGTTGTTGTTGTTGTTGTTGTTGTTGTTTTTGGTTTGGGGGTTTTGTTTTGTTTGTTTTGTTTTGTTTGTTTTTAACCAGAAAGTATCTGTCGGGCCTGTTCACCTCCCTAAAACCATTGTGAAAACTATTTCCTGGGTCATCACTGTAAGTAGAGCAATAATTTTTCTTAAAGCCTCAGGGCAGAGGGCAAATGATGTAGTGAGAAAGGAGGGAAACAGAAAGGGCATTTTTTGAACCATTGTTTTAAAAAAATTAGCTAAACTCCACTAGTCCCAAGATGCTACAAGAAGAGGTAGGTCAAATAAGAACTGGCCTTCCAGTTTCCATCTTCACCCTGGAGCTAACCCTGTGCCACAGCTCTCCATACCTAAATTCTGCCCAGAGAGAATTGGTTTTCCAGGAGTGCTGACACACCTAAGATCACAGGCTCACAGGTTTACAAGAGAGACAAGCTCCAGTCAAAGACAGCAAGACCAGCTAACACCAGAGACAACCAGATGGTAAGAGGCAAGGGCAAGAACCTAAGCAACAGAAACCAAGACCATTTGGCATCATCAGAGCCCAATTCTCCCACCACAGCAAGTCCTGGATACCACAACACATTGGAAAAGCAAGACTCAGATTTAAAATCACATCTCATGATGATGATAGAGGACTTTAAGAAAGACATAAACAACTCCCTTAAAGAAATACCCAAAAACACAGGTAAACAGGTAGAAGCCCTTAAAGAGGAAACAAATAAATCCCTTAAAGAAGTGAAGGAAAACACAACCAAACAGGTGAAGGAATTGGACAAAACCATCCAGGATCTAAAAATGGAAATAGAAACAGTAATGAAATCACAAAGGGAAACAACCTTGGAAATAAAATTAAAAAAACTAGGAAAGAGATCAGGAGTCATAGATGCATCACTAACAGAATACAACAGATAAATGAGAGAATCTCGACTCGAATGGCAGATCCCCCGCAGTCCAGACACCTCCCAGACCTGAAGGGAACCAGTCAACAGTTCTCTGCACCTGAATCCCGAGGGAGGGAGAGCTAAACCTTCAGAGGGGCAGACACGCCTGGGAAGCCAGAAGAGACCACACTCTGCCCACATTTCTGACTCCACAGGAAAACACCTATGCCATCTGGGACCCCGATGCACAGGGGCCCCAGGAAAAGGCGGCGCAGGCCCTCCTGGTTACCGCCCTCACTGAGAGCTCAAAAGCAGCCCTACACGAACAATGTGAGCCTCGGGACCACAGGTAAGCAATGCCAGCAGCAATCCACTGAACTGAGAACGGGACACCCGTTGAAGGAATCAGAGAAAGGACTGGAAGAGCTTGAAGGGGCTGGAGACCCTATATGAACAACAATGCCAACCAACCAGAGCTTCCAGCGATTAAGCCACTACCCAAAGTCTATACATGGACTGACCCTGGACTCCAACTGCATAGGTAGCAATGAATAGCCTAGTAAGGGCACCAGTGGAACGGGAAGCCCTTGGTCCTCCCAAGACTGAACTGCCAGTGAACGGGATTGTTGAGGGGAGGGCGGTAATGGGGGGAGGATGGGGAGGGGAACAGGTTAGGGGTTGTTGGTCCGGAAACCGGGAAGGGGAATAACAATTGAAATGTAAATAAGGAATACTCAAGTTAATAAAGATGAAAAAAAGAGAGAGAATCTCAGATGTAAAAGATACCATAGATAACAGTCAAAGAAAATGCAAAATGCAAAAAGTTCCTAACCCAAAATATCAAGGAAATCCAGGACACAATGAGAAGACAAAACCTAAGGATAATAGGTATAGAAGAGGATGAAGAGTACCAACTCAAAGGGCCAGTAAACATCTTCAACAAAATTATAGAAGAAAATTTCCCTAACCTAAAGACAGAAATGTCCATGAACAAATAAGAAGCCTACAGAACCCCAGATAGATTGGAGCAGAAAAGAAATTCCTCTCATTACATAATAGTCAAAACACCAAATGCACAAAACAAAGAAGGAATATTAAAAGCAGTAAGGGAAAAAGGTCAAGTAACATATAAATGCAGACTTATCAGAATTACATCAGACTTCTCAACAGAGACTCTAAAAGCCAGAAGATCCTGGGCAGATGTCATGCAAATCCTAAGAGAACACAAATGCCAGCCTGGGAAACAAAACTCCAATTAACATATCAAAACTCTCAATTAACATAGATGAGAAACAAAGATATTCCATGACAAGACCAAATTTACAGAATGTATTTCCACAAACTCAGCCCTACAAAGAATAATAGATGGAAAACTCAAACACAAGGAGGGAAACTACACCCCAGAAAAAGTAAGAAAGTAATCTTCTTTCGAGAAACCCAAAAAAGAAGATAGCCACACAAACATAACTCTATCTTTAACAACAAAAATAACAGATGATAATAACAACAGAAACTGAGGAAATTTTTTAAAAAAAATCATCAGAACCTACTACAAAAGCCTATACTTTACAAAACTGGAAAGTCTAGATAAAATGAATGATTTTTTTAGACAGATACAAGGTACCAAAGTTAAATCAAGATCATGTAGACCATCTAAATAGTCCCATACTGAATCAAGAAATAGAAGCAATCATTAAAAACCTCACAACCAAAAGAAGCCCAGGACCACATGGTTTTAGTGCAGAATTCTACCAGACCTTCAAAGAAGACCTAATACCAATACTCTTCAAACTAGTCCACAAAATAGAAACAGAAGCTACACTACCTAATTCATTCTCTGCAGCCATAATTACTGTGATACCTAAACCACATAAAGACCCAACAAAGAAAGAGAACTTCAGACCAACCTCCCTTATAAACATCGATGCAAAAATACTCTATGAAATTCTCACAAACCATATCTGAGGACACATCAAAATGATCATTCACTACAACCAATGCTTCTTCTCAGGGATTCAGGGAAGGTTCAATAATAATACTATAGTTTAAACAAAGCCCAGTAGAAAAGCCACATGATCATCTCATTAGATGCTGAAAAGGCCTTTAACAAAATTCAACACACCTTCAAGTTAAAAGTCTTGGAGAGATCAGGAATTCATGACACATACCTAAACATAATAAAAGCAATATATAGTAAATCAACAACCAACATCAAATTAAATGGAGAGAAACTAAAAGCAATCCCACTAAAATCTGGGACAAGACAAGGCTGCCCATTCTCTCCTTATCTATTCAATATAGTACTCTATATTGCTCTTACTGGAGTAATTGGACAACAAAATGAGATTAAATGTATACAAATTGGAAAGATGCTCTGTGTAGCTTTTGCTACCCCATCTAAGCTCTGGGAATGGGCTCTGCTGCTAGCCAATTTCTAGAGAATATTGAATTCTCAGATAAGGAACACAGATGCACACAGTTGTTCAATTTCAACTTGTCTTATTAACTCAACTGCTGGGTGGCTCCACTCTATCTCGGCTAGCATGTCCTTCCCAGAACTCCCAGCTCAGTATCCTAAATCTGTACTCCATTTCAGTCGCTTAGCCACCTTCAGTCTCAGCTCAATATGCCCAGTCTCCCACCTGTAGAAGAGGTCTATGGCTACTCTGCCTGAGATTTCACATGGCTGAGATCCATGTCCTTCCCTCCAAAGCATGGCAAAAACTCACTCCCTTTTCTCCTGTGTCTGTCAGCCTGGCTCTGGGGACCTGGAAATCCTGCTTATTTTTTGTCCCCAGCAATTAGCCCATGACATCTTCACTGGTAGGTCAAGAACCAATTGGGGAACATGACGTTAGCATAAGAAAACACCCGTAGAAAAAAGAAGTCAAAGTATCACTGTTTGCAGATGATATGATAGTATACATAAGTAACCCCCAAAATCCCACCTGAGAACCTCTACAGCCACACAACTTCAGCAAAGTGAAGGGTTATAAAATTAACTCAAACAAATCAGTAGCCTTCCTTTATACAAATGATAAACAGGCTGAGGAAGAAATTAGGGAAACAACACCCCTCACAATAGCCACAAATAGTATAAAATATTTTGGTGTAACTCTTACTAAGCAAGTGAAAGGTGTGCATGACAAAAACTTCAAATCCCTGAAAAAACAAATCGAAGAAGACCTCAGAAGATCTCCCATGCTCATGGATTGATAGGGTTAACATATTGAAGATGTCCATCTTACCAAAAGCAATCTACAGATCCCCATCAAAATTCCAACACAATTCTTCACAGACTTGGAAAGAGAAATTCTCAGTGTCATATGGAAAAACAACAACAACAAAAAAGTTCAGGATAGCCAAAACAATTCTCAACAATAAAAAAAAAAAAAACTTCCTGGGGAATCATTATCTCTGACCTCAAGCTGTACTGCAAATCAATAGTGATTTTTTAAAAACCCACATGGCATTGGTACAGAGAAAGACAGATCAATAAGTGGAGTAGAATTGAAGGCTCAGAAATAAACCCACACACCTATGGGCACTTGAACTTTGGGAAAGAAGCCAATATCATACAGTGGAAAAACAGATAGCATCTTCAATATATGTTGCTGGTATAACTGAAGGTCTGTATATAGAAGAATGAAAATAGATCCATATTTATTACCTTGCACAAAGCTCAAATCCAAGTAGGTCAAGGACCTCAACATAAAACCATATACACTAAATCGAATAGAAGAAAAAGTATGAAATACCCTCAAACTCATTGGCACAAGGGAAAATTTCCTGAATAGAACACCAATGGCCTAGGCTCTAAGGTTAACAATTGATAAATGGGACCTCATGAAACTGACAAGCTTCTGTAAGACAAAAGATACAGTCAATAGGACAAATCAGCAACCAACAGATTGGGAGAAAAATCTTCACTAAGTCTACATCTGACAGAGGACTGTTACACAAAATATATAAAGAACTCAAGAAGTTAACCTCCAAAAAACCAAATAACCCAATTAAAAGTGGAGTACATAGCTAAATGAAGAATTCACAACAGATGAATCTTGAATGGCTGAGAAGCACTTAAAGAAATGTTCAAAGTCCTTAGTTAGCAGCAGAATGCAAATTAAAACAACCCTGAGATTACACCTTATAGCAATCAGAATGACTAAGATCAAAAACTCAAGTGACAGCACATGATGGTGAGGATATGGAGAAAGAGGAACACTCCTCTACTGACGATGGGATGGCAAACTGGTACAACCACTCTGGAAATCAATCCGGCAGTTCCTCAGAAAATTGGCAATAGTTCTAACTTAAGACGCATCAATACCACTCTTGGGCATATACCCAAAAGATACCCCACCATACTACAAGGACATGTGCTCCACCATGTTCATAGCAGTCTTATTTTTGATAGCCAGAAGCTGGAAACAACTCAGATGTCCCTCAAACAAATAATGGAAACAGAAAATGTAGTTCATTTTCACAATGGAATACTATTTAGCTATTAAAAATGAAGACATCATGAACTTTACAAGCAAATGGATAAACTAGAAAAAATCCTGAGTGAGGTAACCCAGACCCAAAAGGACAGGCATGGTATGCACTCACTGAGAAGTGGATAATAGTCAAAAAGTACAGAACACCTAGGATACAACCTACAGACAGTAAGAAATGTAACAAGCAGAAAGGCCGGGGTAAGGATTCTTCGATCCCACTTGGATGGGGAAGGAAATAATCATGAGAGGCAGAGGAAGGGAGGAACCTGGGTGGGAGAGCAGAGGGCGAAGGGAAAGTGGGAACAGGATCAGGTATTGGGGGAGGAAGAGGAGAGTGACTCAGAGAGGTAGGAGAATGAATGGAAATAGGCATGGGGGGAGGGAGGTAGGGAAACCCTCTGGAAAGTACCAGAGACCCAGGAGGAGAGAGACTCTCAGTCCTCAATGTGGATGATCTTAGCCAAAATGTGCAACAATAGAAAGAGGGAACTCGCCCTGCCTCCAGCTCACTGCTCCCAAACCCCGTGGGAGAGAGAACTCACCGCCTGGATAGGTGGGCACCCCTGAGACTGTAGAGCGGAAGAGACCACCAACACTGCCCACCCCTGCCCACATCCCTGGCCCAAGAGGAAACTCTATACGGCCTCTGGGTTCCCTTGGATAAGGGCACAGGAGCAGCAAGTCCACTGCATCTGAGACACCGCCAGAACCTGAAGTGACCGACCAGATAAACAGTTCTCTGCACCCAAATCCCATGGGAGGGAAAGCTAAACCTTCAGAGAGGTAGACATGCCTGGGAAACCAGAAGAGACTACACTCTGCCCACATCTCTGACTCCACAGGAAAACACCAAACGCCATCTGGAACCCTGGTGCACAGAAGCTCCCGGAAAGGGCTTTGCAGATCTTCCTGGTTGCTGCCCCGGCGGAGAGCTCATAAGCAACACCCCACAAGCAAACTTGAGCCTCAGGACCACAGGTAAGACAAACCTTCCTGCTCCAGGGGACCTGCCTAGTGAACTCAAGACACAGGCCCACAGGAACAGCTGAAGACCTGTAGATAGGAAAACTACACGCCCGAAAGCAGAACACTCTGTTCCCTTAACTGGCTAAAAGAAAACAGGAAAACAGGTCTACAGCACTCCTGTCACACAGGCTTATAAGACAGTCTAGCCACTGTCAGAAATAGCACAAAAAAAGTAACACTAGAGATAATCTGATGGCGAGAGGCAAGCGCAGGAACCCAAGCAACAGAAACCAAGACTACATGGCATAATCGGAGCCCAATTCTCCCACCAAAGCAAACACGGAATATCCAAACACACCAGAAAAGCAAGATCTAGTTTCAAAATCATATTTGATCATGATGCTGGAGGACTTCAAGAAAGACATGGAGAACTCCCTTAGAGAAACACAGGAAAACATAAATAAACAAGTAGAAGCCTACAGAGAGGAATCGCAAAAATCCCTGAAAGAATTCCAGGAAAACATAAATAAACAAGTAGAAGCCCATAGAGAGGAGTCACAAAAATCCCTGAAAGAATTCCAGGAAAACACAATCAAACAGTTGAAGGAATTAAAAATGGAAATAGAAGCAATCAAGAAAGACCACATGGAAACAACCCTGGTTTTGGAAAACCAAAGAAAGAGACAAGGAGCTGTAGATACAAGTATCACCAACAGAATACAAGAGATAGAAGAGAGAAGCTCAGGAGCAGAAGATTCCATAGAAATCATGGACTCAACTGTCAAAGACAATGTAAAGCAGAAAAAGCTACTGTTCCAAAACATACAGGAGATCCAGGACTCAATGAGAAGATCAAACCTAAGGATAATAGGTATAGAAGAGAGTGAAGACTCCCAGCTCAAAGGACCAGTAAATATCTTCAACAAAATCATAGAAGAAAACTTCCCTAACCTAAAAAAAGAGATACCCATAGCTATACAAGAAGCCTACAGAACTCCAAATAGATTGGACCAGAAAAGAAACAACTCCCGACACATAATAGTCAAAACACCAAATGCACAAAATAAAGAAAGAATATTAAAAGCAGTAAGGGAAAAAAGTCAAGTAACATACAAAGGCAGACCTATCAGAATCACACCAGACTTTTCGCCAGAAACTATGAAAGCCAGAAGATCCTGGACAGATGTCATACAGACCCTAAGAGAACACAAATGCCAGCCCAGGTTACTGTATCCTGAAAAACTCTCAATTAACATAGATGGAGAAACCAAGATATTCCATGACAAAACCAAACTTACACAATAACGTTCTACAAATCCATCACTACAAAGGATAATAAAGGGTAAAGCCCAACATAAGGAGGCAAGCTACACCCTAGAAAAAGCAAGAAACTAATCATCTTGGCAACAAAACAAAGAGGAGAAAAGCACACAAACATAACCTCACATCCAAATATGAATATAACAGGAAGAAATAATCACTATTCCTTAATATCTCTCAACATCAATGGTCTCAACTCCCCAATAAAAAGACCTAGATTAACAAACTGGATATGCAATGAGGACCCTGCATTCTGCTGCCTACAGGAAACACACCTCAGAGACAAAGACAGACACTACCTCAGAGTGAAAGGCTGGAAAACAACTTTCCAAGCAAATGGTCAGAAGAAGCAAGCTGGAGTAGCCATTCTAATATCAAATAAAATCAATTTTCAACTAAAAGTCATCAAAAAAGATAATGAAGGACACTTCATATTCATCAAAGGAAAAATCCACCAAGATGAACTCTCAATCCTAAATATCTATGCCCCAAATACAAGGACACCTACATACGTAAAAGAAACCTTACTAAAGCTCAAAACACACATTGAACCTCACACAATAATAGTAGGAGATTTCAACACCCCACTCTCATCAATGGACAGATCATGGAAACAGAAATTAAACAGAGACGTAGACAGACTAAGAGAAGTCATGAAACAAATGGACTTAACAGATATTTATAGAACATTCTATCCTAAAGCAAAAGGATATGCATTCTTCTCAGCTCCTCATGGTACTTTCTCCAAAATTGACCATATAATTGGTCAAAAAATGGGCCTCAACAGGTACAGAAAGATAGAAATAAACCCATGTATGCTATCAGACCACCAAGGCCTAAAGCTGGTCTTCAATAACAATAAGGGAAGAACGCACAAATATACATGGAAGTTGAACAATGCTCTACTCAATGATAACCTGGTCAAGGAAGGAATAAAGAAAGAAATTAAAGACTTTTTAGAATTTAATGAAAATGAAGGTACAACATACCCAAACTTATGGGACACAATGAAAGCTGTGCGAAGAGGAAAACTCATAGCTCTGAGTGCCTGCAGAAAGAAACAGGAGAGAGCATATGGCAGCAGCTTGACAGCACACCTAAAAGCTCTAGAACAAAAAGAAGCAAATACACCCAGGAGGAGTAGAGGGCAGGAAATAATCAAACTCAGAGCTGAAATCAACCAAGGAGAAACAAAAAGGACCATAGAAAGAATCAACAGAACCAAAAGTTGGTTCTTTGAGAAAATCAACAAGATAGATAAACCCTTAGCCAGACTAACGAGAGGAAACAGAGAGTGTGTCCAAATTAACAAAATCAGAAATGAAAAGGGAGACATAACTACAGATTCAGAGGAAGTTCAAAAAAATCATCAGATCTTACTATAAAAGCCTATATTAAACAAAACTTGAAAATCTGCAGGAAATGGACAATTTCCTAGACAGATACCAGGTACCAAAGTTAAATCAGGAACAGATAAACCAGTTAAACAACCCCATAACTCCTTTTTTTTGTTTGTTTTGTTTTTTTTTTCTTTTTTTTTTTATTAACTTGAGTATTTCTTATATACATTTCGAGTGTTATTCCCTTTCCCGGTTTCCGGGCAAACATCCCCCTCCCCCCTCCCCTTCCTTATGGGTGTTCCCCTCCCAACCCTCCCCCCATTGCCGCCCTCCCCCCATAGACTAGTTCACTGGGGGTTCAGTCTTAGCAGGACCCAGGGCTTCCCCTTCCACTGGTGCTCTTACTAGGATATTCATTGCTACCTATGGGGTCAGAGTCCAGGGTCAGTCCATGTATATTCTTTAGGTAGTGGCTTAGTCCCTGGAAGCTCTGGTTGCTTGGCATTGTTGTACTTTTGGGGTCTCGAGCCCCTTCAAGCTCTTCCAGTTCTTTCTCTGATTCCTTCAATAGGGGACCTATTCTCAGTTCAGTGGTTTGCTGCTGGCATTTGCCTCTGTATTTGCTGTATT